>NC_052548.1:10494009-10794009 GCF_016699485.2 Gallus gallus
TCTTAAGCTGCGATGGTCTGCTGTAATTATTTATCAAGGTACAAATCATTAATGCAAAATTTCTGCAGGCCCTGAAGCAAAAAAAGTTAATAAAATATAATGGCACTAAATTAAACATTTTAAACTTTCACAATAGAGTAACTACTAAGAAAAAAATAAAGGAAAATCTATGTCAAACAGAACTTGATGAATAATTGTAATAAATAATGCATTTTTAAAGAATTTTTCATGAACATTTTTCAATGGTATTAATTATTTATAATTATTCACCATATCATTTCCAAGAAGAGTTTTTGGTCTCTGACTGTTTGCCGACACTTTGTCCAGACAATTCATATTCACAAAGCTCAGCCTCACGGCTGGCACTGTTTCTTTCCCTGGAAGGGGGCACACAAACCCTGGGTGCAGGAGTGCCACCCCCTGCCGGTGTTGGGCTTTCCAGGTAGGCACATCCCAACGGCCCCGCAGGCGGCAGCACCACGTGTTGCCAGCTGGGAGAAGAGCGCTGGCACTGTCCAGGTCCCCAGAAAGGAATGGGAAGGGCTGGCATGTCCCAGGGGATGAGCGGTTGGGGTGACACGGCACAGACCCTGCCCTGCCCTGCTGCCACAGCTGGATGCTGCTCGTGGTACAGCGGGTGCTGCTGGTGCTGCCCACGATGCCCCCGGCTGCCGTTTGGCTGCTGCTGTGCTGTGCAGGTGCTGCAGTGGGCTGTCCTCAGCAGGGCACAGGGCAAGGCTTCCAAAGGAGGGAATGCACTGAAATATTCTCCTGTAACAGACATAAATCCTCCACGTGGCTTGGGTGTAAATAGACATTTTAATTATCTCTGTCTTGGGAGTCTCCAAAATGAGGAGTGACTGCCAAAAAAAGATGAATCCGTGCCTCGGGTAGGAGGGCACCTAAATCACGGAGCTGTGGGTGCTCCTGCATGTGAGTGTGGGTTGGGCAGCTGTGCTGCTCGTGTGGGAATTGCTCGGGAGTGCCACCAGTGAGAGCCCACCGCAGCTCATGGTGCCAGGAGGACACCCGTCAGTTCAGATAGGACTCCTCTGCTCCAGGAGAAAGCACAGCCTCCACCACCAGCCTGTGGCAGCCCAGGAACTGCAGCACAGCGGCTCTACGCCGCCCAGAGCCCGGCCTGTGCCAGCCTGCTGTGTGACCCCATGTGCTGCACAGCCCCGCGCCGGGGGGCAGCAGGCAGCTGGACGTCTTTATTTCCATATTCTTTACTCCTGAGAGCTGGCATTTGTAATGAAAAGCAGATAAACTCTGGGAAGAAGGTGAGCTTGTGTTAGCAGCCTGGCTAATGTCAGATGTTGGAAGGTGGAGAGCAATTTGGTTTTAATAAGAACTATCAGGACCAGTGCAGACTTTTGACTTTTTTTCCTGAATTACAAGTATCCATGTACCACCATGTGCATGTAAATCCAGAGCAGGAAAAGACCCCTGGCTGTGAGCCGTGTCTTTTATGAGGAACTGAGCAACATCTGGCTTGCTGTGAGTCTTGTTCTTACCTACGTGTTACCTAGTGGCACCAAGTGTTTATTTGTTGCACAACAGAGGCGCTTTTATTATGTCTCCTAGCTACAAGATGTCTCTCAGACTCCCAAGTGCTGCACTGTTCTCTCCGGACATGGGTGCATCCCTGTGAGCTGCCCTGGCTGCAGCCCTCTGATTGCAGTCCTGCTGCCCTGCTGCAGGTCGCAGCCCTACGGCCCAGGGTTGGCTCCACAGCCTCTCTGCTCTGCCCAGGCCAGCTACGGAGCAGGAGCTGTCTGGGGTATGAAGGCAGAAGCGAGCATTGGATCTGTTCCCACAAGGTTTAATCAGCCGCACGTGTGCCCGTGCAGACAAAGAGCTGTTGTCCATGAACTGAATCTCAATGACCCTTGCTCTCCTCAGACAAAATTGAGCATCTCTTCATATTTTACTTGGAACAGCTGTTAATTGCTCTCAGTATTGTTGTTCTGCTTGGAGTTGGTGGTCCTCTCCTGCTTGGTGTGCATCACCTCTGTATTGGTGGGCAGGCTTTGAAGCCACCCTCTTTAATTGTAATTCAACTACTTGTGATATTTTGGTACCAATTAATATTGATTTTACAATTGGTTTACAGAGATGTTGTTTTATTACTAATATATTTAATGTGCAAATCAATAAGAACACTTGTTTGGCTCTCTCCCTAGAAGGTAATAAAATCAAATATCTCGAGAGTAAAATGCTATCTGATCCATAAATGGCAGCAGCAGATGCTTAATGTAATAGTTAAAGACTATGCAGCATTCTTGGCACCTTCCATGCATTTTCCACATACACTGTACTAAAGTGACACTCAATAACTTGCTAGTTACAAAAAGTTTGGAAAATTTGTTGGCACCACGTCAGCCCAAATAAAGACTCCAGTGCCAAGGAATGGTGCCACGTGGACAAACCAGATGTTCCCAACTGCTCCTGGAGGCAACGTGGGCTGCAGAGGTTCTTCTGGGTTTCCCAGATGTGGAATCCATAGCAGAAGACAGAAGCACTCTGATGCCTCTCCTGCTTCCTGGACCCCAGGTAGGAGTGAGTAGCTTTTTGGGAAAAGCACCTGAAAAGAGGAGAGAAAGGACACGGATTTCTGCAGGCTGACAGCTGTCCAATGCTTCTGAAAGATGCAGTGCTTTGTGGGTGCTTCTGGGAGGCATTTGCAGAGAACAAATTAGACAACACTGCTATTCCATCACAGGCTTCCAGCACTTCTCTTCGTTTGGGTCTTGCTGCTGTGGGGGCTCACTGGAAGGCAGAGCTGGGGGGGCTGCAAAGTGTGGTGGGGGGGGGGGGATGCAAGGCTGGGAAGAATTAACTGAGGTCAAACTGATGTTAGAGAGGCTGGCGAGCTGCAGGACAGAGCAGGGAAGGAGCAGAGCTTTGCACGTTCTCTCTCTGATTCCGACAGAAGTGACACCACCTCGGTTGTCCTGCGCTGCCGGCAGTGCTGTGCCACACCACCATGGAGCAGCTCCTCCGTGCTGGGGTTTGTGACATGTACTAACTGCAGCCCCTGAACACAGAGAGGGAATTTACCTTTGGCTACTGAAGATGATTTATGGGTGAGCAAATAATGAACTTGGCAAACAGTGCATAATAAAGAGAAAAATCTTACACTTTTAATTAGCCAAAAATAAATGACTGAGCATGGGATTGAATCCATTGTCTTTGCATCTCAAGTTCTTCATCTTTCTTTGCTAGTCATGGTCTAATAAACATGCTGCAAAAGTTTCAATTTTCTTTTAAAATGAATAGAGAATTTTGAAATTCCTTTCCTGAACAGGAAGGCAAGCACCCTTGGGTCACCTCTGGCATTTCTGTGCTTTATATTCAGATTTGCCACCTCTTGCCAAATACTTCAGACATAGCAGCTTTTTCCAGCAGAAGAGCATTCCATGCATTTTCCCACCACCTGCAGGTTTTATCTGAGCTGCCACGCTCCAACCTCCTCCACGAGACAGCAAACATCAGCAGAAACAGGCAGGAATCCTCCCTGGCCCTGAACCCCCAGCCCGGCTGCTCACACAAGGGCTCTCCGGGGGCTTGTTGGCCAATGGATAACGGGGTCTGCAGACATAATTCCCTGCAATTGACCCAAGGACACTGCCGTTCTTCGAGTGACCCCGAATGCCCGCTGCTCTCTGCTGAAGTGCCCTCTGGAGAGGTTGCAAGGGGATTTTTGGCCAGGGCCATGCAGGCTGCCACACACCAGCTGGGATGGGACTGTGGTGTCCCTGAGCTCAGCCCGCAGGTGTGCGCTGGGGCCGGGGTCACTGCGGGCACTTCCAGCAGCACCAGAATGGCCGAGCACAGCGGCTCTCCTCCTGCTTCGGCAGCTCTGGGAGGAGCAGGTCTGTTATTGCTGCTCTAAGAATTATTATTCCTCTCAATAAAAGATGCAAGTTAAATGAATGTGAAACAGCACCCTCCCGAACGCCAGCTGCTGGCAGCCCAGCGCTCTGCTCTCCCTCCATCATCTTCTGCTCGCAGACAGGTGAAATGAGACGGCTGCCTTTGTGGGGAAGTTGTAAAGTATAAAATGCTTCATTTCTTCATGGAAATGGAAATGCATGTGGCCTCAAACCAGGTAGAGGGCTCTGCCCTCACTGCCCCTGGGACCCACCAGTGATGGGGCTGAACGTGGAGGGGTCACACCTGGCGGTGCACGGTGGCAAAGTGGAGTGTGCAGTGCCCCCTGCTCCACGCTGCTTGTGTAGGCAGCAGTCATGGCCATGAATGTAGCAGTGGGCAGTTCTGCATGGCACAGCTGGGCACCTGCATCCCTGCAGAGAGGCACCCGCAGCTGCTGCTTCTACAGTGAGAGTGCTGAAAGGCACACAGGGCTCCAGCCGTGCCCAGCACCTGGCGGCCTTGGGATTTGAGGGGCTGGAGGAGACTACAGAGGTTTCGCTGAGTGTGGCTGTGCTGAGCCCCCATCCTGCTGCAGCATCGTGGGTGTGGTCATGCTGGGATGGAATGCCTGGATTCCCCATTTGGAATATGCAAGGTGGAGACAATAGAGCGAAGTGTAACCACTGTTTACTGAAAAAAAATTGTCAAGGATTTATTTATTGGAAGTGACTGAGGAATATGAATTCTACACTCCATTTAAAATGCTTTTTATTTCCCCCAGCCTTGGGGCTCTGAGTACATCTAATTTCACCCATAGCTATAATTCTCCACCAAACAGTTCCTGCTTCTCCTCTGGGTTCCCGAGGAGTCATTTTGGTTTATGTCCTCTCCCGATGCAGTTCGTGCAGTGGCTGGAGACAGTTACACGCCGGTGAACTTTCAGAGCCCTCCCTCCCCGCTGGGTGCACACTCACGCAGCACCAGGCAGCGGTGCGCTCTGCAAACAGCTTGACACCACACTATATATTTATTTAAAAAAATAAAACGCTAAATGTCTTTATCATGTAGGGGTTTCTCCTGAGGAGCCGTGTATTTCACTTTAGACACTTTGATTGTCCCTACCTTGCAGCTAACAAACTATTAGTTTTGTTAGTATATTTATTCCACTAAAATTGGAGCCCGTGATTACAAATCCAATACTGTGATTGAGTCAGGATTTGAAAATAAATCTGTCCGGGGCTCATCTGGCATTTTGGTGCAGCGGAGGCTGGAAGCGCTGCTGCTCTGCCCGGCTCCTGGCTCCGGGCCGCACCTTGCGGGGACCTCACGGCTCCACCACTGCAGTTGTAGTCATGGGCTGTTTGGTGCTGGAGTGTGGCCGCTTCCCATGTGAACACAGAGCTGGGATTTGGAAACTGTGTATTGTGTGCGAGGGTGTTTCCACTCTCGTGGTCTGCTGGGCAGCCCAGTAGCACCGCTGCGACACAGGAAGCTTCAATCCCAGTGCTTGGCATCGTTCAGAACGGTGTGCAGCAGTCCCTGTCCCGGTGCATGCTGCAGGAGCGGGGGCAGCGGGGCGCCCTGGGCCAAGCGCTGCAGTGGGTGAAGTGCACAAGGGCTGAGCTCAGAGCCACTGCCCCGCACTGTGCCCTGCTCCTCTGAGCCACGCACCGAGAATGTGTGCCAGCAGTATGTACACATGAAAAGGGACTGTCAGGGAAGATTAAAACCCCAGACGGTCTTTATCGTAAGATTATTTTTTCCATTTATTTATCCTTTTTTTTTTTTCTTTTAGCAAGAGCAGTCAGGTTTTGATATGATTAGAATTGCAAATCTTGCATGTTAAAAGGGAAGCACTGGAGTAAAAGGATGCTGCCTGTGTAATGAGACACATTTTAAATCCAGGCTAGGTAAATTTTGTGTTGAGCATAAAGGGTATGAAATAAACTAGCAGTAAGCTCAGCAAATGCCCCAAGGCGCGTCCCCATTAGTATTCCCATTTGTGAGCTCACTTCATAAGACTAATGGAGTTGCTACCTGGGGACATTAATTGTGCATGACACCATTGCCGAGCCTTTGTGCACTCTTACTAATATCACAGTGCCTCCTTGACAAAACGCCTGCAAAGATTACAAACATACCTAAAATAACTGCCACATTCACACTCATATTTGACAGGGATCTTCAAGTTCAGTTACAATAGAATTACCATCATTTCTTACACCTCTGGCTTTTTATTACATTAAACAATGGTTGATATTGCTTCCTTAAACCAGTGTCATATTGTGTAAAATCTATCTATCTCGGGCTTTTCTATTAAGCCTCCCATTCATCAGGGGAAGGTATAGCTTCCATATTTGACTCTTACTACAAATATTATATATTATATACTTAAGCACATGCACGCACGTATGCATGCACCCTCCCTCCATTTTAAAGGCACAGCAATAATTTTGTTCTTGCAATTAATACTGAGAGGATCTGCACGGTGTTAGGTGCTTGCAGGTCTTCCAGCATTAATTATAACATGATCTGCTGGGAAAAGTCTTCCTGTGTCTGTACTCCCTCTTTTGAATGGAAGCATCCAGGATTAAGATGACAGATGAGTGGATTTGTTAAATTCACAGCCACCAGAGCAATACTGTGTTTAGTGAAATGGATGAGTTGGGCTCTTTGGGAGCTCTGACACAGGGCTCCGTGTGTGCTGGCTGTGTGCGTGCACCGGGCGTGCCACGATTGCCGCATGTGCTGTGTCAGTGCTGACACTCTCCCTCCCATGCGTTGGCTGCAGGATCTGCTCCTGCTGCAGGCAGTGCGGCTCTGGCGGTTCTCCATTTCCAAGGGAGAGATGCCTTTGGGAGCCCACTGGAGATTCCAGCCTCGGAGGCAGTGTAAGAACACAGTATGAAAGCAAAATCATGGAGACTCCGGGGATCCAGTGCTCCTCTTGGAGTGCAGAATTTATCCTTGAGTGATCATATGGATGTTTTTATCATTTTAGGAACTGGGTGTCTGGCTTTGTTCCCGACACCATCGGTGTGCCACCAGCACTTGGTTCAGCTGCTTCCTCTCCTCACTGAGCTCCTCTGATATTTCCTTGTGGAGAAGAACCATGGTGGGCTGCAGGTAAGAGAAGGTGACCAATGGGCGGTGCATAAAAACTTCTCATGTCTTTTCTTGCTGGCGGCAGTGTGGACATGAGGCCATGGACGTGTCTTCCACTGTCCCAGGTCCTCCTGAATTCACCAAGAAGCGGCACTGAGTGCCAAAAGCAAAGTGTGGTTTAATCTTCAAAGGATGACAAAATGGTTTGTCAAGAGATTGGCCTCTTTGGAAATCATGGCTTATGTCAGTCCCCAGCATCTGAGGCCAATCAAGCTGTGCACAGTGCAGGACCTCCATCGGCAGCACCCCAACCCGGCTGGGCAGAGCAGTGTCTGTGGGTGCTGCCGGGGCCACCCCTCCTCACACTGCACAGTGTGTGGGATGAGCTAGAGGGGATGTCAGACAAGAGGGGCTGCCAGGTGCAGAGATCACCTGGCCTCTGAATGAGGCGGTTATGGGAAGCATTGGAGGACTGTGTGAACTGAGAGACGAACAGAGTGTGCATAAGGATGGGCTGCCCCTCGGAGCTGGCATGCCGTGTTTTCCTGCTGTCTCATTGACTTCTTGCCAAAAAGGCCAAAATGTCAGAGTTTTCTCAGGAATTCTAAAGTTGGAACTTAAAAGTACTTGGAGCACTTGGTTTAATAGACCTTCACATCAGCGTATTCCCAGTTCCACACAGCTCCCCAGTGACATGGGACCTTTTGTCAAGCACATATGAAATTAAGTGAAATAAAAATCATATTAAAAATTATTACCATCTAACAGCCATTAGTCTGCACATTGCTGTCACGTCTTGATGGATTTCTCACTTAGTTCAATGAATGTTCTAACGACAGTGATAAAATCACTCAGAAAAAATATAATAAACTGTTAACCCTTTCTGCTGCCTCTTGTTTTTCAAAGCCGAGTAAAAGTTGCTCTGCACTAAATTGCTCCCAGGCTGAGGGGGTGCTGGGGGAGGCCACTGCCACGTGGGCACCCGGAGGGCTGGCGGTGCCGCCCCTGTCCCCCAACTGGGGATGTCATGCTGGGCACACGACTCTCACTGTGTGCTGCCAGGACAGTGACGGCATCTCCAGTGGCCTCTGCTGGGCAGAGCTGCAGACGGTTGGGAGCATGTGAAGGAGATGTGGGTATGAACAGCCTGACCAAGCAGGAGAGTGGTTGCTCCTGGAACTGGGGGTGGGTGCACTTCAGGAGCAGCACAATGGGTGTGTGGGTGTGTGGGTGTGTGCAGCAGGGGTGGGCTGGAGCTGGGAGTGGGTGTGGAAGTGCAACAGCACTTGCTAGATGGTGCAGTGTGATGCACTCAGCCGTCACTGCTCCCAAGCTGCGCTGGGCTTCCTGCATTTCACGGCTGCAGATACACATCTGTGTGGGTGGCAGTGCTGGCGGATCCTCTGCTTATGCCCCTCTCATCAACTGCCCGCAGTGCAAAGGGCCGCAGCTCCTCACCCACCCTGGGCTAAGCACTGCTCCAGGATGACACAGCAGCGTCTGCCCACCGCCGAGAGCGATTCTGATTGCAGGAGCAGTGAGGAGAGCAAATGCGGATTTGTGAGAGCTGTCACTCAGTGAATTGTTCCGTGAGACACCTGACTGCAGCATTAGAAAGACAGATTGATGCTCCCAGGAAGATCAATGGGTTCACCAGGTCTTCTGACGCACACAGCTTCCTCCATGCAGGTGACACCTGGGACTGCTCCCATGGCTGGGGCTGCCATTCTGCATCACTGGGGGCTGCAGGTGGGGGCAGCCCAGGGGTGAGCTGCAGGAATTAGCAGCAACTGGAGGGAACCAGAGACAGAGACAAATGAGCACTGGGCAAATGATGTTAGGGTAGCAGCGGGTGCTGGGCAGGTGAGGAGCCAGCCTGCTAACGGTGGTGGGCACTGCATAGCCTGGAGCACTGCACAGGGCTGCAGACCATGCAGAGAGCACACTGGGTGCTGGATGGAGGGTGGGCAGCTTCAGGTTGGACTCGGGTCTTGGGGAAGGCTGCGAACCACTGTTGCATGGCACTGGTGTGCAGTGCCTGTCCCACAGCATCAACATCCACCCACTGCTGTGTGAGCTGCCCCAGGCCGGGGGGTGTTGGGCTGCAGGCGGTGCTGCTGCGGGGTCACTGCTGCTGCTGCTGCGGAGCACGGTCATGGTGCCGGGAGGAGCTCAGCTCCGGAAGAGCCAGGTGTTAAATGGGAAATCCAATTGTTCCTCCTTTGTTTTCCTTCTTCCGTGCCGAGAGTGAATTAAGTCAAAACCAATTCTGAGGAGCAGCGGATCTCCCCCACCATCCATCACCGACAGGAGAACGGCCGGGCAGATCTACAAGCCTCTGAAGGCCTGCGCCGAGATGTTGTCCCAAATCTCATCTCCATGGCTCATGGTGATTGATCTCAGCTATTCAGATCTGTGGAGCTCAATGATTTCTCTCTCCTAACCTCTACCTGCTTCCTGGCTCTGTTTTATAAGGAGGAAACTCTTGTAGGATGGTTTTGTTTTTAAAATAAACTTAATCATATCTAAAATAATGAGTCTGAATCCATTCACTGCCTGTAGCTCAGGTGTCAAAGCTGCCCCATGATTACCCTGCACTCTGGAGAAGCGTGCTCTATGTGCTCACATTATGTTTTGGCAGGAGACACAGAGTGACTCTGGGGCCCACACTTCTGGGAAAGGAGTACTTCTGTGCCAGCGGGCACAGCAGTGCTGAGAGCAGCACCCCACAGCCTTCCCTTTGTGCGAGCAAAATGGACAATTTCTGTTCCCAGCTTTTGTGTGCTCAAAGCCTTCTGTTGGCAGATCTCTGCCCCAGGTAAGGAATTCCAGCCCCACCGGTTTTCCATCTTGCACTGCTTTTTCTGAACCTGCTTTTCTTGCGTCACGTCTGGATTTTCCAGAACATGGGGTGCTCCCCTAGCACAGATCTGTACCAAAGCATTACATTGCTGCCAGATGCAGTGGCAATTTCAAACCTTGGATCCTCCCCTTCTTCTGCTGACTCAAGCATCAATCCATGCATTGCATTTACATCTGATTTTTCCTGTGTCTTTACTGAATTCTACCTCATTATTAGAATACATCCAAACATACAAATTATTTTAAATCCTACCCCTGTTTTTGGGATGTTAGCAAACCTCTTTGCTCTCCCGCCTGCAGGTGCTGCTTCCTGCCCAAGGCAGCACTGTGCACTGTGCACCAACACGGGGCACTGCGCACAGCCGGCACTCCCCCCAGCCTCCCCACATCCCTCCCTGCAGCTCTCAGCCCGGGAGGGTGAGCAGTGGAAGTGCTGCAGACATACTGCTGCTGTGAATTGGATCCACAGTTACTGCTGCCTATCTGTGCAACTGCAGGTGCACCACTGCAGATTTACATGTGGTGAGTCCTTAGCACTGTAAAATGAAGAAGATCCCTATTTGATAAAATGTTTTACAGGAGTGATTACAATCTGGTGATGAAATCCAAAGGATGTGGAACTAAGATGGTTTATGCCCTTCCTCACCACTAAATAGATTTGGGCGCCTGATTCTGGTTGTTGTTTCTCTTGAAGAGCAAGTTGGACGCTTTGCTGCCGGTAAGCAGGAAGCCGGCGACTGAGCCTTGCTGTTGGAGTGGGGCACGTGGGAGAGTTTTGCACAGTACATAAATTAGGCTCCTGCATCATAAATTACTGTTTAACATGTGTTGCAGAGCATGCGCGTTTCAGCAGCAGAGCACGGCAGAGAGGTGCTGCGCGGCGCTCAGTTCCCGCAGGTCTCCCCGTGGCAGCGCAGGGAGCACTGCGCGTGGCTCTGTGTGTGCACTGAGTGCTGCATTGAGCCTGGCCGGAGCTGCTGCACCCGGGGCACATCCATCCCCTGGCCACAACTCCACAGCAGCAAGCTGCCAGCAGCCCGTGGCCATATCCCTCGTGTCAGAATCTCTGCACTATGCGTGGCCATGGTTGGCCAGGAGCGCCATTCCCAGCACTGCCGTTGGTGACTCTCAGGGCACAGCATGCCCTCGCGCGGTGGCCGCAGCCCCGGGAGCTGAGCGGGCGCTGTGTGCTGCCAGGATTAATGGCGCAGCACAAACCCCGCAGAAGAGCAGAAACTGGAAAAATTAGCTATGCCCAAACTCTGCTAAATGACCTGGCAAACAGTTCCTTCCCCTCTCTGTTTGTGCCTGAATACATCTTATTTGTCAATGGAAAAGTTTCCTCCTAATGAATTTGCCACAAAAAGGAGAAAAATAACCGTGGCCTCGACTCTGAGAGAACAGCAAATCTGATCACGGCAATTAGGCAGGCACACAAGATGGAAAATCTGCGAGCTTCCCGGAGAGAAGGGGTTAAATTGCCATGGAAACAACCATGCATTATTTACATGGCCTAATGAATAAAACATTTAAGTAGTAGGCTAATAAATTTCAGAACACAAAGCAAAGTAAGCTATGATTTAAATATATGCCTCTGATGAATATAACTTGAGTTATAGAGCTGAAGCAGTGGGAGACCCAGCTCAGTTTTACACCCTCATCTCACTAACATGAAGGTATATCTTCTTTTTAATAAATGATTTTTCCAACGAGCACACAAATTGGCATGAAATTCACTCCTGTCAGGCATCCCGAAGCCTTTTCTAATGGCTTTTCTTGTGCATTTCTGTTGAGGTAGGAATGCTTTTGTTTTTGTTGGTTTTTTTCCCCTCCTGCACATTATGCCAGATTTCAGAGCAGGATAACATTAGCAATCAATTTGTTAAACTGTTAGCAGAACATATGTTGGAAGGTTTCAAACAGACCCAGACTGAAAGATGTGTTGTTTATTGTGTATTGTATATATGTCTGATCCATATGGCTCAGAGCACAGCATCCCTTTGTTCCTGCCTGCTGCGGGGCGGTGCGCTCCCCACACTGGGCAGGAGGCGGGTGGTGCTGGAGCCCAGCGGTGCTGTGCTGGCAGAGAGCACGTGGGAAGCTGCTGGGGTGGTTTTGGGGTGCTGGTTGGGAGCCCTGTGTGTGGGGCAGGCAGTGGGCTGCTGGCAGCAGGGGCTGAGCTGCCGCCGGGGTGCGCTCAGAGGTTCTGTGCAGGATTAGTGCTTTGGGAGAGTGGAATGTGCCCTGGTAACATGCAGGGGTACCTGCACCTTGGCCGTGTAGCATCTCACATCTCTTACTGCTTCAGTGGTCACAAGGAGCAGAGCTGATGTGTGTTGTAGGGAACAGATCTCACGGGAAGGGGCTCAGCTGAATGGAGTGAGCTGATCTATCCCAGTTTGATGTCAGAGCAAACCACTGATGGTCACAAGCTGGGCATGGCATCACCGAGCCCCGTGTCCCTGTGACCTCAGCAGCACCCTCTCCAGTGCAGCAAGCATTAAGGTTTCTGATCAGGAGTGAGGGGCTCAGGCCCCACCCCCAGGCAGGTGGGACGCCTTTATTACCTGAGCCATTCTCCTACCGTGGACAGGTTGAAATCTGCTGCTGCTATTTTAAGAAGGATGATATCTATCAATTCAGGTAGCAGATTGCTGGCCACGAAGATAGATGAAACAACAGCTGGTGCTGCTGAAAGAGATCAGGACAGTGAAATAGCTGCTGCGTGCTGAGCCCACACACTTCACTTGTCAACAGCCAATTTGAATGCAGGAAGCTGTGCATTGCCCACAGACCCATGGCCCCACAGCCCCATGGCCCCACAGCCTATGCCCACCCAGCAGCTGCACGGTGTGGCACTGGGAGCCGGGCCCTGGCTGGCACTGCCTCAGCACTGGGGCTGCACCAATGGACTGCTGCTGCAGGTGAAGTCCCAGAAACTTTCAGTGTGGTGCAGCTCACCCCTGCCTTCAAGATCTCTCTCCCTGTTGCTGAGCAATTAGTCCCTGCTGCCACTCTGACAGAGTGGGCCTCGTTGCAGGATGAGCTTCTTCCTGGAGTTAATCAGCAGACCAGTAGGCTCGCCCTCCACCATTTAGCTGTTAGTGTTTTTCTGACAGTTCTTCTTGGGAAGATCTCAGCACCTCACCACAAGCAGCCATGGGAAGTCTCCAAGCCCAGCAGAAGAGAGATGAAAGGCTCATGGATACATTGCATACAAAAGGTTTCATGTTTTCAGCAGAAAAGTTGGCTTTGATATCACTCATTTTGAATTCTTTTTACTCAAAAGGCATAATTTAAGCTTGAATCATGAAATGTTTGCTGGAATTGAATCTTGAGAGGTGTACATCCTTGCAAAAACTGTCATTTTTTGTCTTTAAGTGTAGCGCCTGCAGGGAGAGGTCTTAAACCAAATGGCATCTGTGACCAAGCAGAGAAGTTTTGGAGACACTTCTTCCTCAAGTAAACGCATGCCCAAAAGCAAGTTCATTTCTAACAGTGAGTTACCAACTGAGACATTGTCCTCTGCATTGATCACTGGGATTCTTGGCTCAGGGAGGATTGTTTTCCAGAGAAATCCTGGAGTTAAAAAAATGGTATGAAGGATCACATTGCCTACTTTAAGACAGAGGTTGGGCAGGAGGAAAGAAACCAGATGAATTGTGTTGCCTAAACAATTTGTTATGAATTATCCAGTCAACTGTAAGAAAAACATATGGACTAAAATCTCAAAAAATTCCTCCAATGGTTTAAAATCTGAGTGATGCTGATACTGACCGGGTGTATTTTACGCAGCGTGGCTAAACAATGCTGCAGTGGCAGGAAAGGGCACCTGAGAGGACTGGGATGGCAAGAATTTCAGTGTACAAACCAGAAACTGTTTTAATTGAAGATTATGTTTGTGAGCGTGCAAAGTTATTGATACTTTTTAAGTGAAAGTCTTGTTTGGGAGATAGTTGAGAACACAGTTAATGCATATTTCTAGCTGTGTTACGCCCATACCTAAATGCTGCTACACACTATTCCTGAGAAGGTTCAATGTTTACTCTTGAAATAGCCTTTCTCAGCTTTGTCTTAAAAGTTGAAGGAGACCACTGAACAATGAGCTGGCTAAGACTGAAAAAAATATGTATTTGCATGGAAATTACAGATGTTGGTGTTGAGGGCTCTCAGATCTCTCTTAGTCTGGAGAAGGGGAGGCTCAGGGGAGACCTCATTGCACTCTACAACTTCCTGAAGGGAGGTTGTGGTGAGGAGGGGTTTGACTTCTTCTCCCAGGCAACAAACAGGACTGGAGGAAATGGCCACAAGTTGTATCAGAGGAGGTTTAGATTGGCCATAAGGAAAAACTTTTTCTCTCAGAGAGTGGTCAGGCGCTGAGATGGCTGCCCAGGGAGGTGGTGGAGTCGCCATTCCTGGCAGTGTTCAAGAGGAGTCTGGATGAGGAGCTACGAGATGTGGTTTAGTGGCTTGTGGTAGCAATGGTGATGGGAGGACGGTTGGACTGGATGATCTTGTAGGTCCTTTCCAACCTTGTGATTCTATGATTCTAAATTCTATAAACAAAATATACACTTATAATAGTAATGGAGAAACCATCTCCAAAAGGAAAACGGAGAGTTTCAGAATTTCAGCAAAAACCAAAAAGAGCCATTTTCATCCTCCCACAGGCCTTCAAAATACGCTATTTTATTCAGACTCTGGGAAGAGCACCTGAGCCCTCTGAATGCCCTCCACCACTCGAGGAGCTGCAGCTCCGCAGCACTGTGTGCCCCTGATGGGCTGCGATGGGGCTGTGCCCTCCCATGAATGCCACCACCAATTAAACAATGGTGATGCAAATGCAGAGCGTGGCGCAGGGGATGCTGCTGCCTGCATAATGGCCGTCATCGCCACCTGCATCCCGTCACTCTCCTCCAGGTAATTAATTGCCCTGTAAAGTGCTTTGAGATACACTGTATGAAAAATGCTGTATAAAAAAAGACTGATACAATAGAGCTGTTGGTATTTAAAGTGGTAAAAACCAAGATAGGAGGGCTGCTGGCGAATATGTTCTCAGTCACTCTTCAAATGAGAAAGATCCGCTGACGGAACCTCGGGCAATCCATTACGGCAGCACTGTGTTTAAGGTACCCCCATATATGGGCCAGAATCATAATTTCCATACGATCTGGTTATTTATAACCACTGACAGGAGGAATTATGTGAAATAAACATAATTTATAGTTATTCCAGGAAAAGCCATCAAAACGAAAACTAATAAGGATTTCTTTCAGCTAAAAAGGTGTCAATTTGTTAGAAACCAATGGGCAATGTTAATGTGCCTGACAGAATTATTAATACATTTCCAAACAACGCCGTTGTTTATGGCCAATGCACCTCGATGGCCGACAGCGTGGTGGCACAGTGGAGGATGCTGGGAGCTCTGCTTGGCGTCTGACTTCATTGCTCTTTGAAGTGGCAGCTCCTGACTTTAGAGCAAACACCGACAGTGACCCCAGAGCCACGACGGGCACAGCCCAGGCTGTGTTTGTGTGAATCAATGAAACCATCCTCTTGGTAAATCCCATTTCTATCAGCCAATGTTCTATTCTGTGCAAGGATTGTCTTACGACGTAGTAGTTTTCGTTGTAGAACACAGAAATTACCCCTGGGATCAATTTCTTAGTGGGACACCCCTGGCACCACCACCTCCAGTAAGGCGTGTCTGGAGCAGAAGGGTGGGAAGGGCACGGGGCACAGCCCTTAATTTGGAAGAAAAGTTATTCTTCATCAAACCAATGGCCACAGTGTGGCTTGACTCTGAGTTTCTCTTTATCCATTAACTGCTCAGCCAAAGTTTTCCCCATGTTTTGCATTACATCAAGGAGATTTGATGCTGACATTACTTCAGCAACTTCTGCATGGGCTGTTGCTGGTGTTGCTGTCTGCCACAGCCGCAGCACAGCAGCACCACCTGAGGAACCATGGCAGAGCAGTCCCTGTGAGCCATTCCCTGCAGAGCTGTTGGTGGGCACTGTGATGGGGCAGCGTGGTTCAGCAGAAGGGGCTCCAGGAGATTCCTCTTTCAGACCCAGACTGCCATCTGTTCCCACTCTGATGGGTGCGTGGCACTTGGTGCTGCCATTCAAGGCCTCCCCTTGGATTGTCACATGCACAGCTCGCTTGGCTTATTTGATACCACTCTCAGTCGGTTCAAATCTTATTTATCAAATAGACAGCATTTTGTTTCGATGGGTGATTTTTCATCTTCCATTAGTGAAGTTGTTTCCAAGGTTCCCCAGGGCTCTATATTGGCCCCGTTGTTATTTTGTGTTTATATGCTGCCACTGGGTTATATTATTCATCAGCATGGAATAGCTTTCCATTTCTATGCAGATGATTCTCAAATTTATTTGTCTGAGGAACCCAGTGCTGTCTCAGCTGTCTCTGTGCTATCAGCCTGTCTCTCTGACATCACAAGATAGATGTGGCAAAACTTTCTGCAGTTCAGTTCAGCTGGTGGAGGTGATGCCCCAGTGCTGGCATTTCATTGCTGGGGGCACAGCCGCTGCCGGCACCGGTGCAGGTCTGGGTGGTGGGATGGGGAACAGCTCCCAGCCTCTTCTTGTTGGCACTCCCAGTTTGAGGCCTCTGTTAGCAAACACTGTGTGGAAGGGTTGTGTCCAGCTTACAGATCTGCTAAGGTGCCATGCACCATCATTCCAGCAAAGAGAAATCCATGGTTTTGAAACACATTGATGTTTCTAAGTGTTGGTGATCTGGCGTCACTGAAAGGACCCTCCTGTGGGTGCAGCCCTGCGGAGCCCCGTGCACACTCCTGCAGCCGTAGCGTTTGTGGTGTTTCCACAGTGAGGGAACGGTCAGTCCTGGCCCCTTGAGGACTAGTGCTGCTCTCAGAGAGCCCAGTTCCCCATCCATGGCTGTCCCAGAGCCCTGGCTTCCGTGGTCAGAGTGCTGTTTGCATTATCACACAGTTTGTCACAAGTAGTCCATTTGTTTCTATAAGGAGCAACCAACTGGTTCTCACAGAGACATCAAATAAATCCATTTCATACATTATTTGTTAACTTCATCAAATAAAGTACAATTTTATGGCTTAAATGTCACTCTCCACAGCTCATTGGGTTCTTAAAAATAGCAGAGACTTGCCTGTTTGCAGAGGCAAGGATTCGGCAGGCGCCTTCTGCTGCTGAGGGAGCCCATGGATTCCTACACAGGGAAGAATCATAAAATACACTCAGTGTGGAGAGCGCACAATTTGACAAAGACTATTTGATTTGTCCATGGCTTTTAAAATATTCATACTGCTTTGATGGACCGTAGTTTTATAAATACGGATTGCCATTAACTGGTACAGGCAGTGCCCACAGATAGCGTTGTGTGAGGCTTGTTCAAAGTGGAGCCGTCCAATAAACAAAATCATTATCCCTGCCTAAAAAACCTAATCAGTACCCATTTGGTTCATTTGCAGCTCAGAGGTCAGTAATTCAGTTTAACTCCATATGTGTTTGCATCATCTGGGAGGAAAAAGATTTCATGGTGTTACTCCTTGGACCCAGAAAATGCCTCCAGCACTGGGAGGTGGGCACCATGTGGACAGGGGGCACCACAGCAGGGCAGTGATGGACACAGCATGGCCACATGCCCACAGAGCCAGAAGCAGCCCTGAGGGTGCTGGGATGGACAGCCCCTGTCCGCAGTGGGAAACGCAGCCAGGTGGTGAGGGGCAGGAGCAGAACTTCATCACTGCACCCATTAGAGCTGCACTGGCTCTTTCAGATTAGGAAGAATGAAGATGTTGGTAATAAAACAAACAAAAAAGTAGAGTCGAAGTCCGGGGAAAACAGTGGCAAGATTCACTGTTGCTTTTGTTGGCTTCAGATCAACAGTAAAGTCTGAGAACAAGGTAATGTGCATGTTGCACACAACTTCAGGCTTGTTGGAGCAATAAACCAAAAACTCGCATGTTCTTGGCATAGAGTATTGCTGTACACAGCCACGGGCATGCAGGAAAGCACTCATGGCTCGGGTGTGCTGCTTGAGAAACGGAATTGGCACGGAAGGGCTCTGAGTCGCTCGCAGTAATACAACTCGAGAAGTAGCTCCAGTTTCCAGCCCAAAAGTTTATTCAAGTTAAGAAAACACTTCCCCAGATTAAAAAGAGTATCGCACCGCTGTCAATTTTCAGACATTGCCATCAGGAAAAAAAAATTACATTTCAGGCTGACGAGCGACTAATCAAGGCAAGTGAAACGGTGCTGCAATAAATTACTCCGCAGCGAAATAAACCACACAAACAGACCGATGATAATAAATGTAAATTATTTCTCTGAAGAAATTTTCTTGGTATATGAGTAATACGAACCATCAGGAAGGAGTCTTCCTTAACATTAATTACAGAAAATGACAAGTGAGCTGATGACTGCGAAGGCTCATTATCTGAGAACATATTCACAACTTTGCAATTTGTGCAAGATGTACTCGGGCTAAATTAATCTCCCTTCTTTGCATGAGCCTCTTCTAATTTTCATGTTATTAACAGGTTTGCAGTATCACTCAGTGCTTGTCACTCTAATCAGGTTTCGGCATGTTCGCAAAAGCGAAGTGTCATTTATAAGGATAAGCCCTCATAATGGCGCTCTCTTTCATGTGGAGAATTCTACAAGGTTGCTTTTAATAAGGTCCTTTAATCATCTCCCTTTGCTCAACTTTTGGCCCCTCTGTTTTTTCACCAAGAGTCATTAAAAGACTTTGAAGTTCATTGGGGATGGAAACGTGTGGCACTGTGGCAGGAAGGGGCGCGGGCCGGCAGTGCTGCAGGGTGATGCGCGGTTCCCAGCACGGCAGCAGCCCCACTGCAGCACTGTGCTCCGGGAACCGCGGAGCTGTGCGGAGCAGAGGCGGAGTGCGATGGGAACGCGCAGCAGAGCCCACGTCAGCGGGCTGCGGTGCGGCTGGGCTGCGTTGGAGCTGCGTTGGGGCTGCGTTGGGGCCAGCCTTGTTCCTCCTCCTTGACTTGATGGCGGTGCAGTGGTGTTTATCCTGAAGCTTCTGAGCGCAACGGAAGGAGGGGGAGCGCCTTATTAAATTTTTGAAATTCATTTAAGCGGGGATAGCATAATGAATTGCCAGATCTCGTGTGCGCAGTGTCCCCGGAAGCAACAATAATTTAGGTGGACGTAAACCAATATGTAGATTAAAAATGTTTAAGCCAAGTGTCGTAAAATATATAAAAACATAAGGCAGAATTAACATATCAAACTTTAGCATTATAAGTAATGACGGGTCAGATATAAGGTTATGTCTGCAAAATTGCATTTCAATATAATAAATCCATTCAAACTCTGTCCGGAGACACAAATTGAATCTATAGACAAAGCAACTGCAACCCATTGAGTGTTATGAAGTATTCAAGTGAAAACAATGCATTTAGAAAAGGAAATTGAGTCTACTTTAAATATACAGGTGCTCGGTAATTCTACAGAGCTTTATGCTCGTGCAGATTTGTATACACTGCATACACAGCCGACTTTTGACAAAGTCCTCAAAATGATGAATTTCTGATGGAAGACTTGATATTGCAGCAGATCTGTTATGCACCGCTTATCCTGTAACACAAACCATTAATAATAATCACACTTCTCACCGTACCGAGCACTCTCGTTGGGGTTTCAAAGCTTTTGCTGCTGCACACACCCCAGGAGGCGGCAGTGCGGTGCTCAGGTGCAGGCGCGTGGGGCCGGCACCACTCGGGGCCATTTGGAGCTCCATCCTTCCCTGCAGCCTGGCCCCACCGAGCAGCTTCCCCCTTCCGTTCTCCTCAGCATAACTTGCACAAAGGCTGGAAACCCCCTGTGCGGTTCCCTGCCGCCCTCCTGCAGCCCAGGTGGAGCAGCAGAGACAACGCTAATGAGCGTGGCTGCGAGCCCCAATCTCTTATGAATATTTGATAGGAGCACAGCCCTTCTCAAGCTACATTAGCACATTGCTGAACATTATTAGTGCTAATAACACACTGCAAGACGGAAGAACAGGCACCAAGATGTGGAGGCTTTGCTGCTTTGCCCTGTCACCACGGGCAGGGCGGGTGCCCGGCTGCGGGACATGGGCAGCGATGGTACCTGGCTGCAGAACGCGGGCATATGGGCACTCGGGGCCCTCCCCACCACACCATGGAGCAGGGGGCACAGGGCAGGGAAAGGCAACGGGCAATCCCTGCTGCGTGCGAGGGACAGCTCTGGCAAGGCCTCACGGATGGAGATTAAAAGGTGCTTTGGGGAGCTCGTGTGATGGGGAACGCAGCCTTTAATAGACATGTTCATCTTTCAGCAGTGTGTTTTGCATGTAATAATGTCAGCACACTTCTCATTCTGGCAGAAATTCCACAGATAATTGGAAAGAAGTAAAAATGAAAACATTAGAATTTGCCATGTCATATGTTAACTTTTTATTATTGTATGATGCCAATGGTCCACTGACAGATGCTGCGTTATTAACATTTGATTAAAAATCACTTCAGGTCTAAAGCAGCCTGTTCAGAAGAGAACATCTTGACAAGCCTGGTGGTTGGTGATTGACAATTAATAACATTCTGTGTGTCACAATAGAGATAGTGTGACTTATTGGTGCTGGTGTAATGCAACGCTTTTCATCTGAGCTCTTCAAATTGGTACACAGAAATAGGAAGGAAAGAGTCTAATTCAGCCGGCTCTGATTACAAACCAAAGAGCCCATGCAGGGTTCTCCATCCCCTTCCCAGAGCAGCCTGGCAGCACAGATCAAGTCCACGTCCTGCCTGTGTGCGACTCCACTGCTGACATACAGCCAAACTCATGCCAAAACTCAGCATTAATCTGCAAGTCTGACAGCTTTTCATAGCAGCAAAATAAAAGTCTGTTTATTAAAAAAAAAAAAAAAAAGGAAAATTGATTTATTTTCTTAAATATGGAAATAATTTCTATCAGGAACAACAGTGTGTCGGTCCTTACAGGTCCAGGGGGGACTCTCCTAAGTGCACCATACTGGAAGAAATCAGATATCTGTCTGATTCATTAAAAACGTGTAAACTATCTTCTTTGGATAAGGTCCGCAATGTACCACTTTAACTGCCTTTGCCATAGCAAAGGCAAAATTCTGACAAACTTCTATTGCTTTCTGCCTCTTGAAACAAAGCGTTAGCAGCACTGAATGCACTTATATTCAGAGTGGATAGAAGAGTGGATTCAAGCACCACACCACAGAGAGCAGAGATCTGCGGAGCTCCAGCTAGGAGCAGCCTCGACCTCTGCAGTAATCAGCTGCCGCCCACGTGGGTTCTTGCCGGCTTTGTGCCTGTATTTGCTGGAAACACCTTTCTAAGCACGATGGGCAGCACCCTTTGCTCAGCAAAGAGCCTCATCAGCTCCTGCAGTGTGCTGCCTACGCAGAGCACTACGCACCGCTCCAGCCCTGTGCCAGCAGCTGGCTGCCACCCATCAGGGGACACATGGCCTGGGGGTGGCACTCTGCTGGGGACACATGGCCTGGGGGTGGCACCTGGAGCACTGCTCCTGGGCACTGCCCTCTCCTCATTGGCCTGGGCCGGGCTTTGTGCCCAGAGCATGACTGCAGCTACAGACTGAAGCAATGCAAACACTTTCCCAGCCCTAATGCAGTAAGCAGGGGAAATAATTACAGATTTCCAAGGTTCAACAGGGAATACTTCTGAGAAATGCGTCCTCCACTGGGAGTTTCATAACCATTTAATCTAATTTTTCTTGATGTTTTGATCTTCCTTTTAAACAAGGCATTTGTCATTAGCTTTCAAGGAGACAAGTTGCTAATACATTACACTCTTAAAAGGCCCACAGTTAGTGTCAATGTCTTCTGATGGCTGTTCACTAACAGCACATGAAAGAATTGCCAGCGCCGGTTCTCCTCACTCACTGCCGCAGTGCTGACGGCACAGCTCAGCCCGCGGTGGGCACTGCTGGGGCCACAGTGCCACCCCCCGCCCTGGAAGCACCACGCTGCCCGCACCTGCATGGCTCTGGGTGCTCCTGACCATTCCTGAGTGGAAATAAAGGGAAGATTTATTGGGAAAGGGACACTTAACTGAGAATAAATCCTCTCCTACAAAAGTTCTGTTCTCCCATTAATTTCACCTCTGAATAGGATGACAGCCTCTGCCATCACTGTGGCTGAAGGCAGATGGTTACCAATTAGCCTCATTGAGGAACATATCATAGAATCATAGAATGGTTTGGGTTGGAAAGGACCTTTAAGATCACCTCGTTCTGACCCCCTGCTATAGGCAGGGACACCTCCCTCTAGACCAGGTTGCTCACAGCCCCATCCAGCCTGACCTTGAATGTTTCCAGGGAGGGGGCATCCAAAGCCTCACTGGGCAACCTGTTCCAGTGTGTCAACACCTTCACACAAATAATCTCTTCCTGATATCTAGTCTAAATATCCCCTCTTCCAGTTTAAATCCATTTCCCTCATCCTGTTGCTCCCTGTCCTTATAAAAAGTCCCTCCCCAGCTTTCTGTACCCCCCCAGGTACTGGCAGGCCACTATAAGGTCCCCCTGGAGCCTTTCCTTCTCCAGGCTGAAGAGCCCCAGCTCTTCCAGACAAGGCCAGAAGATGCAGGCGGTGGCTCAGAGGGGCGAGGTGCCTGAGCACAGGCTGTGGGTTGGGTGCCGTGATGTCCATCCTGCAGCCAGCAGCTCCCAGCCCAAGGAGGGAACCTGGACCTGATGTTGGCTCAGCGCTGGGCCGGGCTGAGCACGGGCAGCCTGCATGTCCCAGCATCACTGCTGTGTGCCTCAATGAGGGGAACAAAGCAGATGGAAAATTCTTTTTTACATCTTGGATGACATAACTTGCATATTAAATAATAATGGACCAATAAATTACAAGAAACTAAACAACCAGAAGAATATGTATGTGGAGTTTGGAGTATTTATAAGTGAATAAATCATTCATGATGTATAAACTCAATGTAGCTAAATGCATCATTTACTGAACTTAATGCACTTCACAACATAGCCACCTCTAAGCGCCTGCTTTTAAGGGCAGGCACATTTTCAGAGAAGTATCAGTTGATCCCTGGATTGTGGAGATCAGCAAAACCACTCACTGTGCAGTTGCTGACAGCAAGGCCGTATTTCCACTCACTGTCAGTGTTTGCACCTCCACACACCTCCTGGGGCTGCCCACCACTTTGCCAGGCAGCTTTGAGACCCCTCTGCCCTCCTGCAGCCCTGCATACAAAGCTGTGTGCCTGCAGCTGCCTCTCATGGCACTGAGCAGAGCCAGTGCCCGGTAGTTCTCCTTGCTTTGACTGCTGCACCTGTCATATGGTAAGTAATGGGTTTGGGATTCCTTTTGACAGGAATTCAATGGCATGGAACAGACTTTGTGCCAGTCTTCTGTGCCTCAAGCAAAGTCCTTGCTAAGTAATTTTATGGATACCAAGCTCAAACATTTCACGATTAGCACTTTGCTTGCATTAGTTTGTAAGAAGCAGGGCCTTTCCTCTCCCACTGAGGCCAACAGCCCAGCTTCACAAAAGTTGAAGATGCTCTTCCCCAAAGTGCTGTTTGTGCAGCTATCAGCCTGCGGAGCAATGGCGGTCCACACAGAGGCAGAGGGTGGCAGTGCCCCTGGGGCTGTGCCCTGGGATGGACCACGCTGCATCACACCCCGGGCCCTGCCCTGCACCCAGTAGCTCCCACTGCCTCCATCCATTGTGCTGGTGGGGCTCTAAGGACAAAGCAGCAGCAAAGCAGCTCTGCCTGCAGAGCAGCAGCCGGGGCGTGGGGCGGCCGCAGAGACCTCATGCGAACCTGGAGCATGGAGTAGTGCGCAGGAAGATCTCACAGTAAACAGAATATTGTTTTATATGAAACCATTAAAAAGGTCCCCGAGGGCAGCCCTAAGTATATATTATATTTTACTCTGAATCCCTGTTTTGACTTGACTTTATAACAAAACCATGTTTTCTGTATTTAAGCAGATGCAGTAAAGGAAAGGTCGTGACTGGTGCTGACATGGAAATCTCATTTGGCTCATGGGTCCCCTTAGGGTCTTTATGCTGCATGGTACTTTAAACATATTTCAAAGTACAACACTAAATGTCACCCTTTAATAGACGGAGGCATTCCAACTGTTTCTTGAATTTCCTTGGAAAGCACTTTCCTGAAGCTGCTGCTCTGCTCCGTGCTTTGCGCTGCGCTGCCATGGGGAAGGCTCAGCCACCGAGCAGCACTGCGAGCTGTGAGAGCCACGGCCACAGCCCTCCCTGGAGGTGATGGCCTGGGAGGGCAGCTGGGAGTCGGGGAGAACTGCGGGAAAGAAAAGCAAAACAGAGCAAAAAATGTCTTCCTTCGACGTATCTACTGTATTTTGAAATCGTTTCTTTCTTTCCTTTATCTCACCCCATTCTTCTCACTTGGCCAGCAGCTCTGCTGGGATCTTAAAGAGTTAATTTGATTTTTTTTTTTTTTTTAATGTTTAAGGTCCAAGAGAATTTTACAAGTCCCTGCAGCCCAGTCCTCAGCCCTCATGTCTTCTGAAGAGCAGTTGGATCTCACTCTGCTGCCAGCCTCAGTGTGCCATGAAGATGAGCAGCTAGCCAGATGGCCTGCAAATTTATTTCATTTTCAGAGAATTCATTTGGTTAATTTCTTCAAC
The DNA here is from genome assembly GCF_016699485.2 of Gallus gallus. Classification (NCBI taxonomy): domain Eukaryota; kingdom Metazoa; phylum Chordata; class Aves; order Galliformes; family Phasianidae; genus Gallus; species Gallus gallus. The sequence goes on from NC_052548.1 coordinate 10,518,535, forward strand.
AAATAAAAGTTTACTGCAGAAAGTCAGAGGGATTAGCACTGGTCAGAGAGAACTGCATGCAGTGAAGAGTTTCTGCCTTAACATAGGGACAGATTGGAAAAAATTTCAGCTTCATTCCAGCAGCTAGGTTGGGCTTTGCTTTAAAATGGACTCTTCCATTTTTGCTTTACCCTAAAGAAGGGAGAGAGAGAAATGCTTTGTGTGGTCTGAGAAGTGAATCCCTGCTCAGCTGTGTGGGCTGATCCCATGGAGCGCCACTTCCCCGCTGGTGCTCCATCCCAGTGATGGGCACCTCCGCTTTTCCTGTTTGGGGATAGGAAATCCAAAGGAGCCGTGTGGATCGGGCTCTGGCTCTCAGAACGACCGTTATCACGGCACTTTTGCAAACAGCCTGGACCAGGAATCACCAGGATTCTTTCCTTGGCTCTCTGCAGGGCTAAGATTTATGGTCAGTTTATGCTGTGTGCACTGTATGCAAGCTTATTTTTCTCTTAGCTGCTATAAAAATTAAAGATTTAGGTATATACTGCAAAAGGTACTACCAATTTTATGTACCAGCATTTCTCTCCCATGATCAGAGTATAAATCCAGCTTCTTCAGCATGTCTATAAATTACTCTCCATCAGCAGGGCAGTTACAGGTCAGCCTAGCAAAGCCAGATAAACCTTTTGTAAGTTCTCCTCGTTGTTATCATAAACCTCCCTCTCACTTCAGGGCTGCTTTGTTGGGTGTCCTCACATCAAAAGCGTCTCCTCCATCGCTGTCGGAAAGGCCTCTTCTGATAACACTTCCTTACCTCTGTATATTTACCAGTGCTTTTAGTTAATTGGAGGCAGTCTGCTTGGAGGTTGGTTCTGCTGAGGATCCAGGAGCCGGCTGCGCAGGAGCTGATGCAGCACTTCTAGAGCCCCACCTGTTTGTTCTGCCCCCAGAGCGGCACACAGGTTGTAGGTTGCTGCTGTCAGCTCCCTGCCCAGCCTCGGTGCCACTGCAGGTAGAGCAGGGCTGGTGATGGCACCTGGAGCTGAGCGGCTCCGCAGTGCCGACGACAAAGTATGGCAAACAGACCGCTGTGAAACTGCCAGAGATGGGGCTGCCTTGGGCTGACCTCAGTGCTGCCGGCCATCCCAGCGGTAGCACTGCGTGCCTTCCCTTCTACCTCTCTGTTCTGTCTGCCATCGCACAGATCTCATTTATTGTGATCATTGGGAAAAATAATATTTTTGCAGTGTAAATGGAAGCAAATATTTGAAGTCACATGGTGCTTTCTTTGCATTAATTAGCAATTTACTGAACAAATATTGCTGTGTAAACCAACAATCAGTATCTTGTAATTAAAAGGCTGCTCGTGTTTATCTGTAATCTTTCCCTGAAGATAAAAGCCCTCTGAAAACCAGTGTCTGCAGATGTTCTCAAAGTGGAGGAAGTGTCACTGTAAAGAAACCCACTGAAAAAGTAAAACCTCATCTGATTGCTCCGGTCTCTGATGTGTGCTAAGCAGACTGCAGTCCTTGCAAGGCTCTGTCTGGCCAGGGATGGGAACAGCACAGGACCACATCCCTGGGCACCAACCCACTGCCCACAGTCCCTGAGCCCCGGTACGGGCAGAGCTCAGTGATGACATGAGTGTCACGTGTGGCACACGTGGAGATCTGCTACACGTCTGCAGACGTGTCCATGCCCTGTGCACACACAGCTGTGTGTTAATAAGACACAGCACCATTGCCAGAGGGGTAACCTCAGGAAGTACTTCTACATTTCCACCCTGAATTCTCCCCAGTGGAAAAACTTTTAATCTTCATTAGTATTTAAAAATGAAAGCGCTGTATTCTCAGTAGAACACCAGACAGAAGGACAAATTAATCTCTGGAGTATCCATGAACTCCACAGCATGATGCTGAAGGCACGATCCTCCAATTCCTTCTGCTGATTAGAAGTGAGGCCAAAGATCAGGGCCTGTGCCTGTCTGCAACGTGTTCCCCATTCGGACTCCCCAGACGTTCCCAGGAGCTCCCTGTGCCACCCCGACCCGCAGCCGCCGGGCACCGCGGTGCTGTGAGCCGGGCTTGGAGCCGGGAGGTACTCTGTTTCCATTTGAAGGAAAGCGTTTCCATTTGTGCTTTTGCAATGAAATAAATACCTTTTTTTAAGACAGTTTCATACAACGGTCAAATGTAGGACCTTTCTCCCTGCACGTAGTTATCAATAACTGTTTCCTTGGTCTCACTTTTCTCACAGGGTACTCATATTCTGTCAGTTTATGTCTCGCAGAGTCAAACCATAAAATCCCTGCATTCGGTAGAAGCCATACATCAACAGAAATCAAAATTTCAGCCTGGTCCCATTTAGCGTTTGACCCATTTCCTATTGCCAGAGCCTGCAAAGACCTTCAGTCCCCCGGATTTCCCATGGTCAAACAGAGTAAGTCTGAATGGCATTAAATACCACTTCTGCATTACACACATTTTTCTTTCACACGCAGTGTCATAAGTGGATACAACCCTGATATTCCAAACACCTAAAGCACAGCACAGCTTTACTGAAGGGACCTTTATGGATAAGAGCCCGGCACGCTGTTAAAGATTAAAACCCAGCCGTCTGCTTTTATGCTTGAGAGTCCTCTGCGACTCCCTGGTGACATCACATTCATCTCACTGTATTTGAAAAATGCATTTAAATGTCAAAACTAAAGTACCCAAACAATGGCTCCTTAGCACACTAACTGTTAACACATTGCTTAGCCAAACGCCTTCCTCGAGACATATGGGACTGGCTCTATCCATAAAATACACCACAAGAAACACACAAAGTCCCAGAGGAAATAAATACTCTCTGCTGTACTCTGACCTGCTTTTTCCTCCCAAAACATACTCGTGAAGACATGTTTCACCACAGGAGTGGACATCAATTTCAAATACCTTTCTGCAACATTGCACCTCTGTGTGGCCGAGAGGCTCCCAGGCTGGAGCAGGCAGCCCTTTCCAGGTGGGGTACCCCCACCAGCACAGCTTTGGTAGGAGCAGAGGGCTGCAGCTCTCTGTGTCTGAGATGCTATTGTTGCTCCTGACTGCAGGTGAGGCACACAGCTGAGCACTGCGCATCGGCCACACAGTGCCTACAGGGCTGTCCATCAGCACAGCGTCCCACTGGCAGCAGTGCAGGGGATCACCACACAGCGTTGTGCCATTGGCAGCTCAGGGATGTTGGGAGCAGGATGCAGCCCCCTGCACTGCTTTAGCTGTGTCCCTGGGGCACTGAAGCCATACGGTTCCCCCAAAGCCACGTGCTGCCTACGCCTCACCCCAATTGAAATAAAAGAGCTGAGATCAATAAGCTCAGTAATTCACTTCAGACAGACCTAATCAGAGCAAGGCAAAAGAGAGGCAACTTTGCAAAATGTAAATGAACCTGACGCCAGAGATACAGGTAATGAGAATTCAATGTCGGTCTGTGTTTGGAGCGGCAGAACCATTAACTGCCCTGAGTTCCGGCTGCTTGAATAGGGATGAGGGAGGTGATGGGAGGGATACGGGCTCCTCTCCTTATCTCTGAGAACTGTGTGAGAGCAGGACGCTCAGCTCGGGGTTCACTGTAGTCCCCTCAGAGGGCCCCACACCCACACAGCACTGAGCATTTCTGAGGAGTGAGCCCAGCCCCGCAGGCTGCCAAGGGGCTCCGGCACCAAAGGGCGCTGGCACTGAGCAGCCCTCGTGTCCCTGAGCAGTGCTGGGCCCTGGCCCTTGGCGGCGGCTGGCAGCGGGTTGCACACAGCTGTGGGCAGGAGCAGGGCAGGCTGCACGCTGGGCAATCCTGCTGCTCTATGGCATTTGGACATGAAGCCAGGGGAGCCACGCTCGTGCCGTGGTGCTGACAGTGCTGAGGAAGAGCTGTCTCTTTTCCAGAGAAAAGCAGTTAGCTCTTCATAATGGACTGCAACTTTCTAGAATAATTTAATTCTTTTCCTACTGTTACGATGCCAGAATTCCAATCAGACAAAACCGTATAATGGATTTCTTTTGCTGGGCATGTTACATAAATTGCATATTCAAGTACTATAAAATATTTGTAACAGACAGGTACTTTTCTAAATTGGGTCTGACAGTAAGCAATAGTGACTGGAATATTTATGTGATGCGCCCATGTAATGAGGCACAGTGTGGGTGTGTGTCTGGAGGCACCAGTGGGAACCTCAGGCAGCACTCCCAGCTCTGGGGGAACCTCTGAGCACCGGGCAGCTCTGCCACCCGTGGGCTTCGACAGAGCCTCTCGAGCAGATCCCTACTGCACAATTTGTGCTGATTCTCCCTCACGGTGTTTGCACTCTCACCAAGGCCTGGCACACTGCGGGGGTTCCCATAGCCCTCCAGCTCCGGGCACCACAGGACGCTGTTCCCAGCCCTCACCCCAGGACTTGTTGTGTGCCAGAGCCCCTGAGTCTGAGCCCTCCTTTCCTGAACATTTTCTTGACAATCACAGTTGGCGGATCTGTATTTAGCCTTTTTTACAATTAAAATATTGCACTGATACAAATAGACTCTGGCAGCCGCTTCAAGAGGTTTTTAATTGAATGATTATTGTATTAAATAACTGTTTTTAATGGAGCATGAACTTGCTTAAATGATGACTGCGGAGCTATAGAGGTTCCAGAGAATTTTTCAGGTGTTTCCAGCACTGCACAAATAAATATTTATGTCTCCTGGTGGTTGGGTGGGTGCTCCCAGCACAGGGACACAGCTCAGCGCCATGCGGCAGAGCCCAGGCTGTGGATCCCTGGGATCTATGGCCCTCCCAGGGCTCTGCAGCCCAAGCACTGCCGTGCTGCTGGCCACCTCCCTCCACCTGAGCATCACTGCAGACACCCCCCGCAGGTCACAGTGATGTCCCAGAGCATAGCAGCTTCAAGTGACAAACTCATCCACTTGGAGCTACTTACAACACCTGCCCACAGGAGCAGGACATCTGGGGTGCAGGGCTTCGACTTGAGGGCATGCCGGCTCCTGGCACACTGCTGCCAGGGCAGAGCAGGGGGGGAGCGGAGCTGGGTTGGGCTGACCCTTACCCTGGGCAGCAGCAGTGGGACACCCCAAGGTGCAGTGACAGCCCTGACCCTCTGCTCAGCATCTGCCTGTCACTGAGCCCTTTCTGCTACAGACACCTCGCCTGTCTGCCTTCCACAATGGCTCGTGTCAGTTCAGATTACACATGAGCAGCAGAAGCAAACATGAAGATGAACCCTCCGGAAAAGTCTTCCACAGTTCTTCAGCATGAGTGGGATTAATCACAGATGATAATTACCATACCAAGCGATGATACTTGCAGCAGCTCAGCTCCAAGGCAGGAGGGACCTATTGAGACCAGGGGAACAACAGTTGGGATGCATCCTAGCATGAACCCCCTGCACCATATTATGAAAACACCGCTTGCCTTACATCCAGATTTCATGGTTTATCACATCAGAAGTGGGGCACCACGCCAGCAGGCCCACGGCCCCACGCAGGGCTCAGCCTTCCCTTTAACCTTCCACTCTGCTTCCAGCAGCGCCCTTCCAGCTCCTGTGTCCACCCAAGCTTCAGAGCTAGGGCCCATTTCATCTGCAGAGCACTACAGTGCTGCAAAGCACAGTCCGATACCCCTCAGCACCCGGTAATGGCCCCGCAAGACAGGTCAGATCTGCAGCGCGGTGCCACCCGCTGGGATCCCGCACCAACATGGGGAGAGCGGTGGCAGCACCAGGCAGGACCTGCATGCTCCAGGCTCCACACCCCCCAGTGCCTGAATGCCACAGGAGGGGAGTGCTGACCCTCGTCCTGCTGCCCCCACCGCTCCTCAGCTCTTCTGCATCCCAGGAATGGTCGTTAATTGCTCTCCCGGCTTATGTGGCCGAGTGACAACAACGTGCGCTATTGGTTTATTGCCTCCATTAAGGCTCCGATAACTTAACAACAGATCAATAAACCATTATCACCCTCCGGCTTTGAGAATCCAGTCACCCCCAAATCCACTGAGCTCCGATAAGTTCGCGGTTTCTCATCACTGAAATGCAGAGGCAATTTGTTAAAATAATGTGCTGTCAAAACGCCCCTTGCTGCAGGGAGGCGGAGGGCTGCTTCCCCCCACCGCAGCTCTGCCCCGCACTCCGCAGGGCTCAGCCCCAGCTCCCCGCTGCCCCATGGGGGTCCCGCAGCCCCCCGTCCTCTGCCGGTGGGTGTCCAGGGCAGCGTTGGTCGGGCAACGCCCGGCACCTCAGGAGCCCTTCCCAGGCACTGCCATCACCAAATCAAAACTGCTCCTGTAGTATTTCAACACCTGCGTGGCTCCCACCTTAGCAGAGAATTTGCCATTTGAAGAGCTAATAATTTATTTTACTAAAAAGTTAAATTAATTCAGCAATTTTCCATAATGCGTGTGCAGCTCAATAATAAAAATCCCGCTTCTACTTTTGGATTCCTTCCATGACTGTAGCTGCTCTTCATCTTCACAGTAAAATGGCTTTTTGAAAGTGGTGCTCTGTAAAAGTATTTTCTGAGGAGTGATATTGAATTGATACATTAGAGGAGAAAGTTGGGTTCCCTTTGTAAGAACCGCCCGCTCCGCAGCAGCCTTAACAAAGCAAGTTGTCTCCGAATGCCGTAATTTAGTCCTGAAAAAAGTGACAAACAAATGGCTCCACCTAAACTACAGAAAGAAAAGAAGTGACTTTTAATTATATAATCTTTTGACGAATTTATTTCTGACAGTTTTATAGGCTGACAAGAGAAAGTATTTTATATGCAAAAAACATTATTCACTCTCAGTCGTTAAAGCATAAAAATTGTCAAATGATTTTAATACAGTTTTAAGTTTAATGTTTATTGTCAGAAAAAAGTCCACGGCAATTACTGAGTCACGTGGCCCTTAATTCTTTGCATTTCTGACAGCAAAAACAATAACATACATTTTTGCCCCAGCCTTTTGCTGTACAGACATATGAGCTTTAAAAGACAGATGTTTTTCTTATTTTGTCTTTCCTTTTTTAAAGGCTCCAAACTCCCAGCAGTTGTTCCAGGTGATGCAACGCCCCGTCCCGGCCGGGCTGGCTGTGTGGGGCTCTGCGCCTCCCCTGAGCTCACAGCGCAGACTCCGTGCTGTCAGATACGCTCCAACTGTGGGCACCTCAGCTAAAGCGGGCATTGCTTGGAAGAAAAGCAGCTTTCTTTCCCAGCAAGCAGCCCCTTTCCTTTCCCCAAAACCAAAACCACGCTCTTCAACAGGGCCAGGCAATTTAATTCACGGCAATTTCCATCTGTCCCCACTCTTTTGGAAGTTCAGATGTTTTCAAGGAGATGGAGGACAACATTAAAATCTAACTTCTCTCATTTGCCAGTGATGAGATTCTCGTGACCTCAGCGGGTGGTGAAAGACAAACGCTGCAGTGCTGCCCAGGGGTCAGGGCTCCAGGAGGAGGTGGTCCTGCATGCCCTGCTGTGAGGACGTCAAAAGCAGCTGCTGCTTTTCTCACCCAGAGCACTGCCAGAAGCACCGTGGTGCACTGCTGTGGTGCCGGAGGTGCTGAGGATCGGTGCTGAGGTTCTGCCTGGTGCTTTCACCATGCCTAGCTCATCCTATTGGGTTTGTGTTATTGTGCCTACAGGAAAGCTTGTGCTTGCTAAAGGCATATTATGGCCCGCATAGGTTGTGAAATGGTACATAACTAATGATTTTTAATATCAGAATAATGAAGCCAAGCTGAGAAATATTAATCTTTTTAAAAATGTAAAGAACTACAGCTCTGTTTCCATGGCAAACCACATCCTGCGTGTTATCTATCAACCGGGGATTACGGCGGCGTGGTAAATAGAAGGGGTAAATACACGAGAGAGGCACTGTGTCTCCGTCTGCAGACATCAGCGGCACTGCCATGGTGGGAGCACAGCAGCGTTAACCACAGCTGACAGCAGTCCCATCTGCGGGGGAGGCTCCAACCCGCTCCCCCCGCCTGGTCTGTGAGCCCCCTGCTCCCCTGGGCTGCAGACTGGGCTCAGCATCCCCTGCAACCACCGGGGGACCAACAGGGATTCTTCACCAGAATTCCTCCCTGCTGCAGGGCTGGGCCCCGTGGGCAGCCCCCACCTCTGCCCCATGGGGCTGTGCTGCCTACGTGGGCCTGAGGAACTGGCACCCCATGGCACCCACCAGCCAGGTAAAGAGAAAATCCCACCAAACCTCAAACTTCCCAGAGTTTGCCAAACCCTGCTATAAATAGACCTCTAATAGGACACTGTAATAGGATACAATTTATTTCCACATCTGATGGGCTGACCTTCATCATCACTCGAGGCTCTGCTTGTCATGAATTATGGGCAATTCACTCAGTAGTGGAAATAAACTGTATTACCAGTGCTCTGCATCATGTCCTGTGTGCTGCGTGCAGATGGACAGCGACTCAGCACCAGCACTGCCAGGGGCTCAGTTCCTCCTCTATTGGTCCGAACCCCCTCCAAACCCACCGTGAGGGATGGGAGCACAGTGCGCAAAGGCCATTGTGGGAGCACTGTGCAGGGCCAGGGCACAGCCTCCCCCCCCGAGCCGCAGTATCGCCACAGTGCCGTGCAGTGCCACAGCTCTCCTGGCACCTGTTGCTGTGGCACAGATCCAGCACCTCCTTTTCAAAGGGGTTTATAAAGCACCTTGGGGATCAGACACAGTAATGTCTGTGCTCCCAGAGTGCCATCTGTCCCTGATTCCCCCTCGCCGAGTGCTCCACATAGGTGCAAGAGAGGAGGAGTCATGCAAAAGGGTCACACCATTAATCAAGGGCAATGAAGGCCAACATCAACGGAAGTATTTAACACTGGGCAGAGCCATATCAAGACTTAAAGCAGAGTCTGGAACAGCAAGCTGCAGTGGTCCGGGCAGCAGAGCCCTTGTATCCATCCCCAGCACTCCCCTCACACCTGAGCACGCTGCGCTGCTCCACGCTGGGTACTGGGGGGACACACAGAGCAGCCCCCAGAGCCCAAGCACCTGCACTTCTGTCCCAGGCCCTGCCTCATCAGCTAACACAGCTCTGACATTTTGCACAGGCGTGACGGCGGCAGCAGTTTCAGAGCAAGCCTAATGGATGCATTCAGGCTTGCAATTAAGTGTGAGCCTATGGGCACAGAGCAGTTAGTGCTGTGCTTGTAGCAGTGTGCTCAGCAGATCACAGAGCAGCTCGCTGCAACTCCATTAGGGGCACAGGGCTGCGGTGCACCAAGGGCCTTGTGACAGCACCGTGCTGCAGCCCAGTACTGCTCCCCAGCACTGAGGGTCAGCTGCAAAGAAAGGGCACAGATGGCTGCTCTGGTGTGAAGGCAGGAAATGTCATAGGGGCGCTCTGGAAAATGCTGCCTGGTGGATCTGCCATCCACTGGACACAGGGCACAGAGCCATGCCACACGTCTCAGGTTTGAGAGGCACATAAGCAAGCAGTGTAACAATGCTTACAAGCTAGCACAAGGATTTCATAAAACAAATCCTCTTCTCTGTCTCTAACAGACAAGCGTGGAACTCAGAACCAAAGCCCATGTTGTTCAGAAGAGCTCAGCATGCATTGGGCCGGGGGGCCGAGCAGGAGCTGCCCCCACAGCAGGGCTGCAGCGGAGAGGAGGGCGCCCGGGCACACAGCACAGCCCTCCACGAGCTGTCAGCGGGTGGGAGTTATTGCCAAGTTCTGTATTTATAATGTGCTTGCCCATGCATATACAATAAAGGATTTCTCAAGCTATGTGGTGATGAGCTTCTGTGTAGCTCAGATTAGGGAAGAGCTTGTGGTTAGCATTATGCAAGGTACACATGGAACAGGAATTCATTATTTCGTACTAGAAAACATGTTCTGTGAATTCCCCTTAAAAAAAGGTAAAAAGGCTCAGGCTTAGAAAAGAACAGCAGTCTTCCTGCTCCCTATGAATGTTTCCAGCCCTTCTTCCTCCCAGCACAGCCCCATCCCTTCCTGCAGGAGCATAGTCAGCCTGCACGCAAAAATTCATAAAAGGCAACAGCCTGTATCACAGCTTATCAGCAACTGATCAAGGCCCAGCCCAACAAGTGGCCAAACACAGGATAAGTTATGACCCACGGCACTGCAGGATAACAGCCAGGCCCTGCTGGGAGGGTGCAGTGCAGCAGGGCTGCCTCCCACCAGAACCCCTTCCACCGCCACAGGGCAGCGCAGGGACACACAGCCACCTCTAGCACAAACCCTGCACGAGGAGTACTCCAGACTTTGAGGGCCTCAGCTCCCACGGCATGGCTTCCCAGGGCCAGTTTGTTACTGAGTTGGCAGCTTTAGAATTAGCTGAGAGAAATCTGCTGTTCTGTTTCCTCTTGAATTCACACAGGTGAGCTCTCACAACTAACATCCCTTCCCTTGCCAGTTAATGAACTTTGCTGCTCCCTCAAGACTGAGTCTCTTCTCCAAGTCTGAAAGTACAGCAAAGAATGGATAATCTGTCATCCTTCAGCCACTCTGTCTTGTTTGTAAGTGACAGGAATGTCTCCTGCTTCTCCTGATGCAACGCGGGAAATTCTCTGCAAATCAGTGGCTCAGAGCACTGTCCTGAAGCCATGGAGGAACATCAGTGCTGTTCTGCTCCTTGAGCCAAGGCAAAGCAGTGCTTGGAAGACTGCTTTAGCTACTGATGCCTAGGCAGAAAATAAAGATCTAGCCAACATGGAGTCTAAAAGTAGAGAGATTCATTAAGCTTCTGCAGCAGAAAGAAACAGATTATGCTGTGGTTCAGTGTGGGCACACTGGAAGGAGGCACAGAACTGCAGCAGAGCAGCTCAGAAACTGAAAACTTTTTCTGTATGTGAATACAAGAAAACTGAGTCCATCTTCCCTAAGCACAGGTGTTCTCTGTCCTCCTTAAAGTTTCCCTAAATATGGTTCTGAGGGAAATGCTGACAATTTTTACCCTTTACAGCTCCTTTTTCTCTGCAGCTTAACTGGAGCTTGAAGAACAGCTGAAATCCAGAAGACATCTCTTCAGGACAGTAACATTTTCTCCGATGGAATAGCTGGAGAAAGGGGAAAAATGCTTCAGGTTGAGGCACAATACAGCTCCTACAAGCAACCAGGAATGGTATCAGAACACCAGAGGTATCCGGAGCAACCAGAGAGCGTTGTGCTTCTCCTACATGTACAGATGTAGAGCAGCTGCTGAGCCCCACGCTTATGGGGAGTGTGGGTCCTCTGCCCCCACCTGAGGGAGAGCTTCTGGGTTGGAAGGCTCAGGGCCCCTCCGCTGTGGGTGGGAATGGAGCATTGATGTGGGTCCTCTGTCAGGTTTGCTGGGTGGTACCCCTGTAAAACAGGTATATATTTTCTAGAGGGTAGCAGGCATTAAGTGCTTGTTTTTCTTCTGTAGCTGTATGAGATCAATTACCTATTGCACTGTGCTGATGTAGTCTGGAAGTAATGACATTCTCTTTTAGCTGCAGCATTCAGGGTTTGGTGGGGTGCAGGTCAAGAAAGCAATGGAGGTGTGCTCAGCAGGCTGTGCAAAGGGACTCCTGAGCCCGTGCTCTGCTCCCGTCCTTCAGCAGCTGATGATGCCCTGGTAGACTCACAGGCTCCCACAGGCTTTTCTCTATCTTCTTCTCAATGGGAATAAAGGTCCCTCAACTCTTTTCCCGACTGCCTGAAATGATCTTCATTTATATCTCTTCCTTTGTTCTTGAGAGATAAATGTGTACTTATCTTCTCCTTAATGTTGGCTCTAATGAACTTTACATTATGAAAAATAGGGAACTTTCTAGGAAAAAAAAAAGCTGCTGCTGTGGAAGGCATAGGACAGTCCTAATGACTGAGTGAGAGCCTCTGGGGGCTTCGAAGTGCAGCTGATCTCAAACTCAAAGCGTGGGGGTGGGAAGGAGCATTGCCAGCAGGTGAACTTCACCTCCGCGCAGAACGCCCTTTGTTTTCTCTGTGAGTGCTCTGGACACTCTCTCTGTCCTTGAATCCAAGGTTTCAAAATAAGTGAGTGCCCCATGTATTTACTGCAGAGATCTTGGTTTTAAATCACTTCAGTTCAAACAGAAGGGGAAAGCCAGCTTATTTTTAATAATAGATTATTGCTTACAAACAAAAATCTGTCACTCAATTACTTTTGCAGAAGCCTTCTTACCCAGTGTGTGCTCTTCGAACATTAAGGTGCTACAAGGGTGTTTCTCCTATTTTCCTAGCTGCAGATGCACAGAGAATCCTAATTAAAACCTTTATGTCTCATTCCATTTACAAGAAGGAGTGTATCATTTTTCTTCTAGCTTTTTTTAATACAGGGTCTCAGTGCCCATTACAAAAATTCCAATGCATCTTTGAAGTTAGCAGCTAATTATATTTCTCCAAGTTATATATCTGGAGTTCTGGATGTGGGAAAGGCAATTACTTTTTTTTTCCCCTCATTTAGCATAACAATCTCCACAGCTTTATTGGAGCTCCAGTGAGTCAGGCTGTAGATCAGAGCCTGGCCTGGGAAGAGGAGGAATTTGGGGGGAAGGCAGGATGCTTACTCAGCTTTTCCTGGCTCCTTCCCTCGTTAGTATGCCATCCCCACCAGGACGCTCTCTAATTGTTTGTTGAATGACCGCAGTGCTTTTTGCCTCAATAACTTTGCTTGGTAGGTCATTCTGCACATTCATTATGGGGGCACCTGCTAGCGCTGCTGTAGCTAAGGGTCTGTCAGCATTTTACAGGAGTTTATAACTTGGCCGTAAATGCTTGTGTGGAGCTGAAAATTGTTGCGTGATTCCTCCCAGGCAAAAACAGACTGGTTCAGCCCATTTGTTACCATGCCATCCCGGGTGCTGCCTGCAGGCTACAGAGAGCACGGCTCCTCCTGTGTCCTAGGAGCACTGTCCCCGTGCTTGGTGCCAGCACTGCGGAGCTGCTCTTTGCCTGCAGGACGAGAACTGCTGTGGTGGGTGCAGGAGGCAGGGAGCACTGCTCTGCATGCAGGTGGTGAGGGCTGGCGGCTCAGCCCCGGGTGTGGGTGTGATGGAGGCCGCTGGGCTGGGGCTGTCGGTGCGTGCTGGGCTGCAGCACAGAGATGCTCCTCTGCTGAGGAACCGGCGAGAAATTAAATTCTCCACTTGGCTGGTCCGGGTGACTCGGCTTTGCTCTACCGACTTGTTCCTTCATTATTTTTTTGGCTGATAACTGACTGCAAGCTTGTCTTGTCTGCTTAATGCCAGCACAGTGGCTCCATGGGAGGCAGAGCCCTGCTGACGCTGCCAAGTGTGCTGTGCTGCTGTCCCCGTTCCCTTCCCTCTGGGCAGGATGGGACCTTCAGCTGCCCAGGGTGTTCTCTGGGGCAGCCCTGCACTGGCAGGGGCTCATCACAAATGGGGCTGTGCACACATCCCATCCGGGGGGAACAGCCAGGGCTGGGCCAGGAGAGCTGCGGACAGTCATTATTAAGATTAATCTTCCCATCACACTTCCTGGAGCATGACAGGGGACTCTCCAGGCAGCCGGGGCTGTGATGGACGTGGCTGCCTCAGCTCTCCATAGTGCCCAGTGCAGCCGCACCTGCAGCCGTGGGTCAGTGGTGGGGTGAGTGTGGGGGCTGCCCCATCCTGTGGTGGGGGTCAGGCATGAGCCCCTGGAGGGACTGCAGAAGATGCTCCATGATGGTTGGATTCACTGCTGCCTCTGTGCCAGAAGAAGGGGTCTGCCTGCTGAGATCAGCTCTGGCATCCGGGCTGGGCAGGAGTGTCACAGTGTCTGGGGCAGCTGTGTGGTGTTTGTGGCGCAGCTGGTGTGCACAAGACACCCTGCATGCAGGTGCCCAGAAGACGATATGCTGTGGGATTTGAGCCCCTGCACACAACCTGACCCAGCAGCTCTTGTCCCAGGGGTGTCAGCAACTGGGGGTGAAGGGGCTGCTGCTTTTGCCCACTGGATGGGTCTCTGCGTGGATGGCTGACTGCCTATGTTTGGCTTGGGGCCACTGCAATTTGGTCTTCAGAGCAAGGCTTAGCAAACATGGGAGGTTTTTATTTAATTAAGAGCAAGTGAGGAATTTAAAGATCGGGTTTTCTTCATCCGGTGATAAATTAACCTCCTCCTTGTGCAGAAGGACAGGCAAGCACTTGAGATCAATGATCTTGCTGATGCTTGGCCTCTTCCTTGTTTGGAGGGGAAAAAAGAACAAAGTGTGTCAGCCCCTGCCCTGCTGCTGCCCTGGGGGGCAGTGAGCAGAGTGACTGTGGGTAATGATGATGAATGGCATGATTCATACCGAAACATGGGCCTGAAGCTGGAATTTTAGACCTATTCATAGAATAACACAGTTCCTGCTGTGCTGTCTGGTGGAACTCGTGGTGCAGCCAAAAGCTCTGGAGTTCTCCAGGCAAACCACCCCAAGGCAGGGCTGTCGTTGTGCTGCTCACTCATGCCTGCATTCAGAGGACTGAGGGGCTCAGGTTTCTGTGCAGGGCCCATTTCGGAGCCCTGGGCAGGAACGGGCAGCTCTGTGCTGCTGCATTGTGCAGCAGTGCGGGATGCCACGGTGCGATGCCCCGGAGCAGAGCCCAGCTGGTGACTGTCCCTGCTGGCCCGGGGGGCTCCCGCAGGCTGCCCATGCTGGTGGAGCACTGTCAGCAGTGTGGGTGCCAGGAGGACGCAGGCGGGCGGCACAGGGCTGCGCACCGCAATCCGGAGCAGCTCCAGCTCTGCGGGGATGGCTGGTGTTGTTCCTGCTGGCCACAGGAAAGCCGCTAATTTTATTTTGCAGTAGCACTAATCATCAGCAGCAGGATTAGCTAAACTGCATCCAACAAAATACCGCTTTGGAACAGCGTGTAATAATGGCAGCCTGCAAAACACTGATTTGAGCACGAGGGAGCTGGCACAGCTGTGTGCTCCTCCAGTGAGAGCGGCGGATGGGGCAGCAGCCATTGCCTCGCACCTGCAGACCTGCTTCCAGGGAGTGCACCCCAAGATCTGCATCCCGAGCCCAACCCCGTGGGCACCTTGTGTTGCTCCTGAGTGGGGCTGTGCCTGGCACCGTGCCTTGGGTGCTGGGCAGGGTCTGGCACTGCCCTGACTCCTGGAGCTGGATAGGTGGGTGTGGAGTCTGTGCTGGGCTTGTGTCTGGGCACGAGACCTCTTGTGCAGGAGCCACGTCTGCAAAAAACACCCTTACCTCAAATGTGTAAACCATCACATGGAGGTTCCCCCCTGCATCCTTTTGCTAGAGAAAAACCTGAAGCAAAGTAAGTCTCTGACTCTCACCTTTAAATTTTTGAGCATTTAAAATAGAACTGCAGTGTTATCAGTTTCTCAGAAATTGCTACTGATGTATTGCAACACATGCTGCTGCGCCCAAACACTGTCGGTCCTGAGCCGTAGTTTTTGCTTTTCTGAACTCCTTCTTTAAATGTATTTTTATACAGCAGTGTTGACCTTTTCCGGCAGCCCCTGCGGAGTGAGGTTGTATCTTGTGTAAAAGTCATATCAAATGGGCCACAAAAAATCACTCTCGCCTGATTAAAATGAATAGTCCGGCTGATGTGCCTGTTTTCCTTCTGTGCCATTAGCTTTGTGTGAGAGCTTGCAGCCATCAGAGCGTTTCTGGGAGAAATACAGGTACAGGTACAGGTACAGGTACAGGTACAGGTACAGGTACAGGTACAGGTACAGGCTGCCTTCGTGGATACTTTGTGGGTTCAATCCTTCTAAGGACTGATTTGCAAAGAAAATTTCTATTGCCTCAAGGACATCAGTTGTGCAAATCATATTATTGTGCATAGAGAAACTGGTAACACTTTGTGAAATGGTTCATTTATAAATACTTTACTGTTTATTAAACTAAATGGTCCTTATCACAGTCCTTTCCCTAAGTTAAAGTACAGTAAGTGGGACGGCTCCTTTTTCCATGCTGTGATGCAGGCTGTGAGGTTTTGGTTCGCACCACTTGTTGGGATTTCATCATGTGTGCATTCTGTGATGCCGCGCTGTGCTGAGGGCCGGGGCAGCAGTCAGCCTCAGCTTCAGCACCCCTCCCTCTTCCCTTCATTTGGTTCTGGCATCTGAGAATAGAGGAATTCTGAGCTGCCAGCTGTGAGCGCGGGGTTTTCACTTCCGATGTGGAAATCCCCCGTTGTCCTATTCCTGTTGTGCATTTTAGCCCGGGAAATCTGGAAAGGAAGATTGCATGTGGGGCGTGCGGGGCGGCCGTGCCCGTCCTGCGCTCTGCGGGGACTCCGCAGCATTTGTCCCATCTCTCAGTAATTGGCACACATTAGTCCCGCTCGTTAACGACGCTGAGGCTGCGCTCCCTGTCCGCTCCTGCTCTGCGAACAGGGAGTTGACCTTGCCTTCTGAAATCCTCGTCCACTCTGGAAAACAAGCGGACAAGACATCTTTACTGAGCTAGAAATTTCTCTTGAATGTTCCCTCTTTAATTTATGTTCCCTCTCACTTCGTTGCCTGCAGCAAAACCCATTAATGGTGGCAGTTTGTGACACAACTGAAGGCTCCTCTAATGGGCAGCTCTCCCGCAATTCCGCTGCTCTCTTGCTTCAGAGGAATTTGCAGGCGTTGTGGTGCACAGCTTCTCCCCCTCCATTTCCCAGGCTCCAGAGACCAATCCTTCCTTCCGTCGGTTTTGCTGCTACTATGGCAATATTTTCTCCCCCATAGTGGTAATCATACAATGGTCTCTGAGAACAGCGGGAGAAGCGGTGCCTGTTAGATGCATAAAAGGTAAGATGAACTACGTGTCATAAAACTTTTAAAAGTTCCTTTTTTGTGTTTGTGCGGGGGTTATTTTATATGGCTTTTGATATGAAGCTAAAATTGCACATCAAAAAGGATAATGCATCTTTAAGCTGTTACAATGACTTCTAAATTTTTCATTTAATGTCAGTGAGGAAAAAACCCCCTCAGTCGGCTGAGCTACGTCGGTGAGATGGCTGTTTCATTCCATAAAGTGTCTGCGGTGGATTTGAACAGTAGGAAATCCAAGGGTGATAAATAGCTATTTCTAAGTAAATTTCATGCAATTGCCCTTTGGTTAAAGTCTTTCCTCTCAGCACTTTCCTGTGCACATAGCCCAACTAATAATATTCAGGAGCAAGTGCTTTCCAGTGTGACAACTGATTGCACTTTGAAGCAGTAAATGGCTGATTTCATAATTGGTATAATTTTTCACAAGTACCTGAATGTCATATACAGAAAGAATAAGCAACCTGGACTTAATACGGGAGCTTTTTCAATTCTCCTAAAAATCAATAATGTATTAAACCCCTCTAACTGATTAAAATAATGTGAACTCTGAGTGGGTTTGTGAGGAAGGCAGGTTTCTTCAAGGGTGGCAGATTTATGGCAAAAGGGTTAATACATGGGGAGAGCGGGGATCTGTTACAGATGGAGGCGGTTTTCCTAATTAAACTTTTATCAAGATTTCCCCGGTCTGAATTGTTTCGCTCAGCGCCGCGCAGCCCCCCGAGCCCCGCAGCAGCGCAGGCAGCGCTCCCATGGCCGCACGTCGGCCCCGCGGGTCGCCCCCGTGGCGCAGTGTGTGGGGCGTTGTGCCCGCGGGGCTCAGACAGCTCCGAGCCCACCGCACGGGGGGACCCCGGCACAGCCATTACCTTTGTGTGCGGTGGGCGACCTTTCGCCTGTGGGCCTCTTTGCATGGGAAAGTTCAATTAGTGCCACGGGGACACAAAGGTTATTAACGCCGCTGCAGAAGAAGGAGCCGACCTGCCAGGAGATAAGCAGAGGTTACGGTTCCTTCTTCCCCAGGATCTGGAGATTTCTTGAAGCCCTTCCAGGAGGACCGTGGTGGGAAGATGTTTGAAGATCTGCTGAAAAAATATCTGTAACAAGAAAAGCAGAGGTGGGGTCTGGCAGCAGTGGGGTGAGCCGGGAGGGAGCACAGCCCACCCGGACAGGTGGTGACACACACTGTGACTGCTGGGACCCGCTCAGACCTCGCTTCTCAAGTCAGACATCTTAAGCTCTGTTTTATCCATGTTTGTCTATTGTTTCTAACTCGTTTTCTATTTTCCAGCTGAGGAACTCTGCCAGAAGCACTCTTTGCCAGAGATTAAAACAATTTAGGAAGCAGACACCCAATTCCTTTCTTTGGATGGTAGGCAAATTGGATATCTGAGAGAAGCAACAAATTTTATTATCAACAGATAGTTTGCTACTTAACTACCCTTAAGAATCCCCACATATTTGCAGGCTGGAGCCTCGCGCTGCCCTGTCACTGGGTTGGGTTGGGTTGGGTTGGGTTGGGTTGGGGCTGTGCTGCGGGGACAGCGCTGAGCATGAGGGACTGAAGTAGGAGTGAGAGGTTGGAGGAAACCATCAGAACCCGGGGCCAGGGCTGACGGGTGGCTGTGAGCTCGTCCTGTGGTGTCTCTGCTCTGCTCGAGGCCCACTGCTCTGTGCACAACAGAAGCGCTTTGTTCTGCCTTGTCGGAGGCACTGTTCCATTACTCTGATGCAGTTTGTGCTCTGAATCTCCGTGGCTGTTCGTAATGAGGCCAAGGGACACGTGAAATAGCATTTATGTCATTAGCCATGGCTCTCATTGATTTGTATCAAAATAGCTGTTTTAAATGTAATTACCACTAATTTGCGAAAATGCACCATTAGATATGTAAATTCATTGCCTAATAGATGCACGAGGCAGACTACAGCGAAAGGGATGACGTGGGATAATGACATCAGCATCATTTCTCAGTGTGCTAAGCAGGTTCCTGGGATCTGCGTGGGGCCCTCCCCCGCTGCGGGGTTGGGGGGCTGTGGGATGCCCCGTGGCAGCAGCAGCTCCTTCGGCCCCGCTGTGACTGCAGCACCGGGACTCAGCCATGGGACCTGCCAGGTTGTGGGAAGACAAAGGGGGATGGCTCTTAACAATTTACACAAAGATCAAAAAAAATCATGGGATCATTCATCAGGATTGCTGTAGTTCTTGACCACATAGTAAATGATTTATTTAATCTTAATATATTCCATAAAGAGTCCCCATATTTCCATAAATATGTCATATCTACCTAATACATAGTAATGAACCTGCTCCAAGGGTAAATAAATAAGATCTAAGCTCAGCAAGCCAATGTTTATCAAAGGGAGATATACAGATATTGAGTCCTTTAAAGTACCATTCTTCACAGCAATCACGGCCAAGTTAGGCCATTCATAACGTGTCACGTCAATTAGAAGTCCCGCGGGCGCAGCGTGGGCTGGGCATGCAGAGGGGAACCCGCAGTGTGGGCACGGGGCTGTGGAGCCCTGCGCGGGAGGCGCTGCGCCCGCGGGGCTCTGCCGCACCTCGTGGGATCTTCCTGTCCTCGAGGGTAGAACAAAGCCTGCGTCTTGTTGAACGTGTTTAGTCTAAAACAGTTGACATGAGAGTTTCAAGCTAAATTTGATTGTGTTAATTGTTGTTATTCCATTATTTCAGGGAATTATACGTAGCGGTGCGTAACACAGCAGAATGTGCCAGTGGAATGTTTGGTTTTATACAAACGTGGTAAAATACAATTGCAAATGGAAGTAACTATTAATTTCTAGAAGTTGCACCTTTTAATCTTATTTTCTGTATCAAAGTATTTCCTGTCTGTGTTGTAATTAGTTTGACAAAGTCAATAATAATAGAATATTCTGATTATGTCAATATGACATGTAATATTATGCACTTCTACTACCATTATGCATATTATGACATGACTTGACATGATATGACAGGTCACATTATGCACTATTACTGATGTCATAAAATAATGTAAAAGTAAGGAAAACAAATTTTGAAATGAAAAATTTTGAAAGGAATTTGTGACTTTTTCTAGGGACAAATCCTGAGCAAATCTTCTTTGTTTCCAATTCTAAAGCTATTTCTTTTGTTTCCATTCAGAACGTGGATGAGCTCAGCCATGCAGCTTTTCCCACACGCACGGACCCCATGGCTTCTGCCCACACCCCCACTGCAGCCTCAGCACAGAGCTCACCTGTGGTCTTTGCTGGCACCCCCGGCCAGCACGTGCTGCAGACCTGTCGGCGTGGCCCTTTCTTATGAGCACACCATGTGCTCCTGTGTGGTGCTGGGGTTCCATGGGTGAGTTGCTGTGGCTGAATGGCGCTGAAAGGTCTCTGTCCCAGGGCAAAGCCACTGGGGTCTGCACGGCCCTTCCCGCCCCGTTGGCTGCCTGCCTGCTCCGTGCAGAAGGCGGCTGTGTCCTGGTGGCCGTGAGATGTGTGATGGAGACACTCACTGACATCAACGTGGTGAATGGTTTATCTGTGAGCTTCTTAATGGGAAGTGTGCTCCTATTTTATATTCATTTTTACTGAGATGCAATGATAATTCTCACCTCGCAGAGACACAAACCAGTTTGGAAAACATTTATAATGAGTCGTTAGCAAGCCGGATGCTTAAGTTCTGAGAACATCCTGATTTTCTGTACACTGTGCTTCTGAAGGTGTGGATTCCCTCTGCAAATCATTATGAAGAATTGGCACTTGCTGGCAGGTAGGTGGGAGTTTTAGTGGCCTGGAGATTTAAGCAGGAATCGGATATGGACACTGGGGAGTACAGCGTGTGCTCAGTGTTCTCCTGCTGATGAACCAGGCAGACAGCGCTGGAGTTTGGATTCATTTTTAATGAAACGCGTTTTGCAACAATCCTACAGCAGCCCCAAATGGCGGCAGATCAGAGGACTGCCAGGTGTGAGCTCTGCCCGCTGCCGCCTCCCGCGCCCCTCTCTGCGCACAGTGATGTCGGGGGCTGCAGACCCACCTCCCTGCCACGTCCCGCAGTGCCCGGCTGGGCTCTGCACTTCGTGCGCAGAACGGGCAGCGTGCTGACAACTGCTCCTAGGCGTGAGGAGCCCTGGTGGTAAAGAAAGGTCGTCCAGGGACCTCACTGGTGTCTTTTTCAAATGGAAATGTCATTTATTATTATTTAGTGCTGATAGAGTGCTCAGAATAAAGGCAGCTCGTGGCTGGGGGAGCTCCAGCTCTGACAGCCTCTGCCCTCTGCTCCCAGCCCATCTCCTGAGCACAGCATGGAGCTCCCCAGAGCCACCCTCTGGCAGCACCGCCTCCCTGAAAGCAGGGCCCTCCAGCGACGGGCTGCACGGTCCCCATGTCACATCCCTGTGCTGGAGATTGGCAGAGTGCTTTGCCAGGTGGGTGCCTGCACGCCAGGACCCAGGCCAAGGAGGCCCATCAGCACCCCAGCATCACCGGTGCCCTGCCGAGCCTGCAGGAGGGAGGGACCCGAGAGGGACCCCGAGTATTGGCTGCAGGGACAGAGGCTCAGCTGTGGTTCCGTGATGCCAGCTTTGTGTCCTGGGGCGCAAGGCTGGAGAGGCTCTGTGGGGCATGACCGTGCAGCATCTTCTGTCCCCACATGGGGGACAGAGGCCAGGTCCCTGCGGCACAGCAGTGGTGTGGGACACGTTCTCCTGCAGTGCCCAGGCTGCAGCAGTCCCTGGGGCACGGCTGTGCCACTGGATCCCGAGGTCGGGCAGGGCTGCATGCACAGTGGCCCATGAGAGCTGCTCACAGCTCTGTGAGGCGGTGAGGGAGCATCAGCTGCGGGCTCCTTGAAAGCCAGGGGACGCCAGCAGGTGCTCGGGCAGAGACGTTCTGGTCCTGGTGCCCGCAAAGCTGTACCATGGTGAAAGGGCTGCAGCCACAGCAGTGGCACCGGGCTGCTGCCAGGCCCAGCTCCATCCTGCACTGCCGAGGTGCCATGTATGCAGGGATGGGAGTCCCCTGACCGCAGCTCTGCAGCATCCACCTCTGGGTTGGAGGACAGCGTTGGCCGCCACGTGCAGCAGCGTGTCCTGCTCTGCCCTCCCACCTCCTGCACTGCCGGGTGGGAGCTGTGGGCGCTCACAGGAGTGCCACTGCCACCTCCATGAAAGCAAATGAAAGCATTTTGATCCAAATTGCGTTTCCCCTCGTTGTCTGGAGGCTGTCAGTACATTACGGCCTACAATATTCTGCTGCTGCTCTTTTGCATGATTTTTTAATTAAAAAACTGTGGAGTGAACAAACATTCTGCTCCGGAGTAGCCCTGCGGAGACCCATCGATAGGCACATTTACATCCCCACACTTCTTCAAGAAAGTTTATATCTTAACAAAAAAAAAAAAAAAAAAAAAAGTAATAATAATATCACCCACCCAAACAGTCAGTATTGGGTAAAAGTTTGAAGTGAAAGGCAGCTGGCAACCTTCTCCAGCCCGTGAAATGATATTAACATTTTATTATTCTAAGGTGAGCTTTTTGAAACGGAATTTTAAATGTTACCCTGCTGTTCCAGAACACAAAAACCTTTAATTTTATGCAAATGAACAGCGAGGAGCTGAGCGCTTAATGTAAACGAACACTTTCTTTGTAGGAGAGGTTGGGAGAGAAAAAAAAATTCCCAGGGATTCTTTAATTGCTGTCTGAAATTATGTAAATCCCACCGCTAGGCAGAACGCAATTATCCCGTGCCCCTCTCTGCCAGCATTGCTAATGTCTAACAAAATATCGGTGGGTGACATTTAGTCGAGGTAATGCAAATGAGAATTAATTTTTTTCCAAGACAAAGGGCAGCGAAAAGATCACCTCATCCATATACAGCAGAGGGGCGTGGGGAGGCAGAGCGGGCTGCGGAGCCGGGCAGCGCTGCCTGCGGGGCGGGACGCTGAGCCCGGCGCAGCCCCGCGCCTTCTGAGCGCTTCCCTTTCGGCAGGAGCGGGGCTCGGGGCGCGGCAGGCTGTTTGTTTTTCGTTTTAATTCATGGTCATCCTGACAAGGGGGTAGGGTGGGAAATGTGATTGAAACCCCCTAATGGCCCTGCCTTGTGTTGTGTAAAGACTGCTTGTAATTTATCACCTAGTTGTGCTGATAACTAGCCATAATTCTATTAAATATTCAGAGTGAGGCTTTCGCAACACAATTATCAAACGGGATTTGTTAGAGCAGAAATCCTTCACGAGCACAAAAAGGTGCTGTGGTGCAGCGCCGGGCCCCGCAGTGCTGGAGGGCCGCTGCTGCGCGGCACCAATCAGCAGAGCTGCGCAGGGATTTTCATTCTCTTCTCTGCTTTTCTTTCTGATTTTTATTTTTGGTGCTTGAGTTTCAGCTATGCTTGTTCCCAGGTCCGCATCTAAGAGCTTACAACCCTGCTTACCTTTGGAAGAGAAAAGGAAACCCCGGTGGGAGACGGTGCGAGGCAGGGGCAGGTATATGCGAGGAATGATGAAGTACATAGATGCTCAGAAGACTCCAGATCAGGGTAAGGAGTGCTGCTGGAATTATCCTTTGAAATGTACACTCTCTGCAGGGAGGCCCCAGGGACCATCCTTGCTGGAGTAGATGGGCTGAGTTGCACCATCTGCTTGGGATTTAGGACAGGCAGATCTGCGAAAATATGAATTAAAAATACAGAGTAGCAGGAAATCATTTCCTCCTGCCCTGTCTTTTGAAATTATACCAAGCAAACCTGGGTGGCTGCTGCCACCTGCGTGCCGCGGTGTCCTCGTGGCAAGGCCAGCTCTGCTGCACTGCACTGAGCTTACACCTCTGCTGCGAGGGAGCACAGCTCCCTGCCCGACACCGGCTCACAGCCCGTGGTTGGCACTGGTGTGCAGTGACCGGGTGTGCAGTGACAGTGGTGTCCAGAGCTTCCCACAGACGCACTCCTGCTCCCTGTCCCGCTGCAGCAGTGCTGAGATGGGATGGCGAGCTGCAACGGCAGGGAGAGCCTGCCCCCGTCCGCAGGGCACCTCTGTGCAGACAGGGCTGTCCTTGTCCTCCCAAAATTTATAATCTTTATAATCTAAGGTTTAGACTCCTCAACGCTTTATGCCTGCCTTTAACCTGTAGCACATGCATAGTCTCAGTGGGATTTCTCATCTGCTAAGAGTTAAGCATGTGCATAAATCTTTGCAGGCCTGAGGCCTAAGGCATTCCTGTTCGCACATGCACACACATTCCTGTGTGCACAAGTCATGGAACGGCCGCCGTGCAAATCCCCACCGCGAGGAGTGTCGGAGCAGGAGGCAGCCACACTCACACCAACCTCAGAGCATTTCTCGAGCAGTCTGGATGCCCTGGGGTTGCTGAACTTCTGACGCCATCTTTAGCAAATCCCCGTTCTCTGCCCGTGTATCCAGAAGGCGGGCAGGATGTCAGCAGGCACTGACTGTGCTGGAGGGGAAGACGAGCAGGGAGAAATCATGTATGGCTGCCGACGGCATTTGGGGCAGATTGGAAACCAGGAATAGCCGAGGAAGACCACCGGCATGCCAGAAATGTGGGAAGGAAAGGGAAGCATGTGCCCTGGGCTGCACACTCACAGCCACAGCCAGGGCAGGCTGGTTCTGCCCAGTGAGACCTTTGGCATCAAACACTGTTGTGAAGGTATTTTAGTGGGCTTCATGGCATCAGCTCTGCTTTTACCAATGCAGGATGGCCCAGAGTGAAGTCCAGGTAAGAAACCAGCACAGATTGTTGTGGACTGGCAGAAGTGGGCACAGCACAGCACAGTGTTCTGGTGGCCCTGTGCTCATGGGCTCTTCCCCAGGAGCCTCTGTTTGGCAGCACAGCATTTACAGAGGATGTGAGATGTCACTGCATGAACCTCTGACCTTTCCTTTCCATGGAGCAGACCTCGTCATCAAATCATGAAAAAAGAAGCAATACGCTTCACATTTAAAATCATCACCGTGAAACTCTTCTTTTTGCCCTTGTGCAATGCTGTTTTAGTCAGATAACATGAACTTTCATGAAATCACTCTTTTCACTTCGTATCTTGTGTTGGCAACGTGACTGGATATGGCCTCTAATTCGGGGTTAGAAAATGCAGGCAGAGCCATCAGGTGAGAAGTGGCATTTCATAAATGTCGTGTTTCCTGCAGTGTTCTATTTATTAAGGACAAAATCACATTGTTTTCCCTAAAACATCCCCCACGTACCACCCAGTCCCTGCCATAGGTGCAGTGATGGCTGTGCTCTATGGCTGCAGCCCTCTCCCACTCTGCAGCCCTGCGGTCACTTGGGTCAACTGCTATTTGTCAGTAGGAGTCACAGCTGAGCCCCGGGCACAGTGCTGAGCGTGCAGCACCCTCTGAGCCAGCCTGGGTGCTCAGTCCTTCCTGAGAAACATTCACAGAAAGGTCAGCAAATGCGTTGTGACAAGATGCCAGCACATTCCTGCCCACTCCCGGCTCAGCCCAGCCCTTGCCTTGTGTTCCAGGCATGGAGCAGTGGAAGCAGAGGTCCAAACTCAGTGTCCGACCCCTTCCTCAGTGCTGTGCAAACACCTCTGCATGCCACCAGCGCAGGATCAGAGGGCAGTGCCATGCTGCACCACAGCAGCACCAGGCAGGCAGGCAGGCAGGCAGACAGACAGACAGACAGACAGGCATGCAGACATGCAGGCAGGCAGAGAGGCAGGCAGGGCAGCAGGAACCAATCACTCTGAACAGATTTAGCACCTAGAAAAGGTCCTTGCAAGAAAACAGAGCTGTGAGGGGCAGTGGTCACGGGGAGGAAGCAGGCTTAGCGCCCTGAGCCCCTGCCCTGAGATGGCCCAGGCTGTAAGCAGATCAGGGGCAAAGCCTCCCACCGCCAGGTAATTCTGCCTCTTCCCTATAAGCCTGTAACCCCATTAGCAGCAAGTCTGGCACAGAGGGAGCAGTGCTGGGAAAGCGCTGCACCTCCGCATGCACAGCAGATTAAAAAGGACTTAATCACAGTGCAGCCACAAAGTACACTACATGGCATTATTCCTCTGAAATAAAATTTTATATATGGCCTATCTGAGAGCAGCACAAAATAAATACTTTTAAAATCTATGATTACTGTAGGTTTTTTTTTTCTTTAAATTTTATATTGGTGGCTGAGTTCTGCTCTTGCTCCGAAGGATTAGAGGGATAATTCCATTACAATTTAGTAACAAGATTATAAGAGCCAGTTATCCATTTACGGGGGTCTGTGGAAATGAGCAGTGGCTTCTGGAGGTCTCGAGATCTGGGTACGTATCACTCACATCTCAGACACGTCCAAATCAGGTTAGGGCGCAGGCAGGACATGCGCGAGGTGAAAAGGTCTTGGGGCCACCTGTCCTCCCATCAGCATGAGAAGTGCTTGGGGCTCGCAGGGCAGAAAGGACACAGGTAAGGAGACTCCTGATGAGAACAGCTGCAGGAGAAAGGCAGGGAGAGAAAAAGTGCCCTGGAAATAAAACTGTCTGCACGATACGCAGTGGTGCTGCTGAGCACCGGTGTGAAGAACCGTCATGTATGAAAGCCGGCGCCGGGCACTGGGCAGGCAGCGCCCACAGCACAGCACAGCACAGCACAGCACAGCACAGCACAGCACAGCGCCATGGCAGGAGGGGACCCCCCGCCCATCCAGCACCACTGCGAGACCCCCCCGCTGCGGGGTGCTGTGTGGTGGCGGTGGGCTCCTGGCCCTGCGGTGCTGCCGAGCAGTGAGCTGTGCAGGACGTGGTCTGCTCCTCACTGCTCCCACCTCGCTCAGGGAATAGTGAGGGCACAGCACTGTGTGTGTCTGAGCGGCCGTGTCACACCGATGGTCAGTTATGCCATTACGGGGGATTTGAGCATTTGAGTTTAACAGGTGTTTTTCAGGAGCAATACTAATTTTCAGTTGCAGGGACATCAGCTGGAGATGAGTGTCGCAGAAGAGTCCCACATGAGTGGTGGGAAGGAACAGTTACTTGGCTCTGCTCACGAGTGTGTGCACAAAGCCCGGCGGTGTCCCTGATTGGAAATCATGTCAGAAACTCCCTTGCAAAAAGTGACAACAAGTCAAGCTGCACTCATGCAAACGGCATAGAACATTCAGAGTTAGGAACCGGCCAGCGCTGACATCGTTATGTGTATCCTCTATACTGATTAACTGATTAATTGATATTTAATTGATTGCACTGTCGGAGTGGGACTTTAGCATGTGCTGATTGCACAACTGTTTTCTGACTGTTGCTAACAGCTCTGCAGAGCAGTTGGTGTAAATCCATGGGAACTGTACATAGGACGGGAACAGAGACTGCTTTGTGGCAGCAGAGAGCAGAGCTCATGGCGCACGGTCAGCAGGTGCTGCCATCACCCACGGCTGGGAAGCCCTTTCTGCTTGTACTTAAAAATGATGGTTTAGATAAATGTGAATTTGGCGGATCGTGGGGTAAGAGCTGCCCCGGTGGGCGGCCCCGGACACCCTGAGCCCTCTGCTCGGCTCTGCGTGCACTCCTCGCCCTGCAGACTCACGGCTCAAAACAATCTGCGCTCCTCAAACCAACCCCCAGGTTGTTCTCGTGAAGTTTGTGGGTTCCTGGGTGAAACATTAGAAAACCTTGCCTCAAAATGTAGAATGCCTTTTGCAGCCAAGGGCTGCGGCAGGTGCTGGCTGCTGAGACACGGCTCTGAGCAGTGCTCCCTTTGCAGCACCGGGGCCCACTGGGTGCAGGGCCCGCTCACCCTCTGCACTGCACAGACACAGAGGGTGTCGGGGACAGCCTTTAAAAGCTGCATCAATAGGTGTGGTGGTAAAGCCCAGAGCTCGGTGGAGAACAAAGCTGGCTGAGAAATGGCTCTAAATGTGGTATGAGAATTTGAAACGACCAATAGGTTGCAGAAGAGCCACCAGACAATTGTAACCACGTTGTCTTGCTGTATTAGTTTAATGTCCACTTGAATCACTGACCTTAAGATCTGAAAAGGACTAAATCCAGAAACAGATGATTTTTTCCATGCAACATGACAGGGGGGCTGTGGTCGCTTCTAAATGCAATTTTACGTTCACTTATGGAAATGCATTGTTTCTTGGCTACTTTAAAAAAGAAACCAATATATGTTCTCCTGAAAGGGGTTAGACCTCAATTATTTCAAAGCCATTGTGCGCGCGGCAGTGACAGAGCCGCAGCGCTGTACCAATGCTACCCCCTGGTGACCAGAGCCGACGGCTGGCGTGTGCCGGGCGGCACCGAGCGGGGCTGTGCGGGACAGCGCTTGCGGGGCAATGAGGGACAGACACGGGGCCGGTACCGTGCAGGGCAGGTGCTGCGGTCACAGCCTGCAGAGGAGCAGGGTGCTAGGAGAGCAGTGTCTGTTGGCACTTCCTCAGACTTCTCACCGCAGTGACAAATTGATTCAATTTGAATACCATTCCCGGTTATTTCCCGCTGGGCTAGGTGGAGATTCCGAGCACTGCACTGCATCCTGCAGCAGAGCAGGAGAAACCAGGGCACGCTGCTCTCAGTGCCTTTGGATCCCACGGCAAAAGCATGAGCTCCAGCTGGGCCAGCCCCGGGCACCCCACTACCACATGCACACAGCAGTGGGGTCCGGTGCTGCCTGACGCTGGCTGCAGCAGGAGCTGTGCCCTGGTAGAGTCACCCCTGGCACCTCCTGCAGCAGCTGCCGTGGGCTCAGCACAGCCGCAGCAGCAATGCAGCCTGGCCTGGTGTGTGGCACAGCCCCAATCACACATCTCTCTGCGTTACACTGCTCACTCTTTGCATCTTGTTAATGAAAAGCGTGGATGTAATTTCAATTAAAGATAATTACATATTTAAACTTAACATTAAATTCTAAACAAAATTACATGAAATCTCAGTGTGCAGCCGTGCTGCAAGGCAGCATGTGAAGCAAGCGGAGGAAGGAAATGCTATTATGCAAAGTGAGCTGCTACTTCCCACAGGTGTCCCCGCCTGCACGGTACTTCCCTGTCCAGTGAGGAAATTCCCATCCGCTCCCACATCACAGCAGCAGCACCCACAGCCCACCCCTGGCTGCAGCCCTGGCCCACCGTGCAGTGCTGTGGCAAAGCAAAGGCACTGCGGCACCACTGCACCTTTCAGAGAGAGGCTTTTGTTTAATAAAACATGAAAATTATTCATTGTGTGATTTAATTTGATAGGAAATTCCTGCTGCTCCTGTAATAATTATTATTATTATTGATTATTGCAGTGTGACTGAGTCCCGCAGTGCACAGTGTGTTGGGGCAGCCCCTCACCCTCTCTGTGCAGCCGGAGCTGAGGGCAGCGCACACGGAGGGGCAGCTCTGAGGACAGTGGGCTGCACAGTGAAGGGGAGTTTGAGGATCTACAGCAGCAGAGGAGATGCCCAGAGCAGCACAGGTCAACTGGTGTAGATGTCACCGAGTGCCCCTGCAGAGCCATTGTCAACAGCTGTCCCCTGCAGGGCCACAGAGCTGCAGAGCTGTGGGACTGAGGGTTGTGTGTGGACATCCAGCACTGTGCGCGGCCCCAGACGCCATGTGCAGCACTGGGCTGCTCCTGCATGACATGACTGCAGTGATCAGGCACTGACAGGTGGCAGTAACATTTATGAGCCAGCATAAAGTTTTATTTAAGGAATGGTCAGAGATTTAGTGAGCTCTGCGAGTCCTTGCCTCAGCTGCCCGTGTCCCCTCCAGTGGACGGGCACAGCCCCATGCTGTGGGAGAGGGTAGGGGGATGCCCTCCCCCAGGAGCCCCAGATGCTGCCCCCAATCCCTCTGTCTCCCAGCATTGGCCAGCCCTGCCACAGCACTCCCATTCATCACTTTGGCAATCGTGAAACATCCTACATACATCCCGAGTTTAAATCCCGGCCTCCCTAACAGCTTGCCATGCACTAAATCCCCTTCATGTTAACCAACGTATAAACTCAAGGAATATTCCAAATCAAAGCAACTTTATGTCACGCTCAGCCCATCTCACAGAACCCAGAATTAACATCCTTGCCTGCTCGGCAGTGCGGCTGCACTGAGCCACTGCTCGGTGCTCATTAATATTTATGATGGGGCGAGAAAGTTGCATAAATCCTGGATGATACTTAATTAAACCCCACTTCTGATTTCTTCTCTTTCAGCTTTGCTTAGTGAGGACGGTGCAGCGATCAGACACTCACCCTGCAGTGTGCGTGGGGACACGTGGCACTGCCTGCAGCCATTGCTGCTGCCCTCCCGCGCTCTGCCCCGGGGCCGCTGTGTGCCGCCGGGATGTGGGGGCTTCGGGGGGGGGGGGAGGGCCCAGCAGCGTGATGCAGCTGGGAAAGCACGAACCCCACTTTGGCCTTTTTGCTCTGTTTATCTGTTCCTTGAGTCTGATCCTCGCGTGATCCATAAGAGAACAGTTAACGCGCGGCTGACAGATCTTTGATACGGCGCTCATTCGCAGGAAGCAGTTTGACCCCCAAAGGTTCCGCGTGCAGCAGGATTGACACTTCACATTGACTTTGCTTCAGGCTTATCAACAAATCTCAGCCAATTTTATTAAAGAGCCGCGTGTGGTGTGCGGAGCATGCCAGTCAGAGACAGCTTCATTTGTGGACCGAGTGCTTGGCTGGTTTTCGTCTCATTCATGTTTTCACTTTGCTGGCAAATTTAACTTTAGAAAAACCCATTGCGTGTTCCAGTGAAGGATGGAGAACAGTAAAACTCCTCAGCGTTTCCTGGCCCTGTTACTAAGAACAGGGAGAGAGCGAGTAGATTCCTGTTTAAGGGCAATGAGGTCTGTCAATGAGTAAGTGGCGGCTGGGGAGAAACGCGGAGCGCGGCGGCTGCGGTCTGTCCGGGCTGTGCAGGGCTGTAAATCACCCGAGGCAGCGCGGGGGGATCTCTGCCGCATGGATCCCTGGGCAGGCGTTGTCCTGGGCTGCTGCCAGCGGATGTTGGCAGAGCCCTTCCTGCACGGCAGTGCCACAGCGGACAGCGGAGTGGTGGGCATACGGCTGGGGTGGAGGCCTGGCCCTGCACCCTGACAGCCCCAGCCCCCCCACACCACGGTTACCTGCACCCCAGCACCTGCACTGCATGAAAGACCCGTTCTGCACAGGTCATGTGGGCAGCACTGACTGTTCTAAGCTGGTTTACCTGTTTTCTGCCTTATATTTTAGCTCAATTCAACATGCACGTGGTATTTTCAGCACTCAGGGAGGGCTGGGGCAGGGTACCCTAGCATCAAAGAGGGGCAGCGAGCCACCAGTGGGGTCTACTGCTCTGAGGCATCCATTGGTAATTATGTCTCTTTTTACTCATGCAAATTTTATCAATATTATTTATATATTCAAATCCATTTATAAATAATATATCCATTTGTGCTAAGGTAATTGCCTCAACTAGATTATTTTTCCCAGTTTTTATTGTCTATCCAGACACTGAATACAAAACCCCTCTTCTTGCTCACTCTGTGATTGCAGGTTGGCTGCCGCTTCGTGGGAGCGGCTCTGCACCCATCCGTGCAGGGAGCGGGGAGGAGCAGAGGGCGGCTCTGGTGGGACCACAGGGCAGGGAGAGGTGCAGGAGGGGGGGTCAGGCACAGTGCCACCATCCCATCCCGCTGTGCTGCCCGGGACCTGGGCTCCAGGAGGGGCTCAGTGCAGCTCCATCCCAGCGCTGTGCGCGTCCTCCCTCCTTCTCACTTACCAAAACCCGACATCACAATGAAAAAAGATTAGGAGCACTGACAGGCCTGCAAAGGTGACAGCTACAAAGAAATATGGAGCAATCACATTGTCAGAGTGCCTATTAGGAACCTAAAAAACCTCGGCTCTCCTGCACAGGCAAAACTGATTTATTGCACAGCACAGTTCATGAACTCATCAGTGGTTTTGCATGGAGAAGAGATGGATTTTCTTTCAGATGTTTATGGTGTGAGCAGACTGTCCTGAAAGTTATTGTTTGGTTTAATAAGATCAGTACTGCTTGCTGGGGCGGAATCGGTGCTGCACCTCCACCCAAACCATGAGCCAGGCCCTGTCCCACAGCCTGAGCAGCTCCATGCATTCCCAAGGAAATGTTCCTCGAGCATTACGAGCGCTGCCCACACTGCGTGCAAATGCCTGCACAGAGTGGGGCTGGGACACCTGCAGAGCAGGGATGGGATATCCACACAGGGGCTGCTCCTCTGCCCACCTGTGCTGGGGGCTGTGGGCCTTCTCCCAGGAAAGCAGAAGTGTGCGACCAAACCACGGCTCACCCGAATGAAGTAGAGCTTCCCCATGCATCAGTGCAGCATGTGGCATGCCTGCAGGCCTCCCTGCTGCCACAGGTGCAGCAGGAGCTGCAGCTCTGGGGCTGCGGGATGCTCACAGCGCGGTGCCCACAGCAGCCGCCAGCACAGCTCCTGAAACGTTTCTTTGCAGGAGGGAGCTTTAAACGTGTGTCATGCAGAAGAAGCGTTGGCTTTCTGACAATGTTGTACTGCTGTTAACATGTAAATGTTTCCTTCTCCTGCTTTGGATTATGCTTCAGATGCCCTGGGAACAGCTGTGGTTTATGTAGATTTTAAAGGTGAACTTTCATGCTCAGTGAAACTTTAAAAGCGGCTGATTTACACCTGAACCCATTTCTGCAAGTGTCAGTGCGGCTGCTTCTCTTCCTTTATGGCGTGTGCGTGCAGGGCCATGCTGGAGTGGGTGTGTGCCAGGAGCCTGCAATGGGCGAGGAGGGCACATCCCATGTGTGGCCAAAGGTGCAGACATGGAGTGAGTTCTGCACAGCCCCGCACAGCCCCGCACAGCCGCTCCCCCCGCTGGGCCACAGCCCCTCGGCTATGCCAGCGCCATCTCCGTGACCCTTTAAAGATGCTCTTTCTTTTTCCTTTAAAAACACAAAATTTAAATGGCTCTGAATAAAATAAAAGAGAATAACTGAGCTGTGAAGGGTGATGATTGTATTTCTTTCACTTGTAAGAGAGACCTTTATAACTCTCTTGGGAGGAAAAAAACAATAATGGTCCTTCATGGATGAAGTGCGCTAAATATGGTGTATATTTTTTAAAATACCAGTTCTACAGTTATTGAA
This sequence comes from Gallus gallus, assembly GCF_016699485.2. Taxonomy (NCBI): domain Eukaryota; kingdom Metazoa; phylum Chordata; class Aves; order Galliformes; family Phasianidae; genus Gallus; species Gallus gallus. The sequence goes on from NC_052548.1 coordinate 10,551,349, forward strand.
ACAAATTATTGTTAAATGCATTTACAGCATAATAACTGTGCTAATTTGCTGATAAAAAGCATCCAGCGTTAAAGCCCCCATACATTATTTTGTCATTAGCATTTGTTAGCTCCTCTTAGGTACGTTCAGACAGAAGGCTTTGTTCTGTATTTAGCACAGGCCCCGCATTCCTCACTCTCCCCTCCCTTTGGGATTTGCTTGTGTGCCGAACTGCTTTTTTTTAGAACTTCATGTTTAAAAATGGAAAATTTATTTCATTTCATTAATGGGCAAAGGGAGGGGAAGGAAGGAGGGAGGAGGCTGCGTGACTCGGCGAGGCCGTGCCGCACACCGGGCAGTGCTCACAGCTGTGCAGGCGTGTGCAGAGCCCAGGGGGTGTGGGGCTGTGCGGACCCCCGGCACCTCCCGGCCACAGCTGTGTGCAGACACAGCAGCACTGTGCTGGGGACGCCCACCCCGCTCCTGCCCACGGGGGCCACCACCGCGGGCACCCCATGGGCAGCACCTGTGCGGCGGGCACACGCCAGCTGTGGGGATGGTGATGGGATGGCGATGGGGATGGAGAACCTGGGCATGACCATGCCGCTTGTGGATGGGGCAGGCAATGGGCCGCGATGTCGCGGGGTGCACATCCCACCGTGCCCTGCCGCAGCCGGGCTCTGTCCCCCCGCGGGGCAGGTGGGCACTGCCGGCCTCGGTCCGTTCCCGCAGCCAAACCCCGTGGGCGGGGTTTTCTGGAGCCGCGGTTGCCATGGCGACCACGCTGTGATCAGATCATCACCAGAGGAAAAAAAAAAAATAAAAGCAGCTTTATTATCAACACGTCTTCCCAAATTAACCCCTCGCACACCCAATGAGCACAACGTGGGCTCAGGCTGGCAGGAACTGATGCTCCCCCCGCGTGCTGCCCTGTCCCCACTCGGTGCAAAGCCCCACCTTCACACCCAGCACTCAGCTGTGGAACTTCTCCAGGGGCAGCTCATGGCCGGGGCTGCTCGGAGTGACCGGACCGGGACCGGGGCAGCCGCAGGGCGGCGCGGAGCTGCGCTGTGTGCTGCATGCCGAGCCTCGCTTTCTCCCTGCTGTACCGCCAGGTGCTGACATGTGGTGACACTGTCACCAAATTTCAGTTTGGATGAAAGCCTGAGAGAAGAGCTCCGATTGACAGAGGGCACCGCTGGCTGCGAGGTGGGTGCAGTGCTCGTGTCCCTGTTCACTGCAAACCCTTGGGGCCCTCTGCCTTTTGAAACATTTCTGCTCCCATGTCCCTGGAGGCAGTGTGAGCATGTCAGGCATCCTTCACAGCCATAACCGTGTGCTGTGGGCCATGTCACCACCAGGGCTCTGCATGGCCCGCTGGAGCAGCATCAACACCAACACAGCGCTGTGAAGTGTTTCCCTGTGTACCACAGTGCTCGGGGACCCACAGCAGTGACGTACAGATGAGGTGCAGGGATGGACGGGCCCAGCCCACCTACCCCTCCCAGCTCCATGTAAAATAGGAGACGTGCATTTCCTCCCCAAAAGCCTGACGTATCACGCTAACTCATGCTATGAATGTTCCTCGACCCTTCCTGCGGTCTCCAGGTGCAGCTGTACCACACATAAATGAAGAGAAGTCATGAGGAAGGATCAGTGCCAGCACAGAGCCACAGCTGACAGCGATGGAGTGCAGCACAGCGGGACCGAGGTGTAAGGGCCCAGCCTTGGCGTCCTGCAGCACCACCCGTCCCCCGTGTCACCTGTGTCCCGTGAGTCCTGAGGATCCCGTGCACCCCAGGCACCGTGTCAGTTCCACACACTGACAACACCACACTCCCCCCACCGCCCCCAGAACTGCTGTGCTGCAGAGTGAAGGCCTCAGACAAATGAATTAAGATAGCTACTGTATATTGATTAATATCCTGAGCTATAAAAATATAATTGATTACTTGAAGAAGAGCAGAGGTAATGTACAGAGAACCTGTCTGAGAAGTGATCAATACTCACATTCAGGAAACTCACCCAGGAGTATACTTGGACAAAGCAGAATTTGGGCCAAGCCAAGCACCAGGAAAATAATTTTGCTAACAACAAGCCATTAGGAAGCGGCTGGACTGACTGCCATCCATCTCAGGCGTGGTTTATGGCCACAACAGCTGCAGTAACGTTTTTATTTTCATTCCTTTGGTGAAGAAATTGAGCCCGTGGGACCAAACGCTGCTCCCGATGCCGCAGCTCTGCCGGGCTGTGCCATGGCAGCGTTCCTGCTCCAGGGGTACCAGGAGCCGTGCCCTGCCCTCCTCCCCAGCAGGTGCTGTGGCCCTGGGGATGCTGCTTGGGGGGGAAGGCTGCGGGACCCCTCTGGTCACCAGCTCAGGCCACGCAGCCGTGCACCACCAGCAGTGCATTGGGAAGCCCCAGGTGTGAGGGTGTGGAGTGGGTGCCAGGCTTGTTCTGCCTGCAGCAGGGCAGGGCAATTAGCAGGGCGTGCTGTGAGATTACAGAATGCAATGAAATACTTAAAATCTACTCTCCAGACTAAAGTAAATCAGACATGACTTTGACAAGGTGAAACCAAAGTGATGAAACCAATCCATTGTGCTTGGGGAATCGATCTCCCCCGCAGGGCGCGGAGAGGCCATCGATTCACAGCCTCAGCAGTCAGCAGTGTCAAGCTGCCTGATCTAAATTTCTATATGCATCACTCCCGATTAGATGATGGAGGAGCACCGTGTGCAGGCATCCACCTGCCTGGCCGTGTCAAGGGGCAGTGGGAGGGCTGTGGGTGCAGGCAGCCCTGAGCAGTGATACACGGGCTGGGCTGGCCCTGGGCTGGGGGCTGGGGGGCCGAAATGGGGCGGGGGCACCCATGGCAGGGTATACAGAGCACCAAGGTGCCCGTGCTCCGCACAACACCAGGGAGAGCGTGTGAGTTACGGTCTCGCCGTGACACTGAAACCCACTGTAGCAATTAAGATTTCATTCTTAAAAATTAAATATTTATCTGTGAAGACGAGCAGTGCTGGCAGGGAGGCTGCAGCCACACGGCAGGACGGGGCAGCACCGGCCGGGCAGGCTGTGGTCAGGGCACGTCACGCGTGGCAGCGCGTTGGTGGGGCAGACGCGGTGCGCTGCTTTGTCACTGTCATACCGGGAGAGGCCATTAGTTTTGTCAGTGTGAGAATAAAGAGCCGTCTCTGGGGACAGATGGAAAAACTCGATCCAGCTCCCAGCAGCCCTGAGGGGGTTGTGTTCTACCATTTCTTTATGACTTACCAGCTGGAACAAGAGCAGACTTAGCAGTCACGAGTGGCAGGAGCATTTTCTGCTTCGAGCTCCCACAGGGAGTTTGTGACAGAATAGCAGGGACTTGTGGTGGGAAGCTGAAACGCCGGAGAACAGATTGGGGAAGGGAGGGAAGAGGGAGCTCGGCTGTGCCAGATCTGAGAAGCTTCTGGCACCTGCTCTGCCCATCCCAGCCCCGACGGGCACTGGGGGATGGAGTACTGGTGCGGCCCTGCATTGGGACGGCTCTTGTTAAGTGATTGCGTCCCGTGACATGTTTGGCCATTTCGGCACGAGGAGACTAACAGAGATGAGGAGAGAGCACACAGCGAGTGACTGAGGGTGCTCCTGCCCTCTGTCCCCCCGATAAGCTGCAGCACGTCCTGCCGGCCGCCGCGCGGTCCCGTCTCTGCTTCTGCCACCTCTGTTTCGTGCTGCAGACACCTGGACGCCAAGCGGGGGAGAATCGCGGCCCCGGGGGGCACAGAGCCCGCAGCCCTCCGGAGCCCACCTCCGCGAGGTGGGCGGGGAGCCCGGGGGGTCCGTCAGATAATCCCTCGCAGGTGGTGAAAGGAACAGCTGCTGCTGGAGGTGGGCGGGCGTTTTCTGCAGCGGGTCTGTCGGTGCCGGGGTGGGGGGGCTGTCCCACGCGAAGGGCTCCCCCTGGGCTCACGTGCAGCTCCGTCAGCCCGCGGCCCCAAAGCCGCCCCGCGGAGCTGAGCGCAGCGCTCCCCGCACGGCCCCGCTCCGCTCCGGCGCTGTCCCGCGCGGCAGGGCGCGGAAGTTCCTCTCCGTCGCAGCTCTGAGCGCGAGACGCGGTGCGATGGGTGCAAAGGGAGCGGAGCGCCGCTGCAGCCCCACCCACGGTGTGAACCTGAAATACGCGGATTGTGCTGCGTTGAGAAACGTAGAAGGGCAAAGCGCCTAAGGAATTTATTTGCTTCTTTTTTAACCTCAGAGAACCCGTTTGCGGTTATCTGTTGCAATTCCAGGTGAAAAAAACGATGGTAAACACAACCGAAAAAAGGGACCGTTCTGCTACATAACAATTGCTTATGCAAAACAAACAGTCGCTGCTGATGTTTGGTGTTGATATACATCTCTGCTGGCGGTATTTCGGTTCCGTTCCCCCTTCTGTGTGTGTTCCTGTATTTGCAGTGGTGGCTGTGAAGCACCCCCGGCACCCACGCGCGCCCCGCTGCTCCCAGCACGAGCTGTGCAGCTGCCTGAGGTCTGCCTGCAGGATTTCATGGCTGTGGTTACAGACTAAATAATATTAAATGGTATTAAACTTGAAAGATTTGTTTCCGAGTCACAAATGGATTCCCCATATTATTCTTTACTGTAAGTAGTTGTTGTTATATCTTATTCATCTGGAAAATAATTTCAAACAGCCATGAAAATAGCGGATTTCTCTCTGTTAAAATGATCGGCGGTGCCCGGGCCGCTGACATGTAGTAACATGATTCACTTGGACAGTTACTGACTGCACATCCAATTCATTTCTTCTCTGGAGCACCAAGTTATTATCTGAAATGCACAAGGTGTCTGGGGGTAACGTATGATCAGCCGGGGACGCTTTTGACGGCTTGAAGAGCAATCAATAAAAATTGTCTCCAGCAGTTTTGTAGAGGATGGAAGTTGGTGGTGAAATGAAGTGATGGAGATTAACTAGTGGAAGTCAGTGCTCCGGTGCTGTGAACCCTGATTTTTAATTAAAGATCCAAAGCGGCTTTTCACATGAATGGGGCTTTTTCCCCCTCCCAAATTCTGTGCTGAGGGACAACCTCAGTGAGTGGCAGCCGCCGCTCCCCGCGCGCTGTGCCTGCAGCCCCGCTCCCTGTGCCCCGTGCTGCTGAGGACGCTCTGCCACTGCGGGCATCACAGTTTCTCACCCTTTGGAAGTGCACTGGAAGGATAATGTTGGAAACGGTGATGTCCAAGTTAATGCCCTCGCTCCATCACACAGCTGTGTGATCCATGGACAGCTACTGGTTCGTTCACTGAAAAGGACCTCCTGCACGCTGCCAGTCTTGCACAACAATTATTCCATTTAGGTCTCGTGTTTATGAGTCCACATGTATTCTGAGGTCAGTGCAAGTTTTTCAGTGAACATTAACAGTGGGCTCTATTCTCCTTGCAGTGATGGGCGTTTGTTTTGTGGGCAAGCACGTGGTGTGAATGCTGTTCCCTGCTGCTCATCTGTGCTCCCAAGGGCTGGCATCACTGTAATGGGGCATGGCAATGCCACTGGACGCACGTCCCCAACCAAGGAGCAGCGGTGACCGCAGCCCTCAGTGCTGAGGAAACCCTTTTGCCATTGTAGCATTTCTTACTGAAGGAGAATTGCCTCTGTTTAAAGCACTTTCTGCCATGAAATGCAGTACAAAGCTATAGGTTTTTCATGGTGACATACTAACAAACACACAAGGACGTGTTTACAAGAAATAATGAATGTTTGCTAAATAGACTTAATGGAAAGCAGCAGAGCTGCAGGGGTTGGTACAGAACCGCAGTGCCCCCAGGGCAGCAGCCTCTGGGCAGTGCACGCTCTGCTCCTCACGTATCCATCACCAGAGCTCAGCACCAACCGCGGCCACAGCCCTCCTCCATGCGGGGCCGCTGCCGTCCGGCTGCACAGAGCTGTGGGGAGCAGAGCTGCACTGCTCAGCCCCATGCAGCCCCCGCCCCGCACGGGACGGCCGTGTGCGTCCCAACTGCGCCGCTTGGCTTAATAAGAAATGAATAAAAATAATAAAAATGGAAACTCGTGGATATTATTTGTCAAGTGTGTGCCTAGCAACTCCCTGTTATTTCACATATCGTTCTAGTGGGAACATAAGTAAAACACATTAGCAGTAATTTAAAGTTGCTGTGTGCATTGATTATTTATACCCCCACATAAAGCCCCGTCTCTCTGTGCCGCACACCAGCCTTGATAAACTGTGTATGTTAAATCACCATCTCCGAATATGTGGACAGAATCTCCAGACGAATATTGTGGGTTTTTTTAATATATATAGAGAGAGATAGATCCACTCTTTGGTAGCGACTTGTTTGGTTCAAGTGCATCTCTAAATCACACCATACATATAAATAATAAATAAGGGAGGCTCATATCCTTAATATTATTCTCATGTCTTATTAAACTAATATTTCAAAAACTTTTATTTTTCCGTTAGTTCGGGTCACCGCTGAAGTTAAAAAAATATTACAATCCAGCTCTGATGCTTCCCAGGAAGAACGCGGGAGTCCCGGCTACGGCACAGGCATGAATGATTATTCTAATTGCCCGGAGATGCCTTCCGAGAGACGGAATAATTAAGCGCCGCAATGATTGAGACCTTCGGCACCTTTGTCTCCATTCCCCCCCACCCCCTCCTGGCACTGAGAAGAAAAGGACATTTTCTGGAAGCATGTTTTATTTTTCACTTCATCACCATGAGCGCTTCATTTGATTTCCTGCCACGGAACCCTTTCCCTGCGTCGGGGCCGTTCCTCGCGGCCTTTGTGCGCAGTGTGGCTGCCAGGGGGGAGCGGAGCGGCGGCGGTGGTGGGGACCGCAGTGCCAGGAGAGCCAACAGAGCGTGGTGGGACTGCAGGCTGCCACGTGCCCTCTCCCACCGCATGCCCTCACCCCAACACAGCACTGGGATCGCTCCCACTGACGCTCCATGCAGCACTGCCATTCTGGGGAAATGCTGCACCCACCGGAGTGCCGGGCAGCGGGAACCACGCGGACACACAACCACAGACCCAGGGGGTTCCTGGCGGCTGGACGCAGCTGTGCCAGCAGAGCTGTGGGTTCGCTCAGGGCGACGCACGGGGGCACCCGGAGGGATGGGTATGGCTTTACAGTCAGACCTGCAGTAAATACAATGCATCAACGTTTGTTGCAAACAAATCCCGCACTGCCACAGGGCAGAGGGCGGCCACCGCAGGGCCCTGCAGAGCTGCTGAGCGCCCGGCCCAGCGCTGCGCCACTGGAAAATGCCAGTTGTCAGCAGGAAGACGTTCTGCAGGAACGCACTGTGCCGCCCCTGACAAAAATTTGTTTCAAAAGAAAAATTGGGGGTGTGGGGGGAAGTTTCCCTGATAAGGTCAAAGCATTCAGCTTCAACCTTTTCAGAGCAGAACGTTTCAATTTTCTACTCCAGACTGATGTTTCATTTCAATTTTGTACCAGAAATGTGAGCAAAATCAAAAGTTGGAAATAAACACTCAGATTTTCCTGAAGGAAGACACTCCCCTTGACCTGAAATCAGACTTTTTACAGAATGTTTATTTCCTGGGAGACTGCAAAGTGAGGTCATCTGCTGCCATCAGGAAGCAGCTCCCATGCAGCCCAGCTGCGGTTGCTCTCTGCACGGGGAGGTCTGTCTCTCTTCTTCACCGATTTACTACCTGTAGAAGGAGTCTCCTCCTATTTCCCACAGGGATTGCAGTTTATTTTAATATAAGCAACAGCACTGACAATAACCCATGGTAATACTACCACAGGACACATGAGGTCTGCAGAGGCTGCCAGCACATCAGTGGTTTGGATGTGGACAGGCCCCTATCATTTCGTGGTAAAAAATCACCAGTTGTTTCCCAGCCCGGAACCCCGGCATGCAGGAGCCAATTCCTGCACACACGAACAGTTTCACATACATAAATCTCTGCACACAGTGAGAGGAGGGAGCAGCCACCAGAGCCGCTGCCTGCCCCAGTGCTGCCACAGGACCACAGGCACGGTGCCCGCCCTCTTGCAGCCTCACTTTGCAGCCTCCTGCAGCCCCGGTGCCCGGCATCCCTCCTGCAGGGCCTACCGATGGCTGCAGCACTGTGGGCTGCACTCAGTGCTTCTGGGGCCGTCTGCTCCATCACCACCACAGCACTGCCCGCTCCGGCTCCGCTCTCTGCCCTCCTCACGGCTGTCACAGCACTGACACGAGAACAATACTTTATGTAAATAACTTCCAAGTGCAGTTGCTCATTATTAATACAGACAGTTCTGAAGGCAAAAGCAAGCGGCATTTGGCAGTGAGAACTTTTAATGAGAGTGCCATTAAGGAGCTCAGGCGGCGAGGCATGGTGCTGCTGGTGCTCCTGGCTGACTCCTGCCTTCCTGCTCCTCTGCCGTCCACCAAACAGAAAGACAGCGTTTGTTTCTGTAACCCCAGCATCCCACTCCCTCTCTCCCTTTATTAACCAATCTATTAGTGGGACAAGCGCAGCCAGCCGGCGTCAGAGGGCAGTGGCCTGTGGACCCTTTTTTTTGCACCCGCCCCAATTATTTATGGCTATCAGACATCGACGTTCCTATAAATCATGCCCTCTCTTCCCATTGCTGCCCCGTGGTTTTAAATCAATACCATGCATCTCACATCATGAACAATAATTAATAAGCGATGGGCTGAGATCACTGCATGGCGCTGCTCCGTGGGTGTGGGCAGTTGGGGCCGGGGGGTCTGGGGGAGCCGGGGGGCTCAGGGCTGTGTCAGCACCAGGGCCAGTGGGAAACTGGGGGCTGCGGAGGGCGGGGGACAGCACTTCTGGTCTGCGGGACATTCCGGCCATCGGAGATACGTTTTCCTCTGGAATTGTACGAATAGTCACCACAGAAGAGGAGGAAAAGAGCCATAAACTTAATTTAGAGGCATCTGAGCTGTCTTCTTATGACATCAAACTGTTTTGTTATAAAGAAAAATGTATTATCAGACACAATATGGTACATATTATAATGCTATATAAATATTTAATATTATATGCAATTTTAAGCAAAAGTAATTGAAGTAAGAAGAGAGAATATTTTTAATATTCTACTTTATCAAATCAAAATTTTCAAACCAAATATAAAAAGGAAAAAAAAAATTGTTTAATCTTTCTCCCATCAAATGTGTCATCAAAACTGACGTCCCGCGGGTATTTCCAGCTCTGTCAAAATGTGCTCCATGATGGAAAAAAAGGCAGAAGTTGCACTCAGCAGTGCTGCCAGCCCCGCTCTGCACAGTGCCAACCGCTCCCCGCTGCCCACAGCCGCCCCTCCCTGCAGGAACTCAGTGTGGGGACGCGGGGCAGAGACCCACAAGGCTGACCCTGCTGCCAGGACTGTGCGGCTGCACAGGGATCACCCGCTGCTGGGGGCTGCAGGGGCACCTCCTTTTCTCCCTCCCTTCCCCCTTTTCTTTCTTCTTTCCTACATTTTTGTCTTTCTCCTTTTCTCTCCTCCTTTCTCTTTCTTCTCCCCTCCTTTTTTTTTTTTTTTTTTTTTTTTTTCTTTTCCTTCAGTTGAGATTAATTAATGGGTCATTTCTTCCAGGGAATTGGAAGGCTCTCTTCCAGCCATCACTTGGGCTGGTGCCAGTGCTTCATTGTGGCCGTTCTGTAACTCCCATCTGTGGCAGGTTGAGAAAGAAGAGAAAAGCACCAGTTTGAAATACTCCGAGATTTACCCATGAAATGAATTGCACCGTCTTTTCAAGGACGTCTTCGTGACCACCATCATTAGCACAAATACCACATGCAAATGGAGTCGGAGCCTCCCAGCTCCACGGCAGCGCTGCTCCTGCTGTGCAGTGCCGTGGGATCGCTGCTGGGAGCGGCCCTGCATTCAGAGCGGTCGGAAAAAACAACTTTTTCTTGTTAAAAATAATTATATCTTGTCAAGTATGGTGGCATCTGCAAAATATCTGTTAATCTAAATTACATTATACTTATAGAGCAGAACTAGAAGCTGCACTGATGGTAATTTTTTTTCTCCTACACTTTCAGAAATTCAATTAGCATGTTCATATGGTCTGCGCACCACTCAGGAAGTCAGTTACAGGAGCTATAGGAGCTGTGGGAGCCATAGGAGCTATAGGAGTTATAGGGTCTCCCTGGTTCTCTTCCCTTCTGCTGCTGCTGCTTAGAGGGAGCCTGTGTGTTTGAGAGGCTGGGGCATCCAGAATGCGAAGGCACCGATGGGAGCAGGGATGGCTGAGATGCCTGGTGCTGCAGCACTGGTCCTGCCAAGCTGGTACACGTGTACCGGGGAAGGAGCTGGGAAGGGCCGAAAGGAGGAACGTGGCTATGGTCAGGTTAGAAGCACAGAGCCGTACTGCCACCAGCACTGCAGCCCACCAGCAGCAGCACGACCCAGCAGCACAGCGGGTGCTGACACTGCGGTGGGAGCCTGGAGCCCACGCCCCGGCTCTGTGCTCACACACGTCGGTGCCGGCTGGGGACAGCCCCGAGCTCACAGCTGCTGCCCTGCACTGCCCGCTGCCAGCAGGGCCAGGAGCCCTGCCCAGATTGATGGTGAGGAGCTCTCAGTGCCGGACGGCTCTCGGCACAGCACTCAGGCAGAGCTGTGCAGAGCGCCAAAGCCAGAGAGGTGCGGGCAGCAGGGGCCTTGGCTGCTACACAGCTCTCATTATCAAAACCTGTGAGACATTTGTTAGCTCATTAGCACTCCCGGCTCTGGACGGCTGCTCATGGGCTGGCAGGGGCTGTGCTGAGCACCACGGGGCCGGGCGCCCACAGCCCTGTGCTCCAAGGGTGGCCCATGGCAGCTTGAACCCCCATCTCTGCGCTCTGACACTCAGCACCTGCTGCTTCTGGGAAGGGACACTGCAGACTTTGGGTCCTTGCCTTGAGGATGCACAGCACGAAGCAGACACTGCACACTCCTGCCCCCATTGTGCCTCCTCGTCCTTTTACTGTCTTTGTGCAGCCATGAAGTCCTTTTACTGTCTTTGTGCAGCCATGAAGCGGGCTGCCCTTGGGGCACAAACCGCGGTACCAGCAGCTGAAAGGGACACAGGAGCCAAACTTGCAGGCATGATGCAACCGTCCTGGGGTAAAGGCACGTGTGGTTACAGAACCACAGAGCACTCTCTGGTGCTGCTGTCACTGCACACTGCAGGGCAGCCCCTGCGCAGCCGTGGCCACGACGTCCCCAGCAGCACCCGATGGCACTGCCCGGCCTCCTCCAGGGCCCTCAGCGCGCGGGGCAGCGGAGCAGCAGGCAGAGAGCAGCCCCAGCAGGGCCGGCAGCCGGGTTCAGAGGGACGGGACAAGGAGCGCGGGCAGGGCGTGGGGTGCGGGGCGCTGGGTGGGCGCGGGAGGGCCGATGGGCGCAGGGCCGGCTGTGGACAGGAGCCCCGCTGCGCTCTGCCATGCGCTGCTGCTTCGCCCCGCGCCCGCTGCGGCAGCGAGACGTGAGTGACAGCACGCGGCCGCGCACAGCGCCGGGCACAGCAGCCCCTGACAAACACTCACTGGAAAATAATAAAGTGGCAAAATAATTCTGCATCGGACACACTTACCAGAGCATAAAGAGTCTGAAAAGGAGACAACATCTTGTATCATCTATCTTCCTTAAATACCCAAGCTGTGACAAAGTGGAAAGCAAAATTATGATGAATGATCGGACATATTTAGTCTGTACCTGTGCTCTTTAACTAGGCCTGGTGAAATGGGTGCTAATGAAAAGCAGAACACCTACCAAAAAGAGGAGATTTCATTGAAAACAAGTCTTTATTACAAATTGGCACTTCGTTTTCATAAAGTGCATAATGAAGGTGCATATTGTGACATAAATTAAAACAGGCAAGTGATGGGTCAGCACTGCAAAACATTACACAAAGACAAATCACCAGTGAGCCCTCGACAATGGCTGTATCTCATTTACAATTTTTCGAGTACGTTTTCAGATTGTGCGGGAACACGGCGAGGTTTTGTTCATAAGCGGCATGCCATCATTTATTTTACTGCCTCATTTGAATATGATGAATACTGTAGCCCTTTATTTGTTCACAACAACCAAATAATTGTAGATCCGTGGGTTTCTGGGCAATTAATCACATTTTTTTCCTCCAACAATCCACTATAAACATGACATTGAACAATAAAGTACATTAACCTCTGCTTTGCACAAAAACTTTGCTTATTTAAACAGTGCGAGAGTATTGCTCCACTCTCCTCCAGGACACAGTGGATGTGCCACAGGCACTGGGCCCCCACCTGCCATGCTCCAGCATTGCTCCCACTGCTGCATGCTCGCTCCAGCCCCTCGGCACGGTGTAGTGACTGGGCTGCTGCTGGGGGGATGCAGAGAGCCCCTGAGAGCCCCCCCAGTGTGCTTCCCCAGCAGCAGGACAGCTACTGCCTCTGCAGGTATGGCACGGCACGGTTTGACACACTATGGCACCGCATGGCTTAGAATTGCTCAGCACAGCTTGGCACGGCACAGCTCAGTTCAGCACAGCTCAACATGGCTCAGTTCAGCTCAGGTTGGCACACGTGGCACAGCTCAGCTCAGCTTGGCTTGGCACAGTTCAGCACAGCAGTGTTGGTGTGATTCTTCTCTGCTTGAGCGATGAAGGCTGCTCCTTCAGCTGTGATGTTAATTATGGGCAGGACCACTTCAGTGAATTTCCTGACTCCAAATGAGGCAGACAAAAGTTTGTCAGTGATTCAGATGACCCATTTTCCAGCGGAAAATGTTCCTGAAATGAACCCTGTTGCTGCACACCATGGCTCCTGCAGCCCCAGCTGCGAGGTAGGGGCCAATGTGTTTTTCATCCGTGTTGCTGTTATTCTGAACATTTTGAAAAACCTTTTTGTGTTTTTTTTTGAATCTTCAACCAGAGATAGAGCCTACCTGGAAAAATGTGAGTGCAGCCACTGCTAAGCCATGTGAAGCAGCGACCGGACCGCTATCTAACACTGTTGTAAGGTTACTATTTATCTAGAGCAACTGAAGTTGGCACTCACATCTGGCGCCTGGTACTTAGTGCAATTATTTATGATTTCCACCAAGATTTAAAAGCTCATCGCCGGCCTTGTAATGCAGTAACTGATTGCACTGCTAATGTAATTAAGAAAAGATTATGATGTCCACGTGGCACACCAGATGGTGGCATTCATAGCAATCGGCACACACAACTGGCAGACAACTGCACAAGGGCAGTGCAGCTCAGGCAGCTGGAGCACTGTGCTCCGTGCCACGCTCTGAGGAGGGCTTCTGCCGGCCACAGCCCCGGGTCCATCCCCACAGCCCCACAGCGGGTGGCCCCGAGCCCAGCACCACGAGGCTGCACGGGGCACACTCGGCTCCTGTCCCCTGCAGGTGCTGTGTGCCTGCACCGTGCCAGGCAGAATGCGGGCAGTGGGCAGGGACACCAGGAGCAGCACCCTCTCAGCGCTGCGGGCGACCCCTGGGGTGGGCAGTACCCAGCACAAGGACTCCATTCAGCTCCGTGGGCACTGTGCACCCTCACTGGGACTCCGTGTGCCCATGGGCACCGGGCACGGTGCCCAGAATTGATGCCTGCACATGTGCTGGAGCTTCAGTTGTGAAAATACTGCTGCAGCTCTGAGATGCTCCCAGCAGGCTGGTGGAGGAAGCAGGGCCATGCTCAGTCGGAGCACCATGGTTTGCTCCCGGAAGCAGCAGAGTAGCACAGTGCTGCATCCCATAACTCCCATGCAGCGCCGTACAGCGCCTGTCCTTGCAACTGCACATAGATTTAACAACACAACTCTGACTCCTTCTCTCTCAGTGCTGCAGCTGACATAAGTAAAAGTGCAGACTGCAACCTCACTGGAGATTTTATACCATCTGTATTTACAACACGAATATTTCAGTGAATGTGACATTTTGGAGACTTCTGTCCTCCAGGTTTGGTGATGACACATATCTGGGTCAGGAGAGCTGCAGGTCCGCCAGCAGCATCCTGTCAATAACTCACTGCTCTGAGTGCTGAGTGGCGCTCGCAGGACATGCTCCGGCACTGCGGGGTTTGTTGGCTCATTGAGCTGACACCATTCTGAAGTAACATAAAAACAGGTTTTGATCTCTGGCTGCTGGCCTCTGTCTGAAAACACAGAGCAGGAGGCAGCCCCGTGGCGGCCATTCCACTAATGTCACTGTAATGCGGGCACTGTTTTACTGTCACTTATCAAAGGAAAACAGGAACAGGGCAGGGTGAGGGGAGGCCCTTCTCAGCCCCTCTGCCAGGTGCCCTGGGCACCACCCACAGCACCGTCCTGCTGAGAACAGTGCAGACTGTCACACCTGTGGGGGCCACAGCACCTGCTGCTGTCAGCCCTGGGCAGCCCCACCTGCCCCACACCGCCCACAGAGCATGTTTAAGCACAGCTCTGGGCCCCCTCTCTTCCTGCTGAGCTCTGCTATGGACTCTGTTCACCTGGCCTATGCCCTGCAGGCTGGTGGCTTGGCCTCAGTTCTGTCTTATTCTGAACTGTTGCACCAAGGAGACAGAGAACAGCATCTTCCAAGCAAACCAAACCTTTGAAGAAAAAGAAGAAGGTCTGGGAATGGACGTTTCTGTTAAACCCAGGTGAGATTTTTCTTTCCTTTTATGAAACGCCACTCTTAAAATATTTACATTGTAAAAATGCTGCACTTTGCCTATAAAAGCTGTACTTGGCATGAGCCTCCTTGAATCGGGAAGGGGCTGAGGAGCCCTTCTTCCCCTGATGCCAGGCACTATCCTGTTGTTGGGGCCTGGTGCTGTGTGCCCTGGGGGGGTGGCTCTGTACATGGTGGCTTCTAAGTGGGGTGTGAGAGCCTCCCCCACTTCTGCTGGTAGCTCAGTGAGAAGCCCTTCCTGCCCTCCTGATGATGCTGTCACTGTCTGGTTATGGCTGCTGCTGGCATTGCTCTGCCCTGAATGCTGTCAGGCAGCCGAGCAGCGCGCTGGGGTGCTAAGCGGCACAAGCTGCAGCAGCCAAGGAGCCAGGCAGCAGCGTAATGCTGCCAGCTGGCCTGGGATCTGTGATGGGGGAGCCAGTGTGCCCTGAATGGGGAGGATGGCCCTTGGTGGTACACGGCCTTGCTGTGCTCCTGCACGCAAAGGCGTGAGGCTGGAGGCGGCTCGGGGCTGCACCAGGGGGCAGCAATCCTCTGGCTGCAGCGCTGACTGCAATATGTGTGCATTATTTTGTTGGGTTTAGGAAGAATGAAGGATGCTGAGGTTCTGCTCTGGTGAATCTGAAACTCACAGCTGTAGTTTCTGGGGCCTTGTAAGGTGGAATGAAGAGTGGACTGCACCTAGGGCCCCCTTGCCTGGATGGGTGGGCCCTGAGCAGTGTGCAGCAGTGCCTGACAACAGCTGGAGGGCAGGGCAGTGCGTGCTGCACAGGGAGCCCCACGATGCCCATCGCCAGCAGGAAAGTGAGGTGAGCACCAACACTCCATCACAGCGTTTGCAAAGAAAACGTTATTTCCCCAAATGTGTTCATCATTCAAAATCATTCAAGCAAAAGTCTCCATCTTACTGTAGCTATTACTCATAATCTGAGATCCTGGGTACATGAAGCCTTGGGTAATTAAGCTATGTGCTTTTTCTGCCCTCTGTTTGAGTAGAAGAGCAGCTACAGTTCAGCTCCAGAATGTCTTGCAGGACGGACAGGGCTGCTCCTGGTGGGGCATGGATGACCCTGCTCCAGTGCAGAGCTGCTCAAGTAGCAGCACCTCGGGCAAGCTGCTCCCTTCCATCCCGTGCTGCTTTGAGCCTGGCTTCCCTGGTGGGGGGGCTGACAGGAGCCCTGGGCTGCCCATTCCTGTGAGGATATGCCTCCAACTCTTCTGCAGTGAGAGCACAGCGTGGCTGTGGCTGCCTCTTGGTGCTCTGTGAATCACAGCTGTCATCGGCAGCATTGCTGTATGCTGGTGTTCCTTATGCCAAAACTGAACTGGACTACAATATGTAGGTTGTTCTGAAAGTAATGCCTCCTATTTTTTCTATGATAAATAGACCAGCTGTGCAGCTCTCAGGCACAGGCACTGGCCCAGCACCCCGGGGGGTTTGCAGCACTGTGTCTGCCTGTGTGTGGGCTGTGCTGCAATGAGCAGAATCGCTGTCCCTGCAGGGCTGCACGGAGTAACTGACCTTGCAGCCTTTCCTTTAGTTCAGTGAACTGTTTAAGCATGTGCTTAAAATGGTACATACGTTTTAGTGCTTTGCTGACCTGGGGCTAAGTGAGGAACTGACAACCCTGAAAACAGTATTGCCTTTTGCGTTCAGGCTCCTGCGTGAACTGCAGCTTTGTCTGGGGAGTTGCAAAACCAGCACAAATATGCAGGATGACTTTGAACTCCTCACTGCTGTGCTGTAGGGTCCTGGCAGCACCCAGAGTGAGGCTGAGGGCTGTGGCCAGGCAGGCAGGCCCTGCAGTGCTGCTGGGTCTGGCAGTGAGCAGGGCTGGCTGCCCCCACCATGACCCAGCCTGAGGAACCGTGGTGTGCAGGCAGCAGCATGCAGCTCAGGGCAGCATTACCACCTTTGTCCTTGTGCTCTGCCCTGGGTTTGTTCTGTTCAGGTTGTACTGCTCTGTGAAGGTTAACGTTGCTCATGGCTGTAGGCGGTTTCCAGCTGGAGGACATGGCACATTCCTTTGCCTTTCCCACCTATCAGTACTCTCAGCTTGGGACCCTAGAGAGCTGTCCTTCCACTCAGCAGTGTGCAGAAGGTGCCATGTACTCAAGTTAAGACAGCACTGGCCCAGTCCACCCAGCTGTGTGCTTTCCCAGCAGAGGGGATGGCTCCAGTCCCTGTCCCTGCAGTGCCCCAGTGCCAGGCCTCAGGGAGCAGCACCACAGTCGTGCTGATAGGAAATTCATGGACAATTCATAAATGTGTTTTACAGACAGCTGAGCAGAGCTCATTTTGTCAAGGAAAGCCAGTTATGGGGTTATAGCAGGGCCACTTAAATATTATGATCCATAACATAAATAGTGGGCTGAGCGCTGCTGCGTTGTGCTGTACAGGCAGCACTGTGCGCTCTGCCCAGGCTCTCACAGGAAGATCAAACTTGCAGTAAAATGAAATGCAAAAAGTGCTGTGGGACCTGGTGGGTGGTCAGAGGTTTTGACTCCCAAAATATCACTGCTGCTCGAGATCCCGTTGCTACCTGAAGTGCTCTGGGATCTCCTCATTGAAGAGTAACCCACGCACATCCCAGGAGGCAGCAGGTGGTGCCCCAGAGCCCGCAGCGACTCAAGAGCCTGACTGCAGTGCCGCTTTGCTGTAGCTCAGACTTCTGCTGCACTTTTAAGAGACGGCATTTAGCTGCTGATCTGCTGGGCCTGTGCCGCCCTGAGGACGGGGATATGTGGGAACTGCCTCAGCTTCTGGGGGAAGAGTACCCGGTGCCCTCTGGAGTGCACTCAGCTCGTGTGCATCCCTCCCTCTGCCCACTGCAGTCCACCCATGTGTCTGTGCCTGGGATGTGCACTTGCAGCTGCACTGTTCCCATGCCTGGACTGAAACCTGCACAGGAGATATCAGGATGTTTCTGCTCCTTTTAGAAAGCTGTCCTGGGAGTCAGAGCCCAGCGTGATATGCACAGCATATGTGGCAGGAGAGCTTGTGAGAAAAGGCATGGTATGAATAAAAGACAAATGTACTTTAGAAAAGAAATATGTGCAAAGTATTCAGGGGATAACATTGTATTTGCAAATAGTTATGCTTTTGAGGAACTTTATCTGGTAGCTGAACCAACTGCTGCAGTATGGTTAGTCACGTACTTAATGCTATGGGAATGAGTATGTGCTGATTCAGAGCCTGCACTCGTGCCCTGTGGAGGAGCACCACTGCGCCCATCTCAGCCCTGCATACAGCAGCTTCGTGTGCCCCGGGCAGTGCCGGCGCTGGGCAGCTCCTCCGGGGGAGAGCAGCAGCAGCTGAGCTGTGCTGGGAGCGATGAGTCACCGCAGCGCATGCCACAGACACACAGGGGTGTACGTTTGCAGCGTATGGTGGAATGTTTCGTGGATGCTAAGCAGCAATTAGAGTCTTCCTTTGGAATCGATTCATTTCACACTGCCATGGTAGCAGGGAGGATCTTATTGAAACTGTAGGATTTTTAATATTATTACGCTAAAGACTCTCTCAGTAACAGTGTCTCCGTGGAGGGTCATTAGTGCACTGTAATGGGTAACAACTTCTCCAGTTCAGGAAATCTTGTTGCATTTGTAATGGGACGTCTGGGGCATATATTATGTATGGGACATATATTTCTCATTTCCACCAGGCATCATCTTTCCTTCTCTCTAAATTATTCTCTGAATCAAAAAAAAAAAAAAAAAAA
Source organism: Gallus gallus (assembly GCF_016699485.2). Classification (NCBI taxonomy): domain Eukaryota; kingdom Metazoa; phylum Chordata; class Aves; order Galliformes; family Phasianidae; genus Gallus; species Gallus gallus. The sequence continues at coordinate 10,569,703 of NC_052548.1, forward strand.
GTCTCCCCCCTCAAAAAGGATGTATTCCTAATGCCTCTCTATTTTATTTTAATCTTTGAACCCAGAAGCCACTGCCACCACCAGGGCTGTGCAGAGGAGTGCTCAGCCATGCAGTGACGGAAGGCTGTTGGGGCCCAGCTGTGCTGGAGCGGGAGTGCTGTGTTTAGGGGTACACAGAGCACAGCCCTGAGCATTGCGCCTGCCTTGTCATGAAAGTTCTCACTACACCTTCACAGAACTTTTCTTACTGCACTTCATACCCACCACTCCCAGACCAGGCTGATGACAAGGACTGGTCGCTGCCCTCCTCTTTGATGCTCCTCCAGGTTAATGCTTTCCTCCATGCTGCACTTTGCTTCTCCCCTCTGTGTTTGTTTCATTATTGCTTTCCTTTAGTTCTTTCAGTGCTGCACTAAAGGCTGTTGATGTTGGCTCTACACTGATCTGCTCTGTGGGTTATTACCCCCTGTAAGCATGGTGTCCAGAGCTGGGTGCAGGACAGCTGCAGCATTACCCTATGGCTGCTGCTGTGGGCTGTGCCGTGGTTTTCATCAGCTGCCAACTCAGTGGGTTTTCAGTGCCATCGCTGAAATGTGACAACACTGAGCCTAACAGCTCTGCAGCAGCTCAGGTCAGGATGTATCTGCGCTGCAGGGCTGTGTGCCCCGTCTGGTCGCAGGCTGCGGCGAGAGCCGGGCGGATCGCTGAGGTCGGGTCAGTCCGGAGCTGTTTGACCCCGGGAGCACAACTGCCGCACCGCCGCCTGCTGCCATCGGCCCGGCGCAGCTCCAGGGCGATGCGTGAGGGCACCGCGCACCCCGGCCCCGCTCCTTTCGGCAACAGCCGCGTGCGGGTGCCCGAAGGCTGCATCTCGCGGTGGGGCGCGGGCGTGGGTGAAATGATTGCGAGACCCCTACCCAAGCGGAAGTCAACGGGCGAATCGTTCTCTTTAGAAAGTTTATTTTTTGGCACCGCGGAACTCCCGGCTCCCCGGACCGGCGGGGCACGGCCTCCAGGTGCGGGACCCCTACGCCCGCGGGTTTCCTGTGGGTGGGGCGGCCGTCGTTTCAGCGGTGTGCCGGTCCGGCTCCGGGCGGGCGCGGGGGGAGCAGCGCCGCTCGGCCGCGGTGAGTGCGGGCGACTCGCGCGGGCTCGGGGCGGCGCGGGGCCGGGGCGGGGGCGCGGATCGGGGCGCGCCGGAGCCGCGCGGTGCGGAGGAGCCGCTCCCAGGGGCCGGCCCGGGCCGCCGGTGAGGCCCTGCCCGCCGCCCCCTGCGCTAGGCCGCTCCCCCGCCGCCGCCGCTCCTCCCGCCGCGCCGCCCCCGCCCCGCCGGGCGATGAGGAGCTGCTTCTGCCTGCGCCGAGGGAGCCGCGAGCCGCCGCCCGCCGCGCGGGCAACAGTTAAGTGTCCCCGGCCCCGCCGCCGCCCTCGGCCGGCCCAGCTCCGCCGCGCTCTGGGAGGGAGGGGGAAGGAAGGAAGGAGGGCCGGGCCTACGAGAGCTCGCGGCTCTGCGCGGGGCCGAGCCGGGCCGCGGGGGAGCGGAGCCGCCCGTGGCCCTCGGGGAGGCGCGGCCCGGGGCGGGAGCGTCCCTACAGCCGCGGCGCCCCCCGCGCGGAGCCGGGCCCGCAGGACGCCGCCGTGCTGCTCGGCGCCGGGCGCGGCCTGCACCGAGGCTCGGCCCGAGCCGGGCTGCTGCTGCGCGGAGCGGGGCTGCGGGCGCGGGTGGGACGCCGTCCTCCGGCCCCGGCGTCCTGGGGAGTTCGCTGCGAATTTTGTTCTCGGCTGGTTAGAGAGAATTGACACAGCACTGTGCTAATTGCGGTCTTTTGCTGCAAGCGTTTATGGCGTGGATTTGCTTGACTGTCGTTGTTTTTTTTCACCTGTTCGCAGAGGTTTCTGTGCAGCTGGAAGCGATAAGCATGTGGTTCTCTTTGCCATCCCAGCCGGGACAGGGTGCTGAGCTGCCCGCGCTCTGTTTGCTCCCCTCCCACATTCCCAGCACTCTGCGTCTCTCTGTGATGCCCAGGAAGGGTCACAGGGACCCTCCGAGCTTCACCCCCTCCCATGTGTCCTCAGAGCCAGGACAGTCACAGCTGGGCTGTGATAGCGTTGGGTCCTAGGAGGCCTTCACTGCATGGGCCGACAGCCGTGTGCCTCCATCCTGTGTTTAACTGGCATTGCTGTGCCCGGCTTTGTGGTTCAGTGTTGTTCCTGCAGCTCCTGGCTGAGGTGGCCTTACCCGTGAGATGTTCTGGGGTGAAGCCTCGGTTTGAGCTCTTGAAGGCGTGAAGATAAATACAAAATGTTCCGGTTTGTGACATCTGTTTCTCTAAGTGAGTCCCAGGCTTCAGGCCTTGCAGCCCCCAGGTGCGGAGATGGAAATAAATGCCCTGAGTGCCACTGAAACCCTGGCGAAGGTCATCTGTGTGTGGAAATCTATTTTGGTTTGAAATAGGATACCTCACAAATGGGTGTCTCCAGTTAGAACTGCTGCGCAGCAATATGAGATCTCAGTTTTGCTCACTCCTGGACTCGTGTTCTGTTCCATTCAGGTCCATCACAGCGTATGGGGCTTTAGCAGCTGGTGCAGGGATGGCTGTGTGGGAGCATGGCTGCGTGGGTGACTCCTGGCGAACCTTTTTTTGGGTGAAAGATGACCCTGTATCTGTCTGCTTGTGAACAAGGTGTGTCTGGGGCCCTGGCCATGTGTTCCACCACTGGCTCCTAGTTTTTTTGACCCAAACATCAATAGTCTGCAAGCAGCCATGCTGTGCCTTGTGATCAGAGTGATGGAGCAGAACCCACCTGTGTGGACGAGTTTCCAGCAGCACCTGCTCTGGTTTGGTGGGACTAACTCCTGCACAGTACAGGAACATACTGAGGTAGCCAGTGTTTTTTTTTTCCAGTTTTGCCTTAGCTCGTGCTTTTGATGACAGCGAGCTGAGTTGTGTGGTTAACACAATGGAGGGGAGGGATGCCATCCAGAGGGACCTGGACACACTCACAAAGTGGGCATACAAGAAGGATAAGGGGGAATGGCCTTGAACTAAAATAAGATAGGTTTAGGTTAGATGCTAGGAAGAAATGTTTTTACTCGGTGAGGTTTTGGGACAGTTTGTTCGGAAAGGTTATAGATGCCGCACCTCTGGGGCATTTGAGACCAAGGTGGATGGGATCCTGTGCAGTCTGATCTTGTGGTTGGCAACCCTGCCCATGGTGGGAGAGTTGGAACTAGATGATCTTTAAGGTCTCCTGCAACCTATGTCATTCTGTGATCTTCTTCTCTGTAGGACGAGCAGGTTGGTGCCAAAGCACAGGGCTTACAGTTGCTGAAAGAACCAATGAGCCTCTCCTTTCTCCCGGCCCCCACTATTTAACCTCAGAACCTGGCCTACCTCACTGCAGCACGAGGCTTCTACAGCACATACGTCAGGCACTGGCCACTCATCTGCCGCCCACTCTTGGTCTTGCTTCTTGAAAAAGAGCACTGGAAAGGAGAGCGCTCTGTGAGCTCAGCGTAATGTGTGGATTTCTGGAGCTGCACTTTTGTGTGTGTGTCCCAGCCGTGATGTGGCAGTGCGGGCGGTTGGTCACCAGGGCATAGTGCTCCACTCCAAGTAGACAGTGAGGCCAGCAGTAAAGTATGAATTGTCAGAGATGAGCAAGCAAGGAAACAGTTGAGAGAGAGCACGAAGTGGGTGTAAAGGGATAGCTCAGGAGCTGCGGCACAGTGAGGCCTGGCTCCGAGCACAGGCTGTGCTGAGGGCTTCTTGTATTACATGGTGCTGTGCCTGCAGGTTGTGGCCTCCAACCTGTGACTGTGCGGCTGGGCAGAAAGCCGCCACTGATGCATGCTGCAGTCTTTGTTCTGCGGCTGGAGCGGAGCATCCTTGCACACAGACTGCAGGGAACTGGGGTGACTGCCCCATGTGGAGCCTGCCTGATATGGGCTGCCTGTGGAGCCATGGTGGCAGGGTTGAAGCTTTGCTGCTGAGGGACTGGGGTTGGTTTTGCTGCTTTTCAGGAAGGTCAGCTTCCAGTGTTCCTGAGGCTGCTCCGGAGTGCGAGTCTCTCTGTGCCCTGGATCGGTACTGCACTGAGTGAGTGGGGCCTGAGCTGGGCCTCTTCCTGCCCAGCACTGCATCCTGCTTCCCCACACTGGGAGCGGGAAGTGCCCTGCTGCTGGGAACAGCCTCCAGGGAATGTGCTTCTAGCAGTGCGAAAAATGCTGTGATTGTTTGGGGCTGTTCCCAGATTCACCTTGCTGGGGTTGCTGGGGCTTTGGGGAGCACGGGGCCATCCTCGGTCATCGGCCGAGTCCTCAGGCACTGCCACACTGCAGGCAGGTCAGTGCTGTGGTGTTTGAAGAGAACTTCCCTAAAACAACAAGCTATCTAATGGGTGTATTTATAGAATCTTGTTCCTTAATTTAATCTGCTCTTTCACTGTTTGTTTTTTATTTTTAAGATCAAAGGTGTGATAGCAAAGAAACTAAACTTCGCAGGCGCCCGAGGGGGAGTTGAAATGTAACTCATGGTCTGCATCAGCCCGAAGCTCTGCTGACCTGTTCCAAGTTCAGAAAACATTTACTGAGCACGCAGGCCGGTTCTTGCTGCTCTGCACCAGCTCCAGCTGCATCCCAGTGCCCTGCGGGTGAGAGCTGCCCCGCCGTGCCACACAGCTTGGGGTCAGCTGGGTGCCATCCTGCAGGGTGCCATGCTGGGTGGTGGTGCCGCCAGCAGGAGGCTTTGTGTGCGCTCTGACCGAGTGTGTGTCGGTGCGTGTGCTGGGTGCTCACCCAGGTGCTGGGATAGAGCTCTGGTGCTGGTGGTCCTTCTACCGCGCGCTTGCTCCCTCTGCTTTGTAGGCTTTAGGCAGTCTGGTTTGGTTGTTTGTGTGGCATTGTTATTTACATAGGCCCCAGATTTGCTCTTTTTTGTTGCCCGCAGCACCGTGTTGGTTCAGACTGGGCACTGTGAAGTGTAAACCCTGGTCCTGCTGGCACCAGCACTCACCTCTGCCTTTTTAGAAGCAGTAAGTAACCTGCCATCTCTGCAGCCTCAGTGCTGGGCTTGGTCCCTCTGAGGATGCCCTGCCCTGCGGTTTGTCTGCCTGCCCGCCTACAGCAACGCTCGTGCCAGGTGCTGCCGTTGGATCTGCAGTGCTGGGGGGTCCTGGGACAGTCCTGCCTGAGCGAAGGGCCCTGCCCTGCTGCTGCTGCAGGAGGATATGCCAGGGCAGGGGCACCTATCCTCTTCCATGAGCTCTTTGGGCAGCTCTCCTCTCCTCCTGCTTCCAGCAACAGCATCTCTCCAAGATGGGTTGGTTTCACCTGCTTCTCTCCCTCTTCGTGTAGTTCTCTACCCTGAAGTATTCAGTGCTGTTCTGCCTTGCTCATGGGAGATGCTCGGAATCCTTCAAGGCCTCTGTCTGCTTTGCATCAGACCATCCTGTGCTGCTTCGTCTGTGTTCCCCTGGTGCTCAGGCACTCTGCCACAGGCACAGTTTTGCATACAGTCACATCTGTGCTGCTATGCAGCCGTGGCTCAGTTCAGGGGGGTGTGGTGGGGCTGAAGCCTCGCGAGAGCCCTCATTGTGCCCAGTGCCTGTCGTGGGTGGGAGCCTTGTGCTGAAGCCATGGGGAGCAGATTTCTTGCTGCTTAAAATAGAGCAGCTTCAGCCAGCCTGAGTCAAGGATGGAATTTGTTCTTATTTGGGAGGGAAGGGATGAGCTTGGGTTTTCCCATCATTGCTAGATGGAGACCAGCCCATGCTAAATATCCTGGAAACGATAAAATTAATCTCAGAAGAGGCTGCTGACCCAAATTCCAAACTCGTTGGGCATTGCACAAGCGTGTTGTCTTATCAAAAACAAACAAAAGAGCAGAAGGTGTGTCTACCTGATCCTGCATTTGACTTGGCAGCCCTTGGTGTTCAGGCACAGGCACTGTGGCACGCATGTGGGCTCCCAGTGCTCTTCTCCTCCAGGGAGTGCATGCTCCAAGCAGCCCCTTAACTCTGCTGCTTTCTTTCAGGATCAGTCCACAATGCCTGAGGTGCGAGATCTCTCTGACGCCTTGCCTGATGTGCCAATGGATCCCATCACAGGGGTTGGCGTGGTTGCATCCCGGAGCCGCGCACCGACAGGCTATGATGTAGTAAGTAGAGCTAGTTCAGCTGCCGTTGCAAATGCTTTGGTTCTGCATTAATGAAACTTTACTCTGCTGGGAATGGTATCTCTTCCAGCAAGGATTTGCCATCAGACATGTTGTAAGAAGTAATTTGGTGTCTGTGTGCCCACCTTGCAGTCCAGGGCGCTCAGCAGTGCTTTCCCTGGATGGAGGTCTGTGGATGCAGTTGTGCAACTTTGTCTGTGCTTTCCTCCAAAGCATAATTACCTGGAGGAGGGGCTCTGAGAAACAGCTGGCTGCTGTGGCATGCAAATTTAATAATCCTAGTAACTGCCATCCTGAAGGATTCCTAAGTATCATACAAATTACATCTCCAAATAAATGGATCCCGCATCAGCTGTTTAATCCCACATATCAGCACTGCATAATAATGACAAGAAGCTCCAGATTGGAAAGCAAAGAGTTTCACAACGAGCTGAAATTGCAAGGGCACTTTTGGTGGACAGAATGTAAACCTCTAAATTAAGCTTTGGCAGGAGGCTGGGCAGCAGGAAAAGGCAGCTGGATCCACTGAGATGAATATGTGAATGGATAGATGGAGGTCATTGTTTAACAGCTGCTTGTTCCCTGGGTTAGTTGCTGTATTACCAACAGGGTGATTTTATTTGCCTATATATGAGTGTCCTAAGCAGCAAAACATCATGAAGTACTGACTTTACAGAGGAGTGCAGGGAAGGTTTGGCCTATAGCTCATCTTCCTGTGTGTCCTCCTCCAGCTGTGCTGCACTGCATCTTGGGTTTCAGTGTCACACAGCTCGTGTAGCTCACATCCTCACAGCCCTGGGTTGCAGCATGCTCTGTGCTGCTGTGTGAGAAGGAAGGAAGTGGGTCGGGCTGCAGTAAAGAGAGGGGAATTGTGAAAAGGCTCCTGAGAGCCAGAAGGTTTTTTGCGTTTACTGCATTTTTCTGAGCACTGGTTGCCTGTGTGAGCCAGGCTGTATAATTAGCTGCTTGCCCTGATAAAGAGCACGAGGCAATGTGAGAGACATGATAACAGAATAGCATTCTGCCTAAATGACCAGGCAGAGCGCTCACTTGCCCCAGATAGCATGTGTGGAGTTTAATGGGGGCTGCAGCCCTAACATTGTTTAAACTAAACAAGATAAAAGATTCTTCCTGGGGCTTAATCCAATTATAGTGGTGTTGCAATAATGCTTGAGAATGTGGGTTGCTCTCTCCTAGGGGACACTAGGAGGAGTCTGCCTCTGATTTTTGTCTCACTTTGTCTTTACAAGGAGCTCTCCTCTGACCCCGGGGCCAACAGCTCCTGCTGTAGGCACTGAGGTGTCTGCTGCCTGCAGCAGCTCTGCCCATGTTCTGTGCATGCAGCTGGTGTCCCACTGTGCAGTACCTGCGATGGTGTGGCCTTATCCCCAGCCTGTGGATGGGTGCACTCAGGGCAGCTCTCCCCTCAACCTCCAGAACCCAGGCTGTAGTGTCTCAAAGCAGGAAGCCAAGCATGCTCTGACTGCTGGTAGCTTTGGGATCCTGCAGTTCCCTGGGGAATTCCATCTCTTTGCCCCTTGCCACAGCATCATGTAACACACCAATCCAACAGTGGGCTCAGAGCTGTGGGAACGCTTTTTCTCTGAGCAGTAATGAATTGGGCATTGTGTCATTTTGTTGGTGGGTTTAAATTCTGTGATGGCATAATAACCTGTTCTTTTTTTCTGAGCCAGGTGTATTATATTAAGGCTTTATCTAGTTTTCCTTTCATCCATGCACTTCTCACAACATGCAGCTGTTACTGCGCTATTTCCCTTCCTTCTGCCCGGTGGAGGGCAGTGCCTGGGGCTGCAGTCAGGCCCTGGGGTGCTGCCCGCCCAGGCGGGGGTGGCAGGGCCTGGGGGGATCTGAGATATTTTTTTCATCTTTTAGTTTTTTTCTTTCAGTAGTTTCCTTAATTATCCAAACGACTCATTTCCCTTTCTGTCTGCTAAGGAAACAGCTGCTGGCACTTGTGGCCAGGTCTTTTAGTAGCTGGAGCACTAAAGAACTCATTTTGCCAAAACATACAGAGTGTGTCTGAACTCGAATTCCTGAAAATCCACCCCAACTGGCACTACTGAGTGCAGAGGTTGGCAGGAGGGGTGAGTGGGGAGCCTTGCTGTGTAGCGCAGGCTGCGGGCAGCGCAGACTGCTTTGCTGTAGCCTCTCTGGGTGCCTACAGAGCTGTGAGTAGGAGTCCCCTCCTGCTGGGGCTCAGTGCATTCTGGGGTGGGAAGGCATGAAGAGCAGCGGAGCTGACCCATGCCCTTGCCCCCTTGGTAAGGTCAAGGTGGGTGTGCTGGGCACCCATTACCAGGCACCGGCTCTTGTCCCACATGTTCAACCTGGGCAGGAGGACATGGCTGGGGCTGCCTGGGGTCACAGCCCCTGCTCATCCCTTCCCCAGTGCAGCCCCCAGGGCCATGCCCTCGTGCACAGTGCTGCTTGGGTGCAGCTCCACTCTGAGGCGCTGCGGATCCTCCCCACCTTCAGGTGCCCAGAAGATGATGCAAGAACTTTCTCATTTATATTACTCTGTTTTCTTTTCCCCATGAGTTTTCTGACAAGTTAATGCAGGCTTACCTCTAGGCTTAGAAAAAGGTTTCAGTAGGATGATGTGAAGCCACAGCACTCAGGATTAATTGTTGGGGATGGTGCCTGCAACTGCTGCATTTCAGCAGAAGCAGGAAAGGTTCTCTTGGCCTGCCCTGCCCATGGGCACTGGGAGCCAGTAAGACCCAGACACCACTGTGTTGGTTTCCTGCTTGCAGTCCTGCAGTGCTGTAGGAGGCAGTTGGGCTGTGTGGGGCAGTGGGTGCATTGTGGTAACGCAGGAGGGCAGTGGGGGCTGATGGGCTGAGTGCTTCTCTTGGTGACTTGCTGGTAAACTGGCTTCAGCCGTTGTGTGTGGTAACTGTGGAGTTAGAATTGCAGGGTACTTCCCTAAAAGGGTTTGTGGTGTGGCTTTGCTGTAGTTTTATTGTTGCTTTTTAAGGGCTTTTTTCATCGCTGAGTCAGGGTGGGACACCGCTGGGCTCTGCTGCTCAGGGCTGGCACTGGTGGCGGCTCACAGCCCACAATGGGAGCTGTTCCCATGTCGTATACCTAGGAATGAGCTCAGCAGGGATTAGTGAGCAGAAGATGCTGAAATATGAAGTGCAACCCATGCACTTTGTTGCCTTTGTGTTAGACAGGCACACGTTTCTCTCCTGCTCTTTGGATAATGGAGGAGTCAGCATGCACCTTGCCTCCTGCACTCTGCACAGAGCCTTTGCCCTACAAAATATGGGTGCAGACAATACCAACAATACAAGCTGCCTTGTTATCAGGCTGCGCAGGGGCCAAGGTCTCAGTTGGGTGTGATTGTGGCTTAAGGAACAGCAGAGGGGAGGTTTGTTCCTTCTGAGGGGCACTGGACAGTTCTGCTGTGCTTACTGTCCTGTTAGACTCCTGGTGGGAGCTGTCAGTGGGACGTTAGGGGAGTGTCTGACTTGTTTGCTGTCCCCTCTGGGTAGCGAGCGTGCCCTCTGGGCAGGGCTTTCTGCCCCCAGCTACTGGCACAGCCCTGCCCTGGGCCCTGGTGCCCCTTGTGCCGTGCTCTGAGCCACCGTGAATGTATGACATCTGCTGCTGCCTGCCTTCCTGTGTGCATTTGTCTCTTCCATGCAGAACCTGTGGTGTTTCCCTCACCCTCCAGTTTGCTACTGATTGTACTGAATGCATTCACTATCACAGCTCCACAACTCATTTGATGTGATGCTTTAATCTGGTTGAAATCATGTGTAAAATCACAAGGAAAGATGATGATTTTTACAGGAGTGCTGTTCTTCCAGCTTCGTCCTGTCAGAAGTGGCCATGGCTCCTGGGCTGCCTTGGAGCTGTCACTTTGCGGATAGCTCTGCAGTGCTTTGTCAAAATGGACCCCTCCTTGCAGCTTGCACAGTGTGTGTACCGTGTAATGAATGCCTCAGTATGCTGACTTGTCCAAACTATTGTTTGGAGACCGCTCCAGAGTTGCTGTTTCCTCATTAGAATAGCTTTTGTCAGAGCATCTTTAATCAATGGACTCCCCAGAGACAGCATTTTTAGAACTTTATCATACCTCTGCTTGGAAGTTCTCTGCACTGCACCTTGTGAAGAAACTAATGAGATGCTGTGAGAGTTTGGGCTACTGTTAATTAGAAAAGGTCTGAGGAAGAAGTACTGCACACACATTAACGTTATCTTCGCTTACACGTCTCCTCTCTCCCTCTGTCTCTTCTTTCCAGGTTGCACAAACAGCAGATGGCCTGGATGCTGACCTCTGGAAGGATGGCCTATTTAAATCCAAGGTCACACGATACCTGTGCTTCACAAGATCATTTTCAAAAGAAAATGTAAGTCTGTTAGCTGAGTGTCTGCATGATTTGCGTCTGTGCCTGGTATGTTCTTACCTATACAATCATTAATGTTGTGGAGCCAATTATAATTCAAGCAAGTGTTTAGCTGAACTGAGGTGACTAAGAAGGCAAACTGCAATGGCCAGATACTTGTGTTTTGTCTGTATTCTTTGGGGAAGGAAATCACTGGCAAAATCTGTAATAAAGGCAGCAGAAAAGTGCATGTTTGCATTTCAGCAGCTCCCTTACATGAGTTTCCTCTTCTTAAAATGGGAGCTGCATGCTCCAAATGATGATGAAACTCTAGCTCTAATCACTTGGAGAAGTATGTAAAGGTAACAAAGGAAATGCTAGTTTCTGAATCCGGGGCATCATACATGTTTTCTTCCAGGATTACCTCTTCTTCCTTTTTTTTTTTTTTTTTGGTGCTAATTCTTGAAAATGTGCCCACACTTTGCATACACTGCCCTGTGTTTGTAGTCTGCCAGTTTGGCTGTGAAACACTAGGCTTGTTGTGGATCGGTGGCAGTTGTGTGCTTACATCTCCTGTGGAAGGGGGGAGACCATATGCAGTGAGAGCCTGATACCTTCTGCTGTGTTCACTTAATTTTTCAGCTGAGGGTAGTGTGAAAACTTCCTCCTTTCCAGGAGGAACTGTTCAATTCTACAATGAATGCACTCCATCTAGTGGGTAATTCTGCTTTTCTTGGTGTTCTGGGTATTCTCAGGGACTGAATTCTCAAGGGTATGGTGATATCATTTTGTACTAGAGACTTTCCCAACAACTGAAAAGCAACTGTGACTTTGGAGCTTGATCACAGATCTTGAAATGAAAACCAAGGGCCTGCCAGTTCCCAGCTTTTGACCTTTATTCCATCCACTTTCCTGCCATCCTCCAGATTAAAATAAAGCTCTAAAGCTATGCTTCCTGGGGTCGACAGACAATAATTGTGCATTTCATCCTTGAATAGCTGCAGTAGCAGGAATAATAGCCCAGAGTAGGTAGGGAGGGTACCAAACAGAAAGATTTGTGATTATTCAGTATTAAGTTTGTCTGTGGCTACCTTAAATGCAAGGTTGTCAGAAATAATTACAGGATAGTAGCAACTACTGGCTATCAGAGACAGTGTAAATCCCCTCAGTCAGTGTCTGTTGGGCTTTGGCATGAATCATCTGCTCAGCATGGTTTGGGAATACATTTCTGATATTTATGAGGAGTGAATTAAAGCAAATGTAGCAGGAGGGCTGGGGGGGTCTCAGCTGTGCAGCAGACGGAGGTGCGAGAAGCAGCACAGGCACTGTGCCCTGCACTGGGGCTGTGAGGCAGCCCGTTGGGGCAGGCTCTGGGCTGGGACATTGCTGGGCAGCTGCTGTGCTGAGCCGTGCTCCCACGCCTGATGGCTGGCGAGGAGCTCCTTCTCTTTGGAGGCCAGATTTGCCAGGACTGGTCAGCCTGCTCACACCTGCAGGGATTCCCTCCCGAGGCTGCTCCTCCGTCCAAGCTGAACAGAAGGTGCAGAAGATGGCTTAGGATGAATTTTTTTTCTGTATTGTCTTCATGTTCATAAAGGCTGCATAGTAACTAAAGTATAGGGGTTTTTTTCTTACATACATGAGTGTAAATTGCTGGCAGCAGTGTTGGCTTTAATGAGAACTGCAAAGAAAATCTGGTCTCAAAACAATTGTGGAGGTTGTCATTCTGAATTGTTTTTTTAGCTCTTCAAGCCTTGATTAATAGGAAAAGGCATCAGTTCAGAATTCGTATGGACTCAAATGAAGTTCTTTGTTCCAGATGGCCTGCTTTTCTGGAGCACGGCTATGTTTGGAGCTAGAACTGTCCTTATTCAGTACTAATTAGCTAATACATGTAATAACTTTGGCTGTGTTTGCATGAACCATCTTCTTGTGCTGCGTTCTGCCATTGCTGTCACAGAAGTGTTGTGTTGCTCTTTCAGAAGCAGTGAGAGCACTAAGGTTACCTGATTAACTGTTTCTTTTCTCTCTTCAGAGTCACTTAGGAAATGTCTTGGTTGACATGAAGCTCATTGACATCAAGGACACTTTACCTCTGGGCTTCATCCCCATTCAAGAGACTGTTGACACACGTAAGTTGAGGCTGTTTCTTCGGTCTCATGCCCTGGTACCTGTGCTGTTGGCGAGCCGTGTCCTGGGCAGAGGGATGCTCTGAGCGTGGCTGTTCTATGAGGCACAGGCACATTTCAGGGTCGCTCTTTCCTGTACTCCCCAAACTCATTAATACTGCCTGACTGCCACTGCCCTGCTTGCATGAGTGGAAAGGAAGAACTTGTCCTTCCATCTTGCAGGGCTGGACTGGGCCACTAAGAGACAGAGCTGCCATGCTGGGGGATATTCACAGGCATGTATGAAAGCACAGGGTTTGTGCACAGTGCTGTGCTCGTGCACACACAGCTTTGTACCACCTGCACAAACACGGGCACAGGCCTCAGCACAGAGTGCTGAGATGTTTGAGCTTGCTGAGAGAAGCCAGGAAAAATACTGTCCTCACTTCTGCAGGGCATTGGTGACTTTCTCTCAGTGTTTAAGAGAGCAGCTCCTAAGCAGTGTCTTTGGATCCCCTGAGCCTCGTGGCAGCTGCTGATGCTGTGCTGGGTCGAGGCAGCCTGGCCTGCTGCAGGCACCGAGTGCTCCTGACTTCCAGTGCAAAGGGACCAGGGGAGCAGCCTGGGGCAGATGGCTGGACGGTTTGCGGGGCATGGGGTGTGACTGCACAGGGACTACACAGGGTGCATGCTGCTGGCACCTGTCCATGTCAGTAATGAGATCCAGACCTGTTATGGACAGAAAGGAGGCATGTGAACCTACTTTGCAGGGAATCATTCATCCGGGTCTGCAGCAAATAATGATTTTTTTTTAGTCCCTGCTGAACTGGTTCTGATATGAACACGTAACCCAGAAGTGAAAAGTTCTGCAATCTGGTACTGGGTGCAGTACTCTGGTACTGAGCCGTCCCCCTTCCCTGGAGAATTCCCCAGCAATTCCTGTGCACCCCTGGGAGTGTGGGGTGGTTGTCATCTGCGGGTGCAGTGTTCGTAGCAGTGCTGGTAGAAAGGTGAGAGGAGAATTTGTCCTTAATTTAAAATGCATTGGATTTGCAGCCTATATAGAGGCACTGTCTGTATTAATGAACTGGTGCGTATCCTTGTCTCCATTAGCATGACTGAACACATTTCGATTGACTGTTTATTATATGTTTACTTAAAATTAACTCAGGTTAAGCATGAGTAATTAATGGATTCTGCTCCTAAACCAAGTTTGCTGCAGACTGCAGACTCTAGCCAAGTGTGGAAGAGACTGAAGATGAAAGCAAATACTTGGCTTTGTACTTGCTGCGAAAGCCGAATCAGAGGCATGAGTTTTGTTTAAAACTGAATGTTTTGGTTATCTGAGTTTCTGTGTTCTCCTCTAAGTGACTCTTGTCTTACAGTAAAAGGTATAACATTCCTTAGTGGTCTTGAAAAAATTTTCAGTTGTGAAAGCCTTAAACTCTGAAACAATGTCCTAAAATCTGTTTTAGACATACCAAATAAAGGCATTAATTTTTCACAGCAGGAATGGACTAGAGTTCAGGGGCATAGCTACTGAACATCTATAGAAAGCAGCACTGTGAATGCAAAGGCGAGTGCACAGCTGCTGTACTGTGACACACCGCACTGCCTGTACACTTGTTGGTACTGGATGGTAGGTTTCAAAGGCCAGGACGGATTGCTTTCTCCAAGATACAGATTATGAAACAGGAGGAGCCTGTAGAGATAGGACTGCTTGCCATCTAGTGAAGTGAGGGCATATTTTTATACTGGAGGATATTTATTCATATTAAATTGGAGAGGTTTTATTTTCCAGATGCTTTCAGATTTTTCATTCATTGTCTGCACTTTTCATTTTTCACTTTATCTGTAAACTTCTGTCATGTCTTTTAAGTGTCTGCATGCACAAATGGAAGTCTCACCTTGCTGACATTGAGCCCCACAGATTATTTAGGAAGAGGTGGAGCAGATCTGTATCTGTGTACCAGTACCTTGTATTATCCTGCAACTGACCCTTAACTGGATGTGGATTATCTGCATGCAGACAGACAGCAGCCTTATTATACATTAAGTCATGCTACAGATAAGCCTTAACTTTGATGGCCTTGACTTATTCATAGTGGATAACATGGAAACAAGTGAAATTTCCCTGTGATGAAGCATATGGAAGGGCTGTGCAGGAGATGCTTCTATCCTTTGAATACAGCGCAGCCCAGTTCTCCTGTTGGGGTCCCAGTAGTTACTGCTTTGTAAATCTGGTTTTAACCCTACAAAGATGCCACATCATTTGCAGTGGGAGTATCACTTCAGTGCTAACTGACAGAGTCAGGACAGGTTGTTAGTGCTTAAAATGTGTGAGAGTTGGACAGGTGAGGTTTATTACTAGCTACTCTACGTGGCAGCATGTTTTCTGCTGCTCCTCAGCGCAGTTTGATTGGCTGTCTGGAAGCACTTGGCAGAACAAACTGCCTGGTTGCTTCAGCAGATACCAAGTCCTCTGAGTCAAATGCCACCTTAGAGAGATGAACTGAATATAGGAATTATATCATGGAATGCCTTTGGTTGGAAAGAACCATAAAGGTCACCCAGTTCCAACGCCCTGCCGTGAGCTGGTTCCCACCCAGTGGGTCAGAGTGCCCGGAGTCCCATCTAGCCTGGCCTTGGTATAGGGAAGTATAAAAACCACTTGCCTCTTCTTTTCTCAGTGCAATGTGCTATCATATGTGTGATGTCTTGTCTTCTCTGCAAAGGGAAGTAGGAAGTGTTGGTTTATCGCAGTGCCCGGTAACAAATCTCACACAGTATACAGAGAGTTCCTGATAGAAAATTTCCTCAGTCATCAAATGGCACTGTACTGTCTGGTTTGCTGACATATATCTGTTTTTAGCTCCATTTCCTGCCATGATTATCTGCCTAATATCTGGAGATACAATAAATAACATTTATACCCTGATCTTGCATTTAAAAACAACAACAATAACAACAAAAAGCCCTCTGTCCTGGATTGTTTTTGCAGAAGAAACAGCTTTCAGAAAGAAGAGGCTGTGCATTAAATTTATCCCTCGAGATTCTACAGAGGCAGCCATCTGTGATATCCGAATCCTGGGGAGATCTAAGCAAGCCCCTCCTCAGTACACGTTCATAGGGTAAGTAGCACTACTCCTGAAGCTGATCCCATATTTTCAGTTGTAGCAAGGCTAAGTGCCTTGTCTTCCTGTAATTACTAAGTAGGTGTTTGTAAGAACTGGAAAGGTCCGTATGATTACAAGTGTTACAGGTTGTGATGTGGAAGCTAGTTAACCTGGAGTCACCAACCCTGGAGGTGTTCAAGGAGTGTTTTTACACTGTGTTGAGGGACATGGTTTAGTGAGAACTGTTGGTGATAGCGGATGGTTGGAATGAATGATCTTGTAGGTCTTTTTCAGCCTTAGCAATTCTATGATTTTTTTGTTATTTTTTCAATAAAACTAGTTCTTGCTAACAGAGAGGTTTATGAAATTTATCTGTGCTTGATAGTTGTGCACATATGCGGCATTAATGTCTTCAATGTTGACTACCCAGGGAGTTGAACAACATGGGTATTTGGTACCGGATGGGCAGAGTTCCCCGCAACCATGAATCTTCACAGCCTGCTGCTCCTTCCCAAGCTCCATCTCCAACACCAGCTCCCAGCCTGCCAAGGTGAGTTTTCTGCTTTCCAGCTCTTTCTGCTTTGTGCAACGTGGCATACTGTTGTGAATACCCTTGCATGGTAGAATCAAGACCAGGGGCACCGCCTCAGTATGAATAACTGTGTGGTATATTTTGTAGTTTCAGTGTACATGTGAGTTACCCTGGAGGGTGGGCCAGAACTGTAGTCAAGCTGATTTGTCTCCTTGACAAAAGAGAACGAGAAGTATGCATACAATCTTTAATGGGTAGAGAGACAAGTTTTGCTCCTTCTTCAAAATCGGTCCACTCATGCTTTGAAGTAGTAGCCCTTTTTGTTTGTTTGTTTCTTGGACCCATCCACTATGCTTCTGGTTTCCAGCTGACACTGTGTAACAGAACAGACTGTTCACTTTGCAGTGAATGACAAGAGCAGCACTTTTGGGCGTACACTGGCATGGGGTCTGTCCAGGTTGTTTTCTCTATTATATGGTATCTGTGTGTGTACAAATGTATGCACAAGTATACTTAACGTATAATAGTAGTCCTATAATGACAGCTTACTTGCTGTATTTCTCTGGAGAAAACAGTGTTGTTAAGCAACAAACCAACCTAGACAGATGTTAAACTGAGCCATTTATACTCCTGGATTTGATGTGAAAGCAGTCATGTAAGATAGGCTTCTACTGGTGAGTCTGGTCACACTGAACTGCTGCCCCAGCCATTGCCAGGGGTCAGCGTGTTTTCTACAGGTCCCTTTGTTGTTGTTTTTTTGTTATTTTGTTTTGCTTAGTAGAGCAAAATACATATTTTTGCATTAGGCATTTGATGTACTGCAAGTATGTTTACAGTATGACAGTAACTGTTGAAAGCTAAAACATCAAAGGAGACAACAAAGAGTAATTCCCGGGAAGTTGTATACAAAGGCCACAATCATTCCAGAGAACGATGCTTTGAACTGTCCCTGAAAAACCTATTGAGTATACTTATAAAACAGGTGTGTATATTAGAGTCCTCACCTGCTCCCCAGACTTAAATCTGCTGTCTCTTTGACTTCTCCAAAGAGTTTGGGTGCTTTTTTTTTTCACCAAGAGGTTTGCTCAGTCACCAGGCATACCTCGGCTCCCTGCTTGCTGTCCTTCCTTGCCAGGCGCTGTGCATGCACGCAGAGGTGCTGTGCAAGCAGAGGTGCTGCCTTGTTTCTTGAACAGAAATGGAGGCAGAAGAGGTGAAAAGTCATCAGGCTTCTGGAAACATTTGCCTGTCTCACCAGGAGTTGTTGCACTGTTTTGAAACTCTACTGGTCATAAACTATGTGCTGGTGAGGGCCTTGCAAGATCAGAGGGAGAGATGTCCTGATTTTAGAGCACAGCTCTTCATTTTGTCTGCAGAAAATTCCTGCCTGGGCAAATTTCCACAATAAAAAGAAAAATTATCATAGAGAGAGAATGTCAATGGCAGTCCTTAATCACTAAGTGTGGAAGGGTCACTTTATAGCTGAGCAGGGAAGGCTGCAGAACAGCTTCAGAGCTATTGGGAACAGGGCCAAAATTAGAGCTCAGAGCATCAGCAACAGTCTGAAAAGAAGTGTTTACAAGGCTTATATATTTTATAACCTCTTGTTGTACAGTTTATGGTTTACAATGGCTGCGAGGAAATTGGATCGGTTTTGTTTTACTTGCCAAATAAAGCAAATGTCAAAATAGTCAATATAAAATGTATTCTAATTTGGCTGAGTTAAAACAGCCAGTATGCAGTGGAATAATTGAATGTTACATTAATGCCTCCTAGTAAAAACCACCTGTCTGTCGCCAGCTCTGCTCTCGTGCCCACCGTGTGATTTAGAGATAACTTTTACACCACCAACCTGATCATTCAAAACATCTTTCATGTCTGCTTTTTACTCTGATTATTTATTATTCAATATATTTTTTAAGAAATAGAAATATATATAAGGGTGCACCCTGGAAATATTTCATTATTATGGGAAACGCATGCTACTTGAGAAGCCTTTTCTAATACTATATCAGTGGTGTAGTAAGTTACTCGAGTTTAATGTTTGTGGAAGACTGTAGTCACAAGTAACCTCTTATTTTTACATCACCATGGAGAGATGCGATTACAGCCATAGCCAGTTTGCCATTTTATTCTGTGCGGATGAATTCTGACGGGAGCAGCAATGAGTTGCTCTGCTACTGTGAGTGCTAGGACCAAACTGGTGAGCGGTGCAGAATGGAGCTCTGTGGAGATCCTGCTGTTAGGCCAGTCAGGTATTTATGCTATTCTCTTCAGTTGCTGGCTAGCTTTATAAAGCAACTTTAAATCAAGATGTCATGCTTGGGTCCTTCTGAGCAATTGTTAACTCTTGAGTATAAACTAAACATGTGTAAACTAAACATGAAAAACAGAGCACTGAGCTTCTGCACAGCAAACGTGTCTGCTGGGGAGAGCTCCTTACAGCGGGAGGTTTTAGTTTTTATACCAGCTGTGTTCACTCTGCTGGTCCTTGATGTAGGTTGCTGAGGGCCATCAGTGGAGGCTCATCAGAGCTTTGTTCTGTGTCAGAAGTTTGACCTCTGCAGCTTGCTGCTTGGCAGAACACTGCTTCCTTTCTGTGCCAATGGATTATGGCTCACATCATAGCTGCACAAGGGGAGGCTTTGTTTGATATTCTTGCTGGACTGCCTATGTTACTTTCTGGACACTTCTTGGTGTTCCGTACTGCAGGCATCTGTCTCAGTGGTCTCTAATGGCTGCAGCAGCACATCCCAGGAAGGGTGGCACACTGTGCTGTTCTGAGAGGCATCAAGCTCCTTTACTGTCTTTTCTGTCCAAATCCTGTGACAGCCCCTTTGCATTCATGGCAGCCTGGAGAAGTGCCTTTGCAGACTCCCGTTCTGGAAAGCTGCTACTAAAGAGCTGTTCCTGTTGACTTGGGTCGCCAGTGAGTAATCAGTGTGAGTGCTTTCAGTTCCTCGCACTGTGATACATGCGGCCTCCAATACTAATAATGCCAGTTCTGCACGTGACTGCATTTTAGGTACAGTGAGTAATGCTGCCACAGGAGAGGTGCCAATAACAGGCCATTCACCTGGCCTTTGGCATGCTTCTGTTTCATCCAGCCTGCAAGTCAGTGACTGCAGCCTGCATATGGGGGACCTTCAGGAATGCACGTAAGCAGTGCCTCAGGGCTCAGACCCTCTCTGGCTCGGGCTCTGCCTGTGCTGGCAGAGGGCTGCTGTGCCATGTTCCCTTCTTCTCCAGTCCACTTGCAGCTGGATCAGCTCCTGTGAGCCCGGTGCTGACCTCTGCTCGCTTTGCCCCACTACTCCCGTGGCAGCTGCAGCTCCTGGTGTATGTGCGGCCCTTCGGGAGCTGCGGAGCACCACCACTGCCGGGCTGCGGCCGTTTGTCAGCTGTGAGCAGATGTCAGTCAGCGCCGCTGAAGGGTGCTTTGCAGTGACAGACATAATTGCACTTAACTTTGTGTGTGGATGTTATCAATCTGTGACAGATACTTTGGGAAATGGAGTACTCTGATTGCAGATGATGTGTCACAGGCGTTCAATCTTCCTCTTGGAGAGACTGGGATTCAGTCACAACTTTTGGTTGTTGATGTCAGGTTTTGAACATGTTGATACTCGCTGACCCCAGAGCCGCTCCGTCACGCCGTGTGCTGGGCTGTCACCTGCAGCGTGCTGGGAGGAGGGCATCTTTGTGCCCTGTGGCCATGGCGGGGCCTGGGCTGCTCCTGGCCTGCAGGGTGAGCCCACAGTGAGGGGCTGGGCAGCCTCTGCTGGGGCCCAAAGTCTCCATCACCGAGCAGAGAAGTCAGGTTTTCAAACTGATTTATTAACGGTGTTTGAACTTTGTCCTGTGGGCTTGGAAAGTGATCAGCGTGTGGCTGCCTGCTGCAGGATGATGATGTGCAAGAGGTGGCTAATAAAGCTAATAAAGCAGCCATGTGGCCCGGCTCAGTGGCACGCCAGCCCCGCTCTGTGCAGTGGGGGAACTGCAGGCAAGAAAGCCTTTGCTTTCCCTGGTTTGTAAGTAGCAACAGTAATATTTAGAAGTAGCAGTGTTAACCTTTTCTTGAAGATGTTTGGAACAGTTTTCTTGGAGACTGTACAGGAGAAAGTCCTGAGGTTTCGGCGTTTGCCTGTTCCAGTGAGGAGCACAGCCAGGACTTCAGGAAGCTGCCATCGAACAAGGACAGCCCCCGCTGGCAGCCCAGTAGCTGGGGTCTGCCTCCAGTCATCTGAATGAAACACTGCTGCATACAGAGTGCTTGGGGGTGGATGGCTCTGATTTGACTGGAAGCCATTCAGAAGCCTGCCTGAGAGAGCTCTGTCAGTCCGGTCCCTCTACGTTCTGGGTGGAGATAAATTTTTCTGATAAGTTTTACTCTAGAGCTCTTTTGATGAAACTAATTTGCAATTAATAAAATATATTCTTTGACTTGAATGCTCAGATCACTTGAATCGTGAAATGCAGCCAAATATTCTTGTTTTCTAATTATTTACCCTGTTAGAGACCAAGGATGGCATTGCAGGCTGCGGATAAAAAGCAATGAGATGGGCGTTCCATTGAACCTTGGAGGAAGTGTCATCAACAGACCCACTGCCGTAGCTGCAGTGATGTGTGTGCGCTGTGTGAGCCCCGACCCAGTGCCTTGTTTGACTGGGTGAACAGCACTGGCATGCATTGATCCAGAGTCTGCTTCCCATAAGGAATTTGCTATGAAACTACACTGACCGTATGGCTTGCATCCAACTCAGCTGGATGAAGATGTGCAAAAATTGGTTGCAGTCCAGTACGTTTTAGTGGCAGAAAATGACGATTAGGAAAAAATGTTTAAACAATATGAGTGGTTTCCAGGCACAAGATTCCCTTGCAGTGCTTGAGAAAAAAGCACATTTTCTGTAGTTGGGAAAAGTTGGATTGATTTAACTGATTATGAGGATGCGTTGAAAAATTCTGGGGAGTTCTCTAGGTGAAGAGGCTTCAATATCCTTAGAATTATTTTTCTTTATAGAGCTCTGCTCCTGGTATAGTAATATTCCTGAAGGCATGTTTTCTTTAGGGTGTAGCATAGGGTCGTTAAATACGAACCAAAGGTATTCATTCAAAGCGGCTATGTTCTCAGTTGTTAAATAAGCCCTATGGGGGAACTGAGCATTTTTTTTTCCTAAAACTTGTATGTTGTTTCCTATTTAATATGATCTCTGCCACTGTTGATTTGTAATCTGTGCTTTCACCCCGAAGTGCATGTGGTTGTGTTCAGATATTTCCTTCTTTAAATCAATCACTTTCACCATTTTCCAAAACACTTTTCAAGTTTATTGCTTTTAGTAAAGTGTTTGGACTGTCATTATTTATTACTGGCAAAGTGCTGACAGTGTGCTCTTCCCAGATGAGTCTT
The DNA here is from genome assembly GCF_016699485.2 of Gallus gallus. Taxonomy (NCBI): domain Eukaryota; kingdom Metazoa; phylum Chordata; class Aves; order Galliformes; family Phasianidae; genus Gallus; species Gallus gallus. The sequence goes on from NC_052548.1 coordinate 10,591,397, forward strand.
TACAGAGGTATTTGCTCGGCACGGTGCGGGGCTGCATGCCGGTGGTGCGGGGCAGTTTGGGACTCGACTTGGCACGGTCCCGGGCTCCGCTCTGATTAATTTGGTGGGATTTAAAGTCCTAGCCCAGGAAACCTGTGCTGCACATAATGTATCTTTTTGGAGAATTTCTGCTGCTTGGCAATTTTACCCTACGGCTCCATTACTGAAGAGCTCACGGCCCCGGTGAGCACGATGAGGGCTGCAGAAGGCTGCACTGCTCCCGTTGCGGCCCCCGGAGATGCTGTGCTGTTCCACCTGGAGCATGAGCTGTGGCCGGAGGGCTGAGAGCTTTGGTGCTGTCCTCTGCCCATAACAGTTTAATGGGCTACAGATCAGAATTTCAAGCAGCGTAAATTAAACTTGTTGGTCTTTTTCTATTGTTTGGCAGCTGTTCCATCCCAGTTGCTTATATTCTCTGATCTAAGTTAATCTCCGTACAGAGGAGCTGCAGGACCTTCATTCACTTCGGGCCATACATTCTGGCTGCCGGTCTGCAGGTCGCGCTCCGGTGCAGCTCCGCGCAGCCCCAGGGCTGTGGTGGTGGCCGGGCGGCAGGGCGCCAATCCCCGCAGTCCCAGTGCGTGCAGAGCGCAGCGCGCTGCCTTGGGCAGGGTCGGGACGGGCGTCCTTCCCAGCACTGAGAAAATGAAGTGGTTGAATGTGAAAGTGGAAAGAATCACTCGCTCCCTTTTTCATTCTCTCACGCATTCGGGCTTTTATAAAAATTTTAATCTGGCTCCACCAGTTCTCATTGATTTTTGGGAAACAGGATATTTTAGTAGTTTGGAATGAGATGAAATGCTTGCAAAGCCCATATGGTGCTTGTTTTAGGCGAAGGGTCAGCAAGGTTTTAGAAAGTATTTAAATATTTGGTTTACACGATTAGAATAGATTGTCTGGAATGGAGTCCATTACCCGAGGTGGTTCCTGCCGCAGTTTTGTTTTTCACTGCAGTTCTTTGGGGTATGAGGTAGGTGTTCTGGCAGCGCAGGGCCTGAGCACAGTAAAAGTTAAGGGCTGTGAAGAAATGCTGTAGATGGGGTTCTGGACACTGCCAGAGCCATAGGGGTCTGTTGTGGTGCTTTTTGTAAGCCACGGTTTGGAAAATCCTTTCTGGCCAAGTGAGCAGTGGTGCACCCACGGCACGGCACTTAGAAGTGGGCTTTTCCTCTACCCACAGGCAAGGCTTTCGAGTGGGGCTGTGTTTCTTGAGAGGTACAGCCTGACATTAATTTCTTGTAGGTGTGTTTTTGCCCTTCTCCAGCTTTGAATGTACTTAATCTTTCTGTCCTCAGTTTTTCATGATCTTTGCATGCTCCCTCGGTTAGGGAAAATAAGCTCTTTTTATTTTGGGGTATTCCTGTGGGACTTCGCAGTACCTGCAGCACCGTTCTCAGGTTCACCCGGTAGGCACTGCCTGACAGAGGGGCGTCAGCACACAGTGCGGATCCGGGTCTGGGGCTGCAGTGTGTGCTCTGTATGGGCCACGTGGGGCAGCTTCTGAGCCGCTGCCTGATCCCTCTGCTGCCTTCATCTCATCCAGTTGGAGACCAAACGCCGAGCATTGTTCTTTTGCTATATGTTGTTGATATTTTTATATGAATTATGAAGCATCCTTTGATATCTGGAATTTCCCCTTATGCTCTTTTGTTACTTTTTATGAGTACTTTCTCCCTAACTTCAAAAGCAGTTCATCACCTCTGCGCAGACAGTCCCTGATCGCTGGTTTGGAGCTGTTGGCCATTCCTGGACCTGTTTTATGTGTTTCTCTCTAGAAACATTAAAAAAGGGCCATGATGTGTGCAGACCTCAGACCTTCTCTGCTTGCATCCAAAGAGTCTCTCATTGTATACTGCTTCTGGTGCTGCTGCACGTAGACACTTTCTATTGGTTTAAAATATAAAAGAAAAACTAGAAGTAAGACAGCAGTTAAATCTAACCTGGCCTGAATTGTGGTGCTGTGGTTGTTTCTTCCTAAATTACCTGCAAATTATAACATATTGGGAAGAACGTGTATTTCAATCCCTCTCTTAACCTGTGCAGGAGCAGTGTGCGTTCCTGTTGTGGGCGCTGTCTGCCCTCCTCTCCTCCTCCTGCTGCTGCTGTGGGGCAGCAGCTCTGCACCTCTGCCTTCGTGCAAGGGGAGGGCAGAAATCACTTATTTGATCGTCCAAAACGGAAGATAATTGGCACTAGGATAGTTCACGTGAGTTGCCATTCCTTGACGTTAGAGATTCCACTGAAGTACTCATAATTACTGTTAATATCTTTCAGTGGAAACTTTCTCAGTGAGCGAGCACTGTGAAGCAGTATTTAACGGCATGCTGCTGGCATGATAAGAATGCAAATAAGCGTTATTAGCCTAATGATTCTGCTGTCACCATGGCTGTGCGGCAGTAGTGTTGTGAATATGTCATGCAGCACCCGTGAATTTGGAAAGTGTGTCAAAACACAACTTCAATTAGTTTGCTCTAATTATGGCTCTAGAGAGTTCATAACTATATTGCTTCTCATTAAAAGGGGTTTTCTTATATGGACACACGCAGCATGTGAAAGGCCGGTGCGTGGAGCGGGGGAGGAAAGGGCCAGTGCTCCAGGAGCATCCCAGGACCCCCATGGCACACAGCCCTGCCGGGGGCTCTGGGCACAGCCTTCCATTAGTTCCAAAAAAAAACGCCTTGGAACATCCCTTGGTGCTGAGATGGAGATCTGAGGAAGGTTTGCTCTGACAAAGGAGCAGGGCAGCCGTGGTGCTGAGGGTTCTGTCCCCGCATGGCTTGAGCGCGTTCCGGCTCTGCAGCACTGGGGAGGGGCTCTTGTACTCGCAGGTGAGCAGCTGGTGAGGGGTTAAAACAGTAATTGTTTAAATCTTCCAGGCTTTCCTCCCAGTTCTGTGATAATTTGATGAAGAACTTCACCCTAATTAAATATTCAAATTAGGAATAAGTGTCAATATGGCTTCCCATTGCCTGGAATGATGATTAATTGTATTCAAAACTCTAGTGGCCGCTGTAATCTAAACCAAACCGTTGTTCTTGATTATTTCTGCAACACATTTACCATGTTTTTGTTTTAAAATTTAAACCAGTAATTGATTTGCCATATGCCGCAGAGCTGCACATACTTTCACGATATGTGTTTAGGAACTTGGGGACTCTGTAATTGGGATTTTTTTGCTTTTCAGTGGCAGCCTCTCTTTTTCTTTCTTTTTTTCTTTTTTTTTTTTTTTTTTGTCTTCTACAATGCAAAATGATTTGGCTTTCACAATGCATAAGGAAAATGCATTATGCAATCAACTTACTGGGTATAAGTTATATCAATCTTGGCCAAAGTTTGCATTAATTTAAAATAAATTAGACTTTGTTTCCCGTTTTTTCCCTACAATGTCATGCTTTTAAAGAAGAGCCGATCTCATTGCAGCAGTCCTTACCTCTGTCTCTCGGCCTTGGCCCCACATAGCACAGCCAGGGAGAGGTGATGAAACAGCACAGTGCTGCCTCAGATTAGAGCGGAGCGCTGCAGGCTGAGCACCCACACAGTGCTCACAGTGCCGGTGGTGCTCCATGTGGGTCTGGGCCAGCAGCGGCGCTGGGCTTGGTGCTTGGTGCTGGTTGGCCAACAGAAACTGCACATACAGAAGGGTGGAGCCTCTTGCAGCAGGTGCTGGGATGAACTTCTAAAATGCTCTGCTTAGAAATTGACCTTTTTCAGTCAGATCTGCTTTGCTTACGTGCAGAGTATTTCCTACTACTTTGTTTAGGTATGACAAAAATCATCCTCAGTACCAGCAAGAGGATTTCAGAAGGTCTTTCTGTTGGCCATTCTGATGCCTCCGAAAGTGTTTTTGGATACTGCTATTAAAAGAAAAGCAAAACGAACAAAAAACCCGAACAAATGAGGAGCCTGCAGTGCCTGCAGGCAGCACTCTTCTGGTTTATAGCTCGTCCATGACAAAGTGCCTCTGCTGGCAAAGCCCCATACGGATTCTGTTTTAACAGAACACTGTTAGCCAAATTTGAAAATATTTTCATGCCATCTTTTTTGTTAGAAATAGTTCTGGGAAGAACAGCAAATTCAAACTGATTTTTGCTTTTTCTTATTTTATCCACACTGTTCACCATCAGCTGCATCAAGATCTAAAAATATGTGGTTCTTCTCAAAATCTGCCTTCTTAGTAAGGCAGACAGTTTCCAGATGATTTGCTCAAAAGATAAAACCTGCTGACTGAAAACATGGGTCTGATTTCTCCTGGACAATATCCAGGGCTGCTGCAGCACAGAGCGCGGGGTTCCCTGGCAGTGGGCAATGCTGGGCACCCTGCAGGTGGGCAGCTTTCCTGGGTGAGGTGATGGCCACTGCCTTTGCATTTGTGCCAGACTGAGCCCTGCAACGAGTGTCATTATTGCATGTGGCAGTGTGATCCAGAAGATTAATGATAATGTTTAATAAAAATTCACATGGCTCTGAGATCAGTATTAGAAAAATACAGGTTTGACTTGCAGGGCACACTTGCGGCTGCCTGCAGCAAGAGTGATGGGTAGCATTTGGCTGCTCTGCCCTGGGACACCTCAGGAGCCACTTCAGCCAATGGGAGCATCTTCTGCCCTGCAGTAACCTTGTCTCCCTTTCTCTTCTTCAGGCATATCTCGCTGACACTTCCTGCTAGCTTTCGAGGCAAAAGTCACAGCAGCCGCCTGGATTTGGAGCACCAGCACTCAAACCTGTATGCCATATCAGGTAAGCTGGCGCATGCCATGGTTTCTCTGCTTCTCAGTAACCAGAAGGTTAACCAAGTTAAAGCAGGGCTTGTTTGCATGAATGGCAGGTGGGTGGTGTCTGTGAAATGCACCCCCAGATCTGTGTAGGTGCCATTTAAGCACTGAGCACCAGGAATGCAGAGGGACTGCAAAACACCTGGGCAGAAGTGTTGTTAGTAGTGAGCATTACTGACTTCTGAGGAGATGGCAGCCCTCAGGGAGGGATGCAGCTGCCCACTGTGGCTCCAGGTGAGAGAACTGGTGAAGGCAGGACTGGCATAAACTTTGCTTGTCAGGTTTTTCGTGACCTTCACTGGTGAGTTGTGTCAGACATCTCAGCACATGTCCTGGGAGGCTCATCCTGCATTGCAGGGACGAGTTTTCATGCACACAATTCTTTGCTATGTGCAACATGCTTGTTAAAAACAAGTGATGTTAGGGCAAATTTAAAATCAGAGGTGGAGATTTAGATAAAGTTTAGATGAAATTTAGATACAGGTTCTACTTTACTTTTAAGAACTATGTGCTCTCTCTAGCTGTGACACTCTCCATTTGCTAATCCAGGCTGGTATGCTAATACTGGAGCTGGTGATAGCTTCCAGATGCTAGTGTGGAACTGCCTATGAATATTTTTGCTGGTTTTTATTTTTACATAGTCTGTAGGGAGGATATGTGTTTAAATAGAGCGCTGAGGATCAAGCTCAAACCTCTGCCCATGTGGGTATAGGTAATTTTTTACTGTGCTTCAAGACCACATGGTGGGTTTGTTTTGGAGCCAGGGTCCCCTTTGAGCTGTCCCTGACAGCTCTGCTCTTCTGAAAAGGTCCTGCCTTGAAGTGCATGGTTCCTTGGAAGATGAGAATTCTGAGAAGGAATGCAGCGTGCTTCTGGGGCCCAACACAAAGAGGCAGAGGTACTCTACAGAGCTGCACTTCAGAGCCTCTTGCTCCTGCAAGTGCTGAGAGCTCTCCATTCTGGAAGCTATTAACAAAGCGCAACAAAAGGACTTTGGGTTCTGCAAACTGAAGAAGAGTGTTACATGCAGCTGTTGTGCAGGAGTACATTTCACCTGCCTGTCCTCTTATGGGGCTATCTTGTACTCTAATTCATCTAAGCAGTGCAGGAGATTTTTCCTTAAAATTAATTATTTTTGAGCACAGTTACACCTGAACAAATATTGTGATAGCCACAGTAGAAACACAGTAGCAGTTTTCTCTTTGTTACAACATTTTTGCAAGGGAAGAAAAATATTTGCTTTAGACCTAGCTCTGTCAAAACCTAATGAAAGTGAGCTCCCTTCACCTGGCTGGAGCAGATTCTCAGGACAGCTTGGAAACCCAGAAGCAGCAGCAGTGGATTTGGTGGGCTGTACAAAATAAGTACTGCTTGTGCATGATCATAGAAGAGGTGGTGGCAAAAATGTTCCATTCACAGGTCCTTTCCGTTAATAGTGAGTGACACTTCTTACATGGGAACATGGCACTAATTCATGTACCATAATCAAAGGGTTATTTAAGAGGTAATCTCTGACTGAAACTGCAGCTTTGAGTTCCTAAATAGACGGAATATAACAGTGGCATAATTCTTGTCAGTACTCGTTTTTCTTGTTACTTTCCTGCCCTAATAGATTTAGAAATGTAAGGGAAAGCATGTTCTGTTCTCGTGCTCACAAGGCCATCCTGCACAGAGGATGGCAGAGCTGTATTTTCTCTTCTGATACAGCATCAAAGGCGCTGGTGGAGGCAGCGGTTCCGCTTGAGTGTTGCTGGGCATGACCCTGCCTCTGGGACTGCCTCTGCTTGCAGCATGAGCAGCCTGGAAAAACAACCCGTTCTGCAAATATCCTGAATGTTTTACAAGATAGTTATAGGCAAAGCGTAAAACAGACCTACAAAACTAGGCATGGCATCAGTCCTCCACGTTTGCACAGACACATTTCACTCAAAGTCTGTGGCTGGGTTTGTTCCCCCTCACTGCACGTTCTCCGCCTGGCGTGTTGTTACACAGGTTGCTGTGTGTACCCGTGGTGTAAATGGCTATTGCAGCTGGGGGGCAGTTCTGAAGAAACGCTTTTGTCATATGAAACATCCTTTGTGTTGGCAGGGATCTTTGTGCGTAGCTCCTGAGTGCTGCAGCCTTGTCAGCAGCTGTGATGAGGTGCTGGGACAATTCCCTGTGCGTACTTAAACCTTACCGAGGCAGATTAACCCCAAGGCATGTGGTGGAAACCATTCAGAAGTTTCCTGTTATGTCGGAGCAGTTCTCAGCCAGTCCCTTTTATCCATGCTGCAGTGTTGGTGTCTCGCTGCAGTGCCATAGCAACAGGAAATTTACGAGTGCTTCCACACTGCTGCCCTGAGTGCTCCCTGGCCAGGGCTTGGGGGGGGGGTCCCGGCGGTGCAGGAAGGTGGCGGGGGGTGAGTGGTGGGGAGTGGGTGTTGCTGATGTGCACCCGAGCTGCTGGCTCCCTCTCTTGGCTCCTGGCAGAATAGAAGGCTTCTGGTTCTGGCTGAGGGAAGCAAAAGCCATTATGGGCAGCCTCTTATCTCCTAGATCTGGTGTCGCCTTGGTCTGAATTGTGGTGAGAAGGGGATAGGATATTTAGAGGGAGAGCTGCAGAGGAGCTGAAGGTCTGTGCTGTGGGCTCAGCATTGTCCTGAGCCACCCAGGGCTGCCCCAGCACGTGACACTGGGGAGGACTCGGCCTGTTGTGGTGAGTGAGAGGAGCTGCTGTTGTCAACCTGCCCTGTGCCTGAACATACGTGTTGCTAGAAATTGCCATATCCCCACTGGACCCATCCTCTACTCCTCTGTGCACATAATGTGATTACTGTTGTAAAGTTGGAGTTGAGGAAATAATGGTCCTGAAAGCAGTAATTACAGCTTTTGGCCATCCTGGTGTCATTTCCAGTCTCAGCAATTAAACACTGGGTGACCAGGGGGGGTCCTGGCTGCACCACAGATGATGAACCTGCCCCTGGCAGGATGCTGAGGGGAGGCCCACGCCTCCACGCCTGCAACACAGAACTGCTGCAGGAGGAGCTGCAATAGACCTGATGCTGCTGGGATCATGGTGCTTCAAGGAACGCGGTGCTGAGGACTGACAGGTGTAATATGCATGTTCCAATGGGCAGCAGCTGGAAGAAGAATATCCTGCTCTAGGCTGTCCTATCAGCAGCCACTGCTCAGTATTTCACAGGACAGACTTTCTTCATGGCCTTCAGCTTAATTAAGATGTTGTTGTGACTACATACTGCCTTCATTTCAGGCTGTGGCATCATCCGGCTGCGTACTGTTTTGCCTTATTGGAGCCACAAGGATGGAGGGAGAAGGGAACACTTACAGGCAGCTGTTGATGTTAACACATAGGGAAAATTCCTGAATGAAGTGAAAAATTATTTATAATAACGGTGCTCAAATAGAAGGGAAATAAGTCACTTTAAGGGTATATAAATTTTTATGATAGTATATAAACAGCCATAGCTTGCCTTGTCTCCCATCTATCCCTGCAGAGAATGAGGACAACATCTAGCATAAAGAAAAATATAATAAGAAAGCAGAGAAATGAATGGGAAGAGCTGGAGGATTGATCGCTTGGTGTATTTGTATATCCTGATGTAAGAGGTGCTGCTGACAGGTGGCCAGGTTTCTTCTGTACAGAACCATGTGTGTGCTGTCAGGGCGGTGCGAGCAGCCTTGTTCCGATTGATGAATTGCCTGCTTTCTTGATTAAACCTTCCGTCACTTAAGAAACAAAAAGGCTGTGTTTGGATGGCAGAGTGGGACACGTCAAAAAAATCTGTCTGCTTTACCTTTGTGCAGATGTTGGGCACAGACTGTAACATGTATTATTAAAATGAATGTGGCATTTACTGTGCATTATTTCTTTCCTGGGAGAAAGGACCTGTAAATTATATGCTAATAATCAGCTTTAACCCTTTCAGAAACTAAGAGATGTAGCAGTGTGAATATTCTTGCAGGCCTTGCTAATTGGATGGTCCTTAATGCCACTGCAGCTCTCTGAAGTTAATAACAGTGTGCGTCAGGGCAGGATGCCACTGCCTTGAGAGTCTCACCTGCAGGAAGTGCTGTGCTGTGTGAGTGCCAGCGAGCAAAGCCTGGTGGTGGGTGCTGCACTGCAGGTGCTGCTGGGGCTGTGTGCTGGGGGCAGCAGTGCAGGCCTGCTGGCAGGGCAAGCTGTGACTGCAGCTCCCAGCTTTCTGCACTGCTCCAGGTTTGGTTTTGCTTGAGTCGCTCTGACCTGCAAGCCGGGTGTACGTGACCAAGTTGCCATCTCGAGAAAAGAATTAAGGATGGAACAAGGCCTTAACATTCCTTTTGGAGCACGTGGCAGTACGTTGAATACTAGTTGCTGAGCTTGCAGGGTGAGGTTTCCACCTGCTCAGCCATGGGCTCTGTCTGGCACCGTGCCTCCCAGTGTGCAGTTCCTTGCTCATGGGGGGTTGAGGCCCCTGCTAGCCCTGCACACTGCTGGCAGTGCCCCGGCTCTGCAGTGAGGCTTTCTGCAGCCAGCTCTTGAGTCCTGCTGCAGGTGGGTGTCTGTGGATACTGCTGCTAAGCACATGGCTATTCTGACTGCCTCATACATGAAGTCTGTATGTACCTTCTGGAGTCTGATGCTCTCAGACTGTCAAGACAGAAATTGTATTACATGAACTGCATGAGCTACTTCTGTGCAGCCCCATCAGAATGTGTGTACAAAATAATTAGAGCCTCTTTGACCAATTTGTACTTGAAGCAAGTGCACAAACGTCCGAATGCTGCTCCAGCCGTCACCTTCTGGGCAGGAACCTGACTTCCATCATGTCACCCTCTGCCTCTGCAGGTTGCTGCTCTGGCATCGCCTGGAGATAACAAGGTGATCTGCAACCCTTGGATGTGACCAAGTTTCATTTATTTTGAGCATTTAAATATGGAAGCTGCACTGAAAAAAAAAAATAACCAACACAAACAGAGCATACTTTGCTGCCTGTTAGTGTACAGTGTTTCAAATAACTTGCTGCTTTGTGGCTTCTAGCCATGTCACTACTGCAGCCCCTCGTGTGGCTCCTGGAGGAGCTGAGCTGTGCAAGGGGCAGGGCTGCATCGTGGAGCTGCTGGGAGCACGGAGCCCGGCCCTGCAACACACGGAGGGTTTGGGAACGCACTGTGCTGACATGGATGTGTAATGCAGAGCTCTGGAGGCAGCAGAGAATGGAAAGTGCTGATAATGAGCTGGACAAACATGAAAACCAGTGGATTCCTGGAGGGAAAGTTACTTTCCTGTATTGGATAGTACTTATCTTAGCAAGAAGACTTGTCATTTTTTTATAGGTAGATTTCTTTGCAGGATTTATTTTACACGTTGCTCTTACGCAGCATGATTCCCTCCATGCTTTCTGAGCTCCATCTCTTAGAGCAGGGCCTGGTTCTGCTGTCCTGCTCCAGATCGTGCCCACCAGCGCACACCCAAGCAGCCCAGCCCCAGAGCACCACACGGCACATGTCACATAGAGGAAAAATAAGGAACAGTGGTCTTTCTAGATTAAGAAGTGTGATAAAAGTTAAAGTCTTTATAACATTTCTGTGCCCCTGTGTCAGCTTCTTTCTGGTTGCAAAATATCAGGTTATCTATGCTACAACTGCCACTTACTTCTCTTCAATGTGCATTTTCTTCTAAAAGATACTGTATCTTTTATCTGGATGTAATGAGGACAGACGTTTTAATCAGAGGTTAGTCATTTATTTTTGCAAACTATTGTTTTCCTTCATCATTTTTGCAGGTAATTAAATGGTTCGCTTGGCACAGTGTGTCTGCTTTATTAAAACAGGTAATTTTGAAAAAAAGAAAGATGGTATTTTTTGGTTCGCTGCACAAGAATTGCTTTTATCTTCATCTTCCTGTGTAGTTTCTGGTGGCTCCGCAATCCCCTCCTGTGTTGGAGCACTTCGGTATGCCCAGCTCTGCTCTGCAGAGGGGAGGCCCTGTGCTGCATTTTGCTGTTCATCCAGATTCCCATGTGTGCGTTCGTTGTGCTTCTTAAGAATCAAAGCAGAGCTAAATTTATTTTTTGTGGCACTGAATTTTAATCAGAACGGTCCAAAAGCAGACAAGTTGTGACACAGGCTTTATTCTGCACTGAAACCTCTTTTCTGGGCTGGGATTAAAGTCAGCCTGTTTTCCTGCCCTGCAATTCCTAGTCTCTGGACTTAGAGAGCTGGATAATCATCAAAACACAAAAGGCTCTATTAATAACCAGCCGTGCAGGGAGACTGAAGGCTGATGTAAAGTGCTGCAGCTGCGTCTTCCAGGCAGGGAGATGCGGTGCTTAATGCTGTGTTTAATGGGATTCAGAGGAGTGTTTGTGGTGGGCTCAGCTCAGCTGTGCCCGTTGTGGTGGAACGGGCGCTGGGCTCAGCAGGCTCAGCCCACGTGCCGTGTTCTGCTTAACCTGGTCTGCTCCAGAGCTGCATCCTTTGTCTTTGCCATCCCATCTTTGCATAGTGGTACAAATGCAGGATGTGTTGGCTGCGGGAAGCGCTGCTCTTTTCAGTGCCCGTATGCCGTTACCGACCACTGCAGGAAGTGCTGCGCCTTCGTTCCGTGCCGTCCCGGCTCTGCTGCACACTGGGGCCGTGCGGCTGCCCCCAGGGGTGCTGCTGGGGCCCAGCAGCTGCAGGATGCTGGTGGGGTCCTATAGTGACGCAGGATGGTGGTGCTGGTGGGGTCCTATAGTGACGCAGGATGGCAGTGCTGGTGCTGGTGGGGTCCTGTGGTGATGCAGGTGCCCCATGGCTGTGCAGTGCAGCTCACAGTGGTTTCTGTGGAGTGCGACCTCCGTGCGCTGCGCTGTGTTTGTTTTGCTTTTCTGAGTGCCGCAGTCCTGTTTTTTTATATAGGAAGCTGCTCTGTGGTTTGGATATTTAAACAGTTATTAACCGAGTGACAATTAACAGATTGCACCGACAGATTTTCTTTTCAGAACCCCTGAAATCGAGTACAGTTTGCAAAACTATCGCGGCACAGTAATGACAATGAATTTTGATTTCCCGGAACTGATATTAGACTCCTTATTAAACTATGTGCATCTGCTTTTAATTTACTCCAAATAATTGGAAAATGCAATGAAGCTTTCCAATTAAAGCGCGGCTTTATGCTGTTTAATAATACCCCCATAATATTATAGCTTACGAAGTGACAGGTGAGTTGGTGTATGAATAAAACATAAAGGCGGCAATAAGGGACAGAAAACCGGAGACAGTTGTTGGGGATTTTAAATGCTGGATGTAATTTGCATATATTAATCTCTTCTTTTCAGCCTTATCAGGCGTTCTTCAGTATTTGAAGTTAAAATAGCGCTGACAGGCGGGAGTACGCTTAGTTTTTTTAAGGATTTATTACTTGTATAATTTCTGATCTTTAATAAGCAGATATGACTGATCCTCATAGTTCTATAGAAATCGGTTAATTGTTCCAGATGGCGTGCACTGATTATGCAAAATTACTTTTCACACCATTTTTTTTTTTCTGATGGAGTTTGGAGTAAAATTAAATTTTTTATAGCTTTCTTATCATGCTGTTTTACAGTGGTTTTCGCACAGAAGTTGAATTTAATCTACTATATTACATTGACCAGCAGAGTTATTCTAATGTAGCATTTTGTGATTTGACAAAGAATAATAGAACACATCGCTCATTGTTCGTTACTGTGCTGCTAATAAAAAGGAGTTCTAGTGCAGAAAACCAGGCTGTTATTTATGAAGAATGCTTAATTTGCACCGTTTAAATGCAGAATTGTCACAGTGAGATGTTCTCTCTTTTGGATAAAAGACGCGGGCAGAACAAATAAAAATAGTCTCGTTGCTGCAGATTCCCTCTGAATCTGAGGGAGGACTCTGCGTGCCGGGAGGTGTGTCCCCATCATCCAGAGATGGATCTCAGTGGCGTCATTTCGTAATCCCTGCAGTGGGCCCATCCCTGTGGCAGAGCCATCCCAGTGCCATGCTGTCCCCATCCGGGGCTGCTCCCACCCCTGGTGCCCTGCAGGGCCGAGGTGCAGACCCAGCCTGGGGCATCCCGTCCTGCTGCTGCTCCTCGCAGAGCAGAGCAGCCACTGGTGAAGGCGCAGCCTCGTGGTGAATGGAACTAAAATCTTCTATTGAGTTCGAAGAGTGGGGATACAGCAAATGGACTTTTGGAAAGAGTGCTTATTTTTAACTCAGTAGAAAGAAGACGAGTAATTAACTCAGCCATTAGAAATCTCGGGATTTCTCTCTTCTCCTGCGGAACAAGAAAATTGTTTGTGTATACTTTTATATATGTACAGATAATATATAGGGAAGCAAGTAATGGCATCAATCAGGAATGATTAGAAAATATTTGTTCTAATGAAGTAATAATTTGGTAGTAATGCTTTTCATCAGTGTAGCTTAAGGCTACATTAAGTGGACAGACTTTATACGGATTCTCTAATTTTAATCTCCAAAAGGCTATCTAATGTCTCATTAAGACTCGCATATAATGTATCTTAAGTACGGTCATTAAATATAGTTTAGGGAGATTTATGTTCAGATATTGCTTAAAGATGTTTTAATAGGCCCATTTACTCTGATGATATTAATGAGCTCTTAACACATATTAAGCTTCTAAAACTGGGAGCTTTCCTCTCGCAGTGACAAAACAACGTGGACTGGGGCCCTGTGGCACAGCCGCGGTGCGGGGCTGCAGCTGCCCCCAGGGCTGTGCTGCTGTGGGCGGTGGGGCTGCGAGGTACCGCGGGTCTGTATGTGTACTGCAGTGAATAATGAGGGCTCTTAAGGATTGAGCCAGGCACGGCCGTCGTTCGTACAGCCTGCAGTTTTGATGGTTTCAAGTTGGTGCAGGGATTATAATTACGTTTAATACTAACTGCTCGTTCCCATATTGTCGCTTTAGTTCCAGCTCCGCAAGTTATTGCAAACAAAATCCTCCAGTTTCATCACTCGGCTCTTCTTAAAGAATCCTTCTGAGTTCAGAGACTTTCCTAATTACTAAATTGGTTTGTTAGGAAGAGATAATAGCAAATTTCTTCTTTTCGTAATTGGACATTTCTTCCCTGTAGGCTAATGTATGCTCAGCACTCGCATGCACAATAAGCCGCGCTTTTGAGAAGCCATAACTAGCTAATAAGTGCCGCGGTGTCATCAGAGAGTAATGGTTTGCTGATTAGCATAATTAATGACAAATGGTGGTGTGGAGCTGGCGGATTGGTTTAGCAGATGATGAATGCGTTGCAGCCGCCACTGAATCCTGCCAAAGCCTCGCTGGCTGCCAGCCGCCCGCTGCTGGTGGGCAGAGCCCTATGGCTGGGGCTGGGCTGGGGCTGGCACAGGGCGCGGGCACAGCCCTGAGCACGGCTGTCCCATCGCAGCACAGAGCTGGGCACGCAGGGGCAGCTGATGCACTGCAGTGGGCTGCGTCAGGCGCTCCGTGGAGGGTGGGAGGGAGCTGCCCACGTCCGTCCGTGCTATGGGATGGGCGCGTTTATCTGTGACTTGATTAATCAGCGCTAATTTGCCTTTGCACATGAGAGTGATAAAAATGGAGTTACCTTTTCACCTTTAAAGGGGAGGAGGGATTATTTCTAGGTTGTCTCTTTTTTAAGTGATAAGCAACTCTTTTACCAGTAAGGATGAAAATACTTAATTTGCATTAGCAAAAGAAGCTAATTACTATATAGTTAATTAGCATCTGGAAATGAGGATTATCTTAATTACAAAGCACAATTTCCTTAATAGCTACAAAACTGTAAGTTTGATCTGTGTGGAGATTGGTGACTATTATTATGTAATTAGCGATGATATTAATGGTGCAGCGTATTTAGATATAATTTGCATATGCAAATGAAATTTACCCGATAGAAATATGTGGCTTCACTAATGGCTCTGAGCACTTGAAAACTGAATTACATCAGGAGGTGAGGTCCAGGCCAGCTGCATGGCACCACTGTCCCCAGCTCGGCCTCACTGCAGCTGCTGGCAGCTGGGCACTGCCTTGTGCAGCACCGCTCTGCACCGCCATGTACTGCCCTGCACTGCCCTGCTGCACACAGTGCTGGGTGCAGGGCTGGAGCCTCCTGCAGTAGCAGCCCTTCCCCTCTGTTTTTACAAAAAGCCATACATATATCAGCTAAGGAGAATCAAAGCTTGCAGGGCCAGAGCTCCTAACAAAAGGCATTGTGTTCCTTTACTACCCTGGTCCCAAACTGCAGTAAAGCAAATGGCTGAGGTGCCAAGAACATGAGTGCTGGAGGAAGCGGCCCGCCCCAAGCAGGATGTTTCTCTCATCAAGAGGGGGAAATTTACAGCCATGGCCGGGGAACACTGCAACCATTGTGGGTGCCTCCTCAGATGCTTTTTGCAACTGTTGACCCCAAGCTGAGGTGTGTATGCTGGCACTGCTGTCAGCCTGCTGTGGGCGGTGCAGGGCGACGGCCCCATGGGCTCTGCTGCCTTCAATCTGAGCTGGAGGTGATGGAGCAGTGTCTGTATTTCCTTCAGAGCACGGCCCCACTGCACTGCTCGGAGCTGTGTGAGCGCCCCACGCTGTATCAGCTCTGCTCTAATTAATTAAGGGCTGTTGCTTGGGAGCAGCACGTGCTTAGGTGTGAGCTTTGAAGTTCAGTATGTTGCAGAGACTTCAAAGGAGACATTTTATTAAAAAATAATAAAATCAAGAGCTCCCAAACACTCGCGATCCGAAGAGCTTGTTTGAAGTTGCTCCATGCTGGCAGTGTGGGGCAGCCACAGCACCCAGGTACCATTAGCTATTACCATGCAGTGCTTAACCTTTGTGTTATTTAAAGAGAGAAAGTAATCAAAGCCAGGAGTATTGCTCAAGTGTTTTCAGGGCTTGATCTAGCAATACAGAACTAATTGTGTTGTGTCATGAGTTATGCAGGAAATAGAGAAAATCAAGGCTGACAATCAAATTAGCAAGAATGAAAATTTATTCCAGGTCTGTTTTTTGAATCAATGTCATTCAGGATGAACAGAAAAGCTGTGGCCGTTTCCATTGCCAGGACTCCTCTCTGCAGTGAGGCCCAGCCTGACCCTCCTGGGGAGCTCTGGGCAGCTCCTGGCTGCGCTGTAGCCCAAGGAGCCTCGTGCAGGGGCTGTTCCCCTGGGCTGCAAACGGAGCTGGAGACGTGCCTGGAGGAGGGTGCTCAGCTGCTTGGTGCTCATCTGCTCGGTGCTGTTGTTTCTCCCCTGAGGTTTGGCTGTCACAGTGCTCTGGAGATGTGCAGTGGCGCCGCTCCATCTGGGACATGGCGCACAGTAGTGCAGAGCGCGTGCACGTGCGCTGTTTGGGCTGCTCTTTACATGGCTCTGTGCAGAAGAGCAGAAGTAGGAGGCTTAGCTTTACAACATGGAGGGAGCAGCTCGTTCTGGAAGGCTCACGCCCTCCTGCTGCCTTGCAGGCTGCTTTTCCCTACACTTGTGAATGACTTTCCTTGGGGCTGAGAGCACAGCGTTCCTCAGCGCTCAGTGTCCTGCACAGTTGTGCACATGGGTGCAGGCACCGAGCTGTGCTGCAGTGGCAGTGCATTCAGGACTGTGTGTTTTCCTGTGGGTTGTGGAAGCGGTTATTAACGTTTAATTTTCAGTGTGATGCAGGAAAGTATTTTGCAAGGAATGCAGTTATTTTTAAGATCAGCAAGTGAAAGTTCAAGTGTAGAAGACCATGCAGAAACAGCAGTGAAGATAGCCAGAGCTACAGGAGCACATGGGGGGGGTGTGAGGAGGGGTCGGAGGGCTGCGGCCGCGTCCCCATGGCTGCAGTGTGAGGACGCGACGCTGCCGCAGTGTGCACAGTGAGCAGCACGGCAGCTATTCGTCTGCGCCCAGGAGCTAAATATGACAATGTTAGCATTTTTCATTTCCCTGACGTTACCATTAATAAAGCAATGATCCAAAAGGAGCTTTGCTGAGTCTGTTCTTTATGCTTCCATCACTCACGACTAGATAATTTCACACAGGATCGTTTTTAAATTAAATGACGATAAAAGCGCTCCGCTGTCCTGTGTTCACTAGTTCATAGAAGTCTATCAAGTCATTAATGTGTCATGACAAACCGCTAGTTGGATTCAAGAGTAATTAATTATTTGCATAAATAACAGGTTGGACCGGGTGCGTTGTGCGGCGCGTTGGGCGCTGGGACGGCTGCGGGTGGACGGAGCTCCGCCGCTCGTTGTGCTCCACGGCCTTCGGCAGTGGCTGCTTCAAGAAGCCATCTGATCATGGGAGATTTCAGTGAACAGTGATACAGATTTTCATAATCACCATTAATCACCACATATTTTTCGAGATAATTACAGCAATTATTATTGAGATTCCTCTTTCATGTGCACATTGTAGAAAAGAACAAGTGCTTATTACGCCGGGTAGTGTAGAGAACTACAGTCTGAAGTTCTTTGTCATCCAGAAACTCATTATGTTAACTGATGCTGCCTGTGAAAGTTCGTCAGCATGTTTAAATGAGGGTAGCATTGGCAGGTCTGATTATTTAAATCTGGTAGCTTTGCTAAAAATATAGTTATTCGAGAAAGATGAATTACTAATTTGACAACCGCGATGCAGTTGGAGTCTGCAGCACAGAAGGCGGCATCTATCGTGTGCTCGGCGTGGGGCGCCGCTGCTCTTCGTGGCGCAGGGACTGTTCCTCAGTCAGCCTGCAGCTCGCGTGTACAGCCGGGAGGGGCTGTGGGGCTCTCTGGAGTTGGGCTCAGGGCTGCTGGCCGCGGGCTCTCTCGGCACTCTTCTGACTCCAGCAGCCGAGCTAATTGGTTGGGCCTTCAGGGAGGAGCCGTTCCTCAGAGACAGTAAACGGCGCTGACATTTTTCTGTCTGAGATCCCTGCCTGTTTTTTCTGGTTTTGAGAGCGGTGCGGGCAGCTCCCTGATCTGTTGCGGATGTAATTCCATGGAGTGGAGAAGCCATCCGGGCACGGTGCTGCGGTTCTCGGCAGGCCCTGCCCTCCGCTGCCTGCCCCAGCATAGCAGCACGTGGCCGGGCTCTGCACGGCCATGGGCACCCTGCAGCACCAGCCGCCACTCGGCCCGCCGCAGCACAGTGTGTGTGGGTGCTGTGAGTCCTGCCTGGCTGTGTGGAGCTGCTGAGTGAGCTTCTTGCCTGCTGCTTTTTCCCTGTAGTGTGACGGGCCTGCCACGCCAGCTCCTGTGCACGCTCCCTGCACTTTGGGACTGCGGCATTAATAACACGCTTCCATGCATCATGCCATTTTTAAGTATGATCGTTAGGATACAGGGCATATACTTAATTACAGGCCTGCTTAATTACAGCTCTGTTGAAGCTCGTTTGTTTGGGAGAGTGCTAATTGTGCTGCTGGGCCCTTGGCACGCCCCGCGTTCAGCTGCTCCTTGCGCGGCCGGGCGGGCGCACGGCACTGCAGCCCATCCCGCAGATCGCCGCACAAACACCGGCGCGTGAGCGACCCGAGCAGCTCCTGCCGGGGGAGCGGATGCAGATGGTCTTCCAGGTTCAGAACTTCCCAGGGTTTTGTGACGCTGCTTTTCATCTGTTTCCTTTTGTTTCATGAAACGCCACGGCTGCCACCTAACACCTTTGGTAATGAAATGATCTCAGTGGAGCGGGGCTTTTTTTGTTTTCATTTGGTTTGGTTCTTTAAGTCAAAAATAGACAGTGTGAGATGCTGAGTATTCTTAAATGACTCATTAAGTCACTGATGTAATAACTCGCTGGCGCTGATGGCAGTTAGGAAACAGCAAGCGGGGAGATGCGGGCTTCAGGGGTGCAGATGCTTTGTGAAAGAAGACCCTATTTGAGGATTACTGGAGGGCATTCCAGGGGTTAAACTTGGTCTGTCTGAAGTTTTTATTTCCTTAAGAGCTGAAATTTGAAGGTGCAACTGACACAAAGCGTGTGTGTCTGGGGCTGCACTCTGCCTTAGAAACGTGCCCTTTTCAGTCTTGTGTGGAAATGGCTGAGATACATGCTTCAGAAATAAGTGGCTCACTTGTACTGACATATCTGGTGGGAGGATTTCTGTGAAGTTTCAAGGCGGCGATAACAAGACAGGAACACTGAGCATCGTTGTGTTATCTGAGAAGAATATACAAGACATTAAAATATAAGAAATCCTCTTAATATCATTAAGGTGGTGCTGCAGAGCGCCTGGCACAGTGACGTGTCTGTGTGCCTGTCCTCTGCTTCACTGACTGCTGTCCTCCAGAGGCCGTTTGCCTTCTATTTGAGCTCCGTCTCTTGTTGCCGAATCCCCGGTGATGGCAGCCGGGCAGGGGAGTGGGCTGGCGGTAGTTCTGCCCAGGTAGCAGTAGTTACAGCTTTGCATTTGGAAGGTGAAAGTTACCTGAACCAGGTATTTTCCTCTTGTTAGGACACCAAGTTAGCTCAGATGGATCTCTGTGGTAGTGGTAAATAAATATCTGTCCTTTTAGAGTGTGTGTTTTGCGTTGCAAACACCATCCTGTTTTGGCAGCTGGACCAAGTTGGAAGCAAACGTAAAACTGAGACCATGAAATTACGTGTGGGTAGAGCAGGGAGGGTTCATTGAGCTCCTGACTTTGTAGGCACTAACTCAGCTGTGTCTTGAATGGAGAGAAACCACTGGGAGATTGGAGGGAGAAATGATTGGCAGTAACTTCCATGCAGTATCAGGCAGATGTCACTGCCGTGTACACGTGGTATGTTTTTGTGAGCGTGAAGCTGCACACCAGAAGTGAGCTGGAAAAGTAACATCTCACTTGTTTTGTCCCTTACAGCAATGGATGGAGTGCCTTTCATGATCTCAGAGAAGTTTGCCTGTGCTCCTGAAGGGGTGAGTTGTCTTTGTTCTTCTCGTGTCCATAGTTGGTCTGTTCGTGGGGAGTGGTCACAAGGCGTTGACACAAAGTGCCTGCTTCTGGGAGCTGATCTCTGGGAACCCATACCTTGCTGAGCTGTAGGGCAGGAGCAGCTTGGGGCCAGATCTGCACAGGAGCTGACTTCTCCCAGCAGAGGAAGGTTTAACACCGTTAAAATGGCAGTGGCAGCGTGACTCCGGCCACTGGAAACACCTATAATTTCTTATTAGAGATTTTAAAGAAAGCTGCAAATACTCACGTCTACCACGTTTATATCGCCATCGACGCAGCATCGCAGAAGTCAGCCTCACAGATTCCATTGTGCACCCCAGAAGCTCAGGTCAGCACTTGCAGCACAATGCCAGGTTGGGCGCTGTGCTCACGGCTGGGCTGGGCTCCCTCCTCCCACCACCTCACCTGAGGCACAATGCCCCAAGCTCCCTGACAGCAGGGGAGCACCGTGCTTCCTCTGCCCTAAAACCAAGTGCAGTTGGCATCACCCAGGCCTTCCAGAGCTGTTGAATCGCTGTGAGCACTGGTGGCTGCACATGGAGCTGAGGAGCTGCAGCTGACCCTAGATAGCAGGGTTGCCATGGCTACACTGGCAGAAGTCCAGTTCTGAGGTGAAGCTGTGCCATCGTGTTTACCAATTCCAGCCTGGAAAGTTTAGAAAGGTGCTTGAGTCCTAATGACACCGCAGCTGGACCTCTGCAGGGCACCAGGAGCAGGAACAGCGATAGAAAAATGATTCTAGTGTTCCTGTTGCCCTCTGGCTGGAGAGATTATTTAAGTCAGGGTGTCTCTGGCACAGCAGCAGAGCAGAGAGGTCCCCACACACAGCACGACGGCACAGCCAGGGCATCCCCAGGCACGTTTGGGCCCTGTGGGAGCCGCTCAGCACCGCGTCCTGCAGGTCATGGCAGCCCCACAGCACTGACTGGAGTTGGTTGGCTGGAGCTCAGAGGCCCTGCATCCCATTTCCAGTTCTTTAATCCATCTAATCACTAAAACAGTATCTCTTTTAAAGTCAATTTATGAGAAGCTGTTACAGCAAATGCAGAGCCGTCAGCTGTGTCTGATTTTTCCCACCGTGCTCCTGCTTCGTGCATCCTTTTTCTCACTGACACAACCTGCGTGTGCAGCCGGATGCGGTTTTTCACAGCCATTGCTCTCTGCAAGAGTTGTTTATGGGCCGTTATTCCCAGAAAGCTGGGCCCCCTGCTGCGAGGACAAATGCAGAGAGATTAGGCTGTGCTAATCCTCCCTTCAGATCCTTTAGACACCATTGCCACCATATGGTCAGTTTGGTCGCGGCTTTCCCCGCCTGTGCCACTCACACCTGTGTGCTGCGGCCAAACAAAATCCGTGGGCAGTGCAGGGCAGGTGCTGAGGGCAGGGAGGGGGCTGAAGGCTGACCAATCTGGGGCGACACGGTGATGAGTGTCAGCTGTACCCATTTAGGGAGAAAGGCATTAGAGCTGTTATCCCTAAACCAGCTTCTGCTTCTTCACTCTTGTGGTGCACCAAGAAATAGGATTATGCATTCGTTTACAGATGGTGCCTCTAAATCTCTGGTGATAGAGTATTTGCTGACTTTAAACAAAATGAAAACAAAACAACAGAAAGAAAAAAAAAAAACAACTCAATTGGACATTTGTTCCTTTTTTTTCCCACAGATGCAGCCAATTGATCTCTTGGGCATCACAATCAAAACCCTTGCAGAAATTGAAAAGGAGGTAGGTAGCCAGGCATGCACTGAGCAAAAGCTGTGTGAGATCTGTGCTTATTTGGTTGCAAGAACCTCTGCCCTGTGGCAGAGCTCTCTTGTCTTTCCTAAGTCACTGCTTGTGGATGAAGTCAGTATTGAGTCAGATAGTTAATATGGAATTAGAAACATCTATGATTTGTGCCTACAGAAGCTTCAGGTGTTGAATCTAGTGGCAAAGTCTGCTGCCCTTCATTTAGTTCTAGATGTCTCTCTTATTTAACCTTTCTTTCTTATTATCAGAATGTATTGCCTTTGTGCATCCGTGGTCACAAACACCTCTGTTGTGCACATCATCAGGGTTAAAGGCAGTGTGTGCCAGTACTGGCCATGCTGGGAGGCTGTGGGCAGAGGGGCTGGCACCTGCCAGCTTTTCTCACACCCTCCTGGTCTGTTGCAGGCTATGTATTTTTCAGAGTAATGAAAAGTCTAATTATGCAGCCCATATTCCTTGATGAAGTATCTTGTCTGCACATAGATAGCTGCACATATAAATATTGCGAATTTCTGCATGGCTTTATTTCCCTTGCAAGCAATAGCACCATTACAGCAAATCTTCTGCATTTCCAAAGCAGCGAGAATGTTTTCCCTGGAGCTAGATGCCTTGCAAAAAGTATTCCCAGAGAATTCCAAGAGTTATTGTTCTCTGTCGCCATATTTGCAGATGTATGCACCCATCCTCCAAGCTGCACACTGAGCCAAATGAAAGGACCCCACCCTTTCAGGAGAATCAGGGAAAATAGGTGCCAGTTCTGTTCTGCACACCGAGGCTGTGTCTGGAGTCAGCCTCTCACTGTACCAGGCCCAGGAACCGCACAGCTGTGTGCTGGGGAGCGTGTGAGCAAATGGTGAAGCCCAGTGAGAGCAGAGGGTGAAGAGGCTTGGTTTTAAGATGAGGACACAGTTTTCCCATGGCCAGTTCAATAGATGTGTGGCAGTGAGGAGCAGAAGCCCCCGCAGCATCGCTGCCGTCTCCTTGCAGGACTGCAGCGAGTTGTGCTTGCTGGTCCTCATGTCCCTGAAAGGGAAACTTCCCTGTGTGAGTGCCCAGGTATGCCAGGCGGGCTGCACGTGGTGCAGCAGCGGGCTGTGCTGTGTGTGCAGCTCCTGCAGCAGGTTGGGCTGTGTGTGTTTGTGCTGCTCGGGCTGCTGCAGGCCTTGGCTCTCTGAGTGAGGCTTCCTCGTTAGCTCGGCATTGAGCTGAAAGTCTGGAGTCTAATTAGTGAAGTGTGCATCTAATATTAATCATTCTTTTTAAACTGACAAGGAAGGCTGTCCATTTAACCACTTAATTGCTGCAACTTTGCACAGGCTGCTCTTCACAAATGTATTTAATGAAGAAGTTGTAAATCTGAAGGAGCCTAAAATTTTAATTTTACGCAGAATGTTTGTCCTCGTTGTCACGTTTGCAGTCAGTTCCCCGGAGTGCAGTCACACGAAATGTTCCTTAAATGAACATATTTGCTAACTGGCATGATTTCAGTTTTTAAAACATTGGTTCCAGCAATTAGGCATTTTTTTCAGCTCCCAAATGACTAGAGGAATTCGTCTTGATTATAATTGCTCTTAGCCACGCATATCTAATTTGTGTCTTTTTAAGTGTTAATTAGTAAACAGTTTGAGCTGACATCTTTATGTGTTTGTGTGTTGAAAAATGAGGCTTATTGCTTCTGTAGCTCGGGGTGGTGCTGCTGGCTGTGACATCATGACATTGAGGTGCAATTAATGAAGACATGCTTGCCAATTAAAAGGCGGTCTCGAAGCTCGCGGCTCGCTGACGCGCCGTCCCCGCAGCCGGCAGCGCACGGTGCCGCGCGGACAAAATGGAAGCTCCGCGCGGTGCCGCGGTTTCCGTGGCAGCGCCGATTCCCGTCGCGCCGCGCGTACGCCGTGACGCGGAGGAGGGCGGGAGGCGACTGCGGCGCAGCCCGGGAGCGGTCGCCGAGCACCCCCTAGTGCCGCAGCGCCTCCCTGCAGCGGGCGGCTCGGCTCCCGCTCCGCCCGCAGACGAGGCCGGACGCTCGGGGTCCCGGTGCGGCTCTCGCTCGGCCCCGCCCGGCTCTGTGCCGCGGGGCGGGGCGGGCGGCGGCGCTCCCGGGCTGACTGCCGCCAGGTGGCGCTGCGGCGGCGGCGGCCCCGCGCTCCGGAGCTCGGCGGTGCTGCCCGGGGTGAGCGGCCCGGGTTGGCCGAGCCGCGCTGCGATGGGGCCGAAAGCTGCAGGCTTAGGGACTTCCGCCCAGATTGCCGAACCGACGATTGTAATTACGGCGATAGAGCTTGCGTAACCGAGGCGTACAGCGGGGAATCTTCCTGCGCGGCTGCCCTGTGTGGAGGGCAGCTCAGTGGCCGCGCTGGGTTAACCTGGGTCTGCGGGAGAGGGGCGATTCCCCTGAGTGGCACTGGCGGGGGCTGCCAGGCCCCCCCCCGCCCCATCTCTCACCCGGGACATTCCCCCCGGGGCCGCGCTGGGGAGGCCGCAGGCCGGTGTCCCACCAGTGCCTCTGTCTCGCTTTCCCGCAGTATGACTACAGCTTCAGGACGGAGCAGAGCGCGGCAGCCCGCCTGCCGCCCAGCCCCACGCGCTGCCCGCCGGTCCCACCGTCCTGAGGGCCACCGGCGCCGGAGCGGCCGTGTGCGCGTACTACTGAGCGGGACGCGGTGCCAGGCCCAGCTGCTCCGGCCTCACCCCGCCCCGCACCGCCTCCGTACGCCCCGCTCCGCGCGTCAGACCTCGTTACCCTTCGGCAGCTGCTGCAGATGCGTCTCCACGTGAGTATGTTGCTCGGAGACTGACTGGCAGCCTCCCGGTTGCTCCCGTTCCCATATCCCCTGCTGTAGGACGGTCACAAAGCAGCCAACTGTAGCGAAGCGCTGTGCACAGCCAGCTGTGAGCTCGCAGGCCATCAGGAATGCTCGGCAGTGAGCCCTGAGAAAGAAAAAGACTCAGCCGTCAGCTGGGGGCCCCAGGCTGCACACCCAGGCCCAGCCCGCACATACCACCCCTCCTGTGGTGCTTGGTGGTGGCACTGCCGAGATCTGAGCAGACGGCAGCTCCGCCACGATCAGCCCAGGCTGAGATCTTCGCTTTTGCCATGGGTGTGTGGGGCTGGGGCCTCTCTCTCTCAGGCCTCCGTTAGGCCTCTCCCCAGCAGCTGGCCAGCGGAGGTCCCCCAGAGCACAGGCAGAGCTGGGGTTCCTCTGCTATGCACGGGGACCTCGAGTGACAAACATCCTGGCTGCCCTGGGCTGGATGCTGGCTGTGAGCCGGCCAGCTGCTGCATGCTGTGCTGAGCCATGCCCTGCTGACAGGTGGATGCTGCTGCCCGCCTGCAGCATGGAGCAGGTCTCTCATTTTTGCCTCATAGCTGCTAAAACAAGAGGCGTGCCCATTCCCTTTGGCACTCCAGAGGGAAGCACTGAACTCTGGCGTAGCGCAGGATGAGGGCTGATGCGTAAAGCCCTGACCTCAGCCTCCTTGTGAGCTCGCTCCAGAGTTGAATGCATGTCTTGGAAAAGTCTGTTGCTGTAATAAGTTATTGAGAAATGCCTATCTGACTCTGTGCTGCTTTTTTGGGTTTCTGCTGTGGAACAAAGCTACATCATGGCAGCAAAATGACAATTTTTAAGTAAGTGTTAAAATGTACTACTTTTTGTATTGTAAAATAATGATTACCTAACCCCATTGAAATGCAATTGCCATAGTAACAAATAACAGTATTGCCGCTCTCTGTCTGGGTCACGTGTATGCCCTGACCTGCTTTGCACTGCTTTTGATGGATCTTGTATTTTCTAGTTGGACGCAATGGTGACTAACGGTAGGTTTTGTACTGTCAGCTTGTATTTTTTATTTGTACATATGTAAAGTATTTCTTGTCCAAAGACTCATTTCTGGTTTTAAGGCACCATATCGTATTGCTGGGATAATGAGCACAAAATACCTTAACGTTCAGGATAGTCCGATTCCAGTTCTTTGCTTCAACTTCTTCCAATCAGGTAATCATTTTCTAAAACTGCCTCTGTGAAGCAAGGCTGTGTGATTCGAAAGCACAGGCAGATTCAGTTGCAGGTGTGTCATAATTTGGTCAAAAGAATTAAAGCTATTTCATTTGCATCAGCTCTGGAGGTTTGAGTGACCCCCTGGAAGTGCTCATTTACTTGAAGGTTGCAGCACCATTTGTAGTTCTTATTTATCCTGCAGGAAAGCAAAGCCAGACCTCACTGCCAAGCTTCACAAAGGCTAGATTGATGATGCCGACATCGACAAATGAACACACCATGGCAGCCTGGTCATTTGGCTCAGGTTCACTTGAAGTTCAAATCCACTCTATGCTGTAGTTGTATGCCCATATCATCCATCTTTTGTCGTTCTGTATTTCTGCTTGTAATTTGTCCTGTAGTTTTCTGTGGCATCCATTCATAGCTTCTCCTGTAGTACAGTGGATGCTGCAGGTAGATGGAAGCCGGCTGCGGCGGTGCGTTCCTCATCGCTTTGGGACAGCGGAGCTTCAGATAGCCAGCGTTCCCCATTGCTGATGGCAGGGGAGCGAGGGCTGCAGAGACAGTGCCAAGCTTGAGGGTCAGCTTTTGCTACTAAGAGATGGGGGCAAATCTGGAGGAGCACCTCACCCCACCGCCTCTCCATGTGTTGAGGACAGCGCTGGCCACACAGTGGTGAGGAGCAGCTTTGGGCACTGCCAGGCTCTGATCCGGGGGAGCTCTCCCTGGGGATGTCTTGGGGAAACAGGCATGCAACATTCAGTCCCTTCCCGCGAGATGTAGCTTAGAGCAGATAAAACTTGTGTTTTTGTATAGCTTAGCCTTCTTCAAGTAGTAAGTTCAGCTTTCTCCTCAGTGACCTACAAGAAACACTGGATGGCTCAAAATGCTGATAGGACAGGCAGCTGGCACAAGCATCTAAGAAATCTTCAGGATATATTTGTATAGTTGGTTCTCCTTCTCTATTCTCTTACACTAGCCTAGCAAATTTTCTTCAGGGATGCATCTGCAAATAAACTCGGAAGATAAAGTTGGTCTTCACAGTGTTTCTGCACTGTGGCACTGCAGAGATAGCTGTTCCTGAAAGTATGAGAAGTGCAACTGGAGTTCTCTCTGTATGAGCACAGTAGGGATGTTCTGAGCGCTGAAGGCCAGTGCTAACTCAGCGCTCTCAGCCATGCTAACCACAGTCTAACAAACTGTTGGCATTTCCAAAGGGAGAGAGCTCAGAGTCTCTGCTTAGAAGCATGGTGTGACACAGCACAGCTTGGCTGGTTTTATGTGTCATTTTTGTGATCTACTGATTTTAGGAAGCTTTCTTGCTGCACTTCTGCGTCCCCAGACCATGGGTACCACGTCAGTATTTCCGCAGGCAGTTTTTGTACTGTTCTGTAACTTTTGTACTCTCGGTAGCTCATTGCAAGGCTGGTCCTTGCATCCTTGCAGCAATATGCTGGAGCCCGCACAAGCATCTCTGCATCTTCCTCCCTCCCTGTCCAACATGCAGTGTGCTAGCATTGCCCAGGGAGTCAGTGTTCAGGCAGCCTGATACTGATGTTGTCTGGCTGTAGAGAAGCCTTCTGAAGCATACAGGGAGGGGATGTGTCAGCAGACTGCAACAGAGTGGGTTCGCAGAACTTTGCCAGATGTGTTTGGCTACCTTGTCTCTTTCTAGAACAAAATTAGATACCAGCTAGCTTAATGTTGTGGCTAATGGAAAAATTAGTTTGCTGAATTATCCACCAGATCTGTATCTCTACGAGAAACAGAAAAGCAGCAGAGGTTTACTTACTGTACAATATACCTTCTGATGTGAGTTAGTAGTGGCATGCTGCCTCCCGGATTTCCCTCAGCAAAGAGCATACTAAGGTGACTCATGGACTGTCCAGGACAGACAGTGATGTCTCATGTGTTAATTATGGAAAGGAAAGATATTAGTGCAGAAAGTAATGTAGAGTGTGAACTTAGTGATCAAGTGTGGACAGACCTAGCGGATGTCTTCCTGTGGGAGTGTTTCATAGCTGTAGTTTGTAGAAATAAGCTTTGTCAGACTTTTCTCCTTTGACTGTCACTGTGGTTATCCTGATGTTTGTATGAGAGGATCCCCTGGGAGCCTCCTATGTAGTAGGACATTGTTGGTAGTCTGGAGCCTTGGGTTTTTTGGCGTGCTCACCTGGTGGCACCTGGCAGGGCTGCGGCTCTCCTTACCCCTTTCCCAAAAGAGCGGCACAAACAGCTGCATAAAATAGAGCCTGCAGCACTTGCTTACCGGTGTCTTTAAAAGAGGGAAAAGATGACGGCCCTGCTGTGCTCACCCCACAGCAAAGCAGTGATGCTGGCAGAGCGAGGGTCCAGCGATGGAGTCACAGCCCCACAGCTGCTGTGCCCCACTGCCCTCCTCCCACAGCCTGTCTGCAGTGAGCATTAACTCAGCCCCAGCCTTGGCCAGCGAAGATCCCGGCGCCAGGGCAGCCACGCGGGGTCGGTGTTTGCTGTTCTGAGCCATAAAGCCAGCGTGCTGCAGGTAGGGAGGGTGCTGCCTGCTAAAGAAAGGCTCGGTGAGGTGCTGCTCACTTCGTTCAGTACAGAGAACCCAAACAGTTTGGATATTTTGGTCAGTTATTGTGAAATTGTTTCCAAACAGCAACAGTTTTAAATGCCATCATACAAATGGAGGAGATAAACCTTTTATGCAGTTGGAAAGTGTTGTTTTGAGATGCTATGCATTTTGTTGGGTTATTGAAAACAAATTTACTGTGCATTAATCTAATGAATGTTACTACCTTTTATATTTATTTTAGATGACTCTCCTGTATTTTACAAAGGGAAGTTTCATTGTGTGATAACAGTCTGTACTCTTAATATAATTTGTTAAATAAAACCCGTTTTAATTGGTTTATTCTCTGTTTTGTGTATGCATTAAATTTGGAGCTTAAGAAGCTTACAGTGTCACAGCTCGTGCTCATGGGAGCAGAAGCACTCGGCCCTGGGACAGGTCTGCTGGTTTTGGCTCCTCACCATCACTGCATTGGCCTCTTTGTATCCCAAGCTGGAGTTAGAATG
Organism: Gallus gallus; assembly: GCF_016699485.2. NCBI lineage: Eukaryota > Metazoa > Chordata > Aves > Galliformes > Phasianidae > Gallus > Gallus gallus. The sequence continues at coordinate 10,619,899 of NC_052548.1, forward strand.
TGTCAGGAGGAATTAAACATCAGTCAGAGCTATTCTGAACTCCGCTGCAGTGCAGTGGTTTTAACTGTAGCACCTGAAACTATTTTTGTTTCTTGTTAAGATTACAAGTTAGTGTGATACAGGTAATGTTTTCTTACAGTAGGCTTTGACTGCAGTGCAGCATTTGGCTTGATATCACGATGAGTTCTTGTTCAGGACTTACAACAGTACAAGGTTAGCATACTAAGTGAATAAGAAGCTGGGTTTCTGGCCAGGTGGATGTTTCCAGCAGCATCCCACAGTGGTGAGTTTTCTCACCTTCCTGTACCATGATTTTGAGGAAGTTGAAGAAAATAGAAGATCATCAGTCAAAAATGTCCTTGGATTGGAAGGTCTCAGAGAGGAGTGGGTATTGCAGACTTTTATACAAGAGACTCACAGAGGAGCTTTTCTCTCTGTCCCAGCTGCACAGATCACCATTTACTTCTGCTTGGTGCTGACAGGGACTTTCTGAGCGGTTTTGGTGGGATGCAAGGGCTGAGATCACATACACCCTTTCCTGTGCTCTCAAGCTACCTGGGAGGGCGAAGGACACTGCAAGAGATGTGACCTGAGTTCAGGCACAGGACATAAACCATGGGAGCAGAGGAGTCACTGGTGGTCAGACCAGGAGCTGTGAGCCCTCCAATGAGCTGCAGAGCTGACTGCCCGTGGCTGGTGCTGCAGAGGTGACGGCATGAACCCCATGAAGGTAATTTGCTTTTGTTTGCATTGGTTTCTATCCTTGTAAACCAGTCTGAAACATCTGCTAAATTCTATGCTGCAAAGTGAAAAAATCAGAAGTCAGAAGATCTTGACTTTAGCATTTACTAGAGGGTAAGGGACCACTCATGACATATACACTGTTGCACAGGCGGTGTTCCAAGTGTGTGTGGCAGTGAGTTCAGTGCAATAGGTGCAGGCAAAGTCGGTGGAACAACTCGTTTATCCTCTATAAAGTGCTCAGGCAAAGCCAGGAGTGGCTGGCATTGCAGCAGCGTGCAGCAGGTGACAGCAGCATGCAGCTTGTGGGACTGCAGGGCATCTTGCAACCGCAGCCACAGTCCCCATCTGCAATGACCTGATAGCGGGCAGGGCCTGGGCCTCGAGGCAGGGCCTTGGAGGTGCTCAGCAGTGGCTCCTCACAGCATTTGGAGTTTGGTGCTGGCACAGCATTGGGGTTTGGTGCTGGTGCAGAGGTTCTGGCAGCTATGCGTGGGCCAGGTTTCTGCAGGCTCAGAGCAGGCCTGCTGGGCTCAGGGCTCCACGCTCTCATTTTTTACAAATATTATAAACTGGGATTCTGCAGAAATAAACAGGGTTTTATAATCAGCTCTGAAATACGGCTGTATTTTAAGAGAGGCAGTTAAGGGTGGATGTGTGAGTTACAGGGAAGGTGCCGTGCTTTTACGACCCACGCTGTGCACTGTGTGGCCCTGCTTCGAGCTCTCTGTCGAGTGCTGCTGCTGGTGAGCGATTTAACATCAGCAGGGGAGTGTGACTGGGAAGGCCTCAGCTCCAGTACCGCTGTCAGCATGGTCTGCAGGGCAGAGCTGCCTCTGCAGCAGGGAGAAGGCTCAGTGCAAGGCAGGATGAGGACAGGATGATGCCCAGCACGGGGACGGTACAGGCAGCAGCACGGGCCAGATGCAGCAAGGGCAGAGCTGCTCTGTTGGTTGGGCAGGGGGTCCTGGCCCCATGGATCCCAGCCCAGGTGGTCCTGGCAGCTCTCTCCCTTTTGCATGCACTCCTGGGGGCAAAATGGACTTCTCGATGGGGGAGAGGCTCATGTCACACCATTAGAACTCAAGTTTGTTATTCATTCTGCTGTTATTTTTCTGAACTTGACCCACCAGTGGTGCACACTATGACCTCTGGCATCTTCTCTCACCCCAGCCAATATCCCCATCTCACATACTTTGAGTGCCCTTTGAATTAAAGAAGATTAATTCCCAAGTTCCCGACATGCTCTTCAGGCACATGTTTTTATAACCTCCTAAAGCGAGTGCCCCTGGTTCCACCAAACCAGCTCAGCCTCACGCTGCAGGCACTGGGAGCTACCACTTGTCCCCAGAAGGGGAGCACCCCGCTGCACCCACCACGGCCTGGCTGCTGGCTGGGGATGCGGCAGGCACAGGCTGGCAGCAGCCGTGGGGTGCGATGTCACAGACTGCTGGGCTTTGTGCTGCTGTGGCTTTTGTTGTTTGTTTTCTTTGCCTCTTCTTCCTCCTACAGCTTCAAGAATTAACTCGCCCTGGGAATTTCTCCAAATCCTTTCCCTTCTCCAAAGTGATGGATAAGCCATGTAACTGATTGCCGTGGCCTCAGAGAGGGTAAACATCTTCTGCAGCTTAAAATGAAACTTTCTCACTCCTTGGTTAATGAGTGTTGAAAGAAGCATAAATAGAAATAACACAGGATTTCCATGACTAACAGGATGACCGCATCAGTGAATGTTGTCGGGGTTAAAAATGACTCAGCTTTTGCTTCCCCAGGGTCTGATGTTTTATCCCGCGGCAGGAAGGGCTGCCAGCAGCACTTTGAAGGTCTGGCAGAGCCGCCACGGCTTGGATCGTGAACTGGGAAGTGTTTGAATGCACGGGGAAAAAAAGGAAAATCCTGAACTCTGCTCCATGTGTGCAGATTTCGCGAAGATAAAGGAGCCCACAGCTTTATCCAGCCATGCTGACTCTTTTCTTTTCCAAAGCCTTTTCAGATGTTTTCACTTTTCTGCTTGCTTTGTTGAAAGATGTAAAAATTTAAGACGACCACAAAGTAAACATTTCAAAACTTTCTATTCTGAAAATTAGCGACGTTTTCAAAATCCCCAAATCCCGTTTCTGCGTGATCCGAAATGAAGGCGTTTGGCATTTCGGTGCTTGGCGGCCCAGTTCTGCTTATCCATAACCTTTCCTTTACCGTTCCAAGGAAACGGATCGGTTATTCGGTACAAACAGCAGATAAGTCGATGTCTTGTCAAAATAAAGCAGGTTTTCCTTATTAGAGTGAAATAGTAATGAACTCATCTGCTTCCAATATTTATAAAGAGTAGAGAAGGCCATTAATTCTGCTGCTTGTGAATAAAACCATCTGTGATTTCTTTCCATTTGATGTGTTTTGGTTTTAATATACATTTTTCACAAATCAGTGTAGGGATTTTTTGTGAAAATGTCACATTCAGAATCTCATAAAGAAGGAACGCAAAGAGGGGGAAACGGAATGTTTTGTTAGCTAAGTAACTTCTCACCTTGTGCAGAGAATAAAATTCATGCCAACTTTAACACATTAGGCGACAGAATTACATGTTCGGCTCTAATGCAATCCATGACACGTAACGAGGCAAATAGAGTATGTTTGGAAGTTTGTTTTCCTTTGGGAATCACACAGTACATTTAACCTAATCTGTCCTGACACTTGAGTTATAACATTATGAGCTTCTTCAGGGAAGCAAAACGGTAGATGCCTCTTTTTAAAGCAAAGCAGAAATTAATAAAGCGGGCAGCGCGCCGGGGAAGGAGGGCCGATGGCATCGCGGTGCAGCGCTCTGCCGACGTGGGTTCCAGGCTGCTGCTTTTCCAGAGCTCTCGGGTGTCTCACGGCGTACCTCCACCAAAGGCGAAATCTGACCTCTAGAATTATGCTCGATTAAACCAAAACATGAGAACGCCCCACGTGGGACCGCTTTGTAGTTTGACTTGTGAGTGTTGGATCTTAAATTAAAATGAGTATTCATCCAGCTGCTCTGCCCTATTTCTTTACAGCCTTCCCCCCAGCCCGTACTGCCGAGGCTGCTCCGTGTCACGGTTTCCAGAAGCACTCCCGCAGCACAGAGCAGCGCCCTGCAGCACGCTCAGCCCCGCCAGCCGCCCCCACCCCACGTGCCCCCGCGGGGCTCTGCAGGGCACTGCCCGGCTGTGGGACCCGCAGCAGTGCTCTGATGGCGCCGGGGTGAGCGCGGTGCGCAGCAGTGGGGCTGCGCTGCGGATGGTGCAGCCATCAAAGTGCTTGTGGGAAAGGGCACTGTGAGTCCCCGTGTGTTATCTCTCCTGCTGCTGAAAACAGGCTCATCGTCTTGGTTGTTTTTTTCTCTCTTTTTTTTTTTTTCGGTTATCAATAAAATCTTACTTTGGATAACCTAAATAAAGCTTTTCTTGGAAGGCGAGGCCACAGATCACAGCAGTGCTGGGTGCAGCTTCTGCGTGGTGCTTTCGGCTGCACCCAGGAGGACACGGTGCTGCCAACCTGCACGGCTGATCCCACACACAGAAGAAGCTGCCCCAGCTGCCATGCACCCCTCGTGCTGCACCTCTCATTGCTGCATGCACTGCTGCCTGGCCTGCACTGCTCTCTGCTGTTTCCACAGCTTTTGGTTCCTTGGTGTGGCAAAGGCCAACCACAGGAAAGAGGAGTATTTGTCTCTTGGGAGAGTTTTCATACCTTCACACAGCAGCTGAGCCTGCCACTCTCCTCTGTGTAGTTTATGCTTTTATTGTTTAAATGAAGCTTTCAGCTGCCTGGACTTCAACTTTGCCAAAATTCAGTGCACTAAGGGAAGGTTCTTGATGTGTTTTATTAGATATCTTTCATTCCGGTTTGGATACAGGGGCAGCATTTTGCAGGATGTGCTTCACTGCGAGAGCTGGAGCTGCTGCTGGCCGTGGGCACTTCCTCCTCCCATGGCCCCGCGCTCGGCCCCATCCACACAGGGCTGGCAGTGCCACTGGGAGCACCTCATGAGCACTGGATGTGGCTCCATGGGGGCGCTCCAGCTGAGTGCTGGAGGGTGGGCACAGTGCCCACAGGGGCGATGAAGCATGAAGGAAATGGAGGCGGGGGGCTGAGGCACCACGAGGTCACATTAGGTCATCTTCCTGCCAGAGGAAAGCTCCCAGCAGGAGTGCCTGGAAAGGCAATGCCCAGACAGCAGCCAGGAGCCCTGCACTGCAACATGGTGCAGTCCCATGGCAGCTGCTATGGGCTCACTTGGGTGGGTGAGTGGGTGGGTGGGTGGATGGATGGATGGATGGACAGCCACAGTACTCCCTGTGGGACCTGACAAAGGCCAAAATAAGGGCTGTGCTCGGTCCAGCTGAGCACTGAGGGCACGGGGACATTTCCTGTGCCTGATCTGTACCTGAATTCTCAAAGGTTTTATGCTCTCCCACAAGCCCTGGCTGCTGTGAAAAGGAGCCAGCTGATGGACTCGAAGATCTCAGTGCAAACTTTTTGCCTGTTCTACTTCTAAATTCCATTTTCTGCCCAAATGCCTACTTGTATGAAACTTGTAGGAACTTAATTATCCTTGAGACTTCTGCTTCTCTATGAAATCTGGTTCAAATCAGTTTAAAAAAAGAGTTCAAAGTCGTTGGGCAGGCTGGGCAGACAGACAAGCATGCAGGGATCACAGGAGCCTTGTTTTTGTAGGAAACGAGATTAAAAAGATCCCACGGCAGCACGGAGCTCCATCGGTGCACCCCCGGCAGCGCTGGGTGTGGGGCTCTGCTCGGCACAGCCGCACGGCCGCGCTCAGACCGGGAGTGTCGGCCTCAGCCCGGCTGCTGCTCCCAGCTGGACGCAGACTCAGAGCATCCCCGCTCTCCCTGCAATGCAAACCTGTACCTAATTTCTTCTGAAAAGGGCCCTGAGGAAGTCAGCAGATGTTATTATTAAAGCACTGAGTATCAGCAGCTCCCGAGATATTGTCAGTTCGTTAATGAGCTGATCAAACTGTGGAAAACAAGGGGTTTCCCAGCTTCCTATTAAGGAAAATAAGACCTCCAAGGTTAAAAGACTTCTTTTAAACTGCACCAGGTTTATAGGTTGCCAAACGCTCTTTAATCAGCTTGTTCTTAGAAGGCCCTCACTGTCCAGGCGCAGGAATGGACATTATCCCAACCGGTCCCCAGAAGGAAATGCAGCTGCTCTGTGCTGGGAGTGTTTGCTGACATTTTGCTTGCCAATATCTTCTTAACCATTCCCTGCAGTTACTGCAAATATTTGGTGAATTCTCTGCAAATCCCTGCCAGCAGCTCTGCCTGCAGACTTCTGCTGATTTGTGAATTACTGTTTCCCCTTTGAAAGTTAAGCTCATTTCCCTATCAACGCATTTGTATTCTGTTTGGCAACTGCCGCATCTCAGAGGTTTCCCAGGGCTGCAGAAGACACAAAATGCATGAGTGAGCAAGAAATGGCCCCGTACCTCTTCTCTGCACCATCACCCCCGAAGCATTCCTGTGCCGAGGGATGCACCAGCTCAGCTCAGACCAAAGCAATGGGAAATGGGATCCCACTCTGTTGGGTCTTTAGCTTCATGTCACGTCATCTGGAAACTTCCTTGGGGTTTTTCAGCTGCAGGGATATTTAGGGTTTAGACAGTGGTGCTGATGAGATTAGAGCAGCTAAGAGTGTAGGAAAACCAGTTGTTACTTCTGTAGTTCAACAGAAGATCACAACTTGCCTTAAAGGCACATTACCGCTACTGCCATGTGAGTCAGGTCCAAGGCCTGGCCAGGACAAACCCTCATCTCAGAGAGCTTCATTATATCTGAAAAGTAATTAGGTAAACTGCTACAGAGAAATGTTCAGACAGAGAATATAGAGAAGGCTCATTTTTATCCCCTCCATCTACTCAGTGATGTAAGGAATAAAAAAAGAAAAGCAACAAACAAACAAAAAAAGCAGGCGGTGAGTGTGCAGTGTGTGTGTGTGTGCAGTGTGTGTGTGTGCAGTGTGTGTGTGTGCAGTGTGTGTGTGTGTGCAGTGTGTGTGCAGTGCCGCTGTGGCCCCTGCCCAGGGAGCGCTCCACGCAGGGCAGCAGCGCACGGCACTGCGGGGCAGTGGGCACCAGGGGCTGTTATTTCAGCACAGACGGATTTGTGCCATTGGATAAGCAGTGACTGCTGTAAATAGGTCTTCTGCTATGCAACACTGAGGAAGGGACAGACAGAAAAATTAACCCTGAAACAGAGTGCATGATTTTAAAGATGGAAAGGATTGTGTGTCTCTGTTGTGTTTCAGTTATGTCTGAGGGTATCTCCTGAGCTGCAGTTCCATGGAGCGTTTCTGACATTACCAATCATTTTAATCATAACCTGTGTCACTCAGTGAAACCTTACGGGCACCAACAGACAAACAGCCACCAAATTATGCCTCAGCGTCCAAGAAACACCGCTGGCATCCTGCCTGCCCAGCCCTGCGCCTTCCCCTGCGCTGCCCCAGGTGGGCTCCACTGGGCTGCACAGAGGGACCCTCCTGGCAGTGTCCCCCCTCCATGCTGGGGAGCAGAGCCCGGAGCCCAGCAGCAGTTCTTCAGCCCTCACTCTGAGGCCACCACAGAACCAATGGGCCCCAGCTGAACCAGGAGCATTGAGTGCATGCTGACGGCCAGTGGGTGTCCTTCTGTGTTCTGGCTCATCTGTGATAGCTTCAAACTATCACATATAATAAAGAAACAAACAACATCAAAGAACAAGTGGGAAAACAACCCAAAGAGCCAAGCGCCAGGCCTGCTCATGGCAGAGGGCACTGACACACGTGCCAGGATTGCTGCCAGCTGTGGTGCCAGGACACACGAGGCCCACCAGGTGCGCATGGTGAGGCTGGGTTCTTTAAGTGAAAACAAAAAAAAAGCTGTCCTCTGGGTGGGAGGGTGGATAGTTCATTTGCCCTCATCTATTTCAGGTGTGGAGCCAATTAGCAGCCATTTGCAGGATGGCTGTGTTAGAGCTGCTGCTTTCTTCTAAACTGTGAGTATCAGTTCTATTTTTTCATCTTTAAAAGTGACTTTGTAATTAGCCTGGAATTCTTCAGGAAGAGGCAAAGGCCATGCTGGTTTGGGTTAGATTGTTTTGTTAAATCTCAAAAAAAACCTGTTTTTCATTAAAGAAAGTGTGTTGGCTTCTGGGGAAATGGCCGGAGACCTTTCCCCTTCCTGGTGCTCAGAGCCTTGTGCGTGTTTGAATTTGATTTTCTTTTCCATTTAAGTATTTGAAGCTTGGCTACCTTCTTGGTTCTGTGAAGCTTGGAGTGCACTGAGATAAGTGTTTGCTGCATGCTGTAAGCCCTGGCTCTGGGGGTGCTTAGGAGCTGCCTGCCCAGTAGCTGAGCAGCCCAAGAAGGCTGAGCAAATGGGCGCTGGGGGGGAAGGCTGTTTTCCTGGGAATTATTGAAATGTTGTTGGTGGGGCAGAAACCTTGCTGTGTGGGTTAGTGAAGGCAGAGTGAGTTTTACTGCTTAATGTTTGGTTGGCTGCCTTTTTCCCTTCAGTATGGTATCTTGTGTTTGGTTTGTGCCTGCATTGTTTTTGAGTAGTGATGCTTCTGGGGGTTCCCATGGTCAAATTTATGAACTCTTCTAGAAGCAAACATTCATCTTGCTGTGTGAATCCCCCTCAGTGCCAGTAGTGTTCCTGCTGTGTTTCACCTGGCTGAAGAAGTCATTCTGGCTTTTGAAATATCTGGAGGCCAAATGAGCTGTGTGTGCTTGAATGTACGTGCAGCAGCGTGGCTGTATCTGCACCGAACTGTGTAAAAGAAGCCAAGGACAGTGATTCTTCACAGAGTTCTCATTGTGCTGTGAGGCTCCATGCCATGGGCTGTTCCAGGAGGTGGAAGTGAGAAGCGCCCCCGGGCTGCCAGGCGCAGGGCTGTGCTCAGTGCAGGAATTATTTCCCTGTGGGCTTCAAGTCGAACCGGAGGACGTACTGCTCTGTGCTCGTGCTGTTCTTTGGGCATCAGCTCTTGGCTGGGTCAGAGCCTTGGTTGGACAGCTTGTGCTTTGACCTCTCTTAGGCACTGTCATGGTTCCCGTTAGTAAGTCATGGGTTATCGGTGGAAAGTTTTCCTACAGAGTTTCCGTCATGAGAGATGTGGAGCAGGAGACGGAAGCTCTCCCTGTGCCCAGCTGGGAGCAATGCAGGGACTGCTGCTGATGTCCTCCTGGTCACCGTGCTGCAGCCAGACACAGCCCCGCATGCTGTGGAGTGCTGATGCCGTGGCAGCTGTATCTCTGCTCTCCATTGGTGCTGTGCTGTGCAAATCCATGGTAAACTTTTGGCCAAAATACATCTGAAACGGATTGGAGTTCTTGCGTTTCGTGTTGCAGCCCCACACATTGTTAAGGTTCTGTTTAGATGTTGTGGCACTGAGAGCTTAGAAAACACAAAGGTGCTTCATGGAACTGAAAAGGGCAAGAAGTGTGGGGAAATCTGTTCTTATAGAGCTACTTTGGGGGACGGAATGCTATAACTGGAAAGAGAAAATGCCTCTATGCTGAGGTAGCTGGGTTTTTGTTGGCCATTTTGGTCCTTTGGTGGTAGCTTTCTTTGGTTGCTGGGTCGGATGTTGTTTGGGTTGTGTGTTTTTGTAGGGTTTTTTTTTTTGTAGGGTTTCTTTTTCTTTTTTTCATCTTATGATAACACCAAAAGGAAACCAGTGCAACTTCTGGCAAATTAGAAACAGGCCTTAGTATTGGACTTTACATTGATGGTACTCAGGTATTAATCCATTAAAGTAATCAAAAGAGCTTAAATAAGAATCTGAAGGCTGCAATATATATGTCAATGAACAAGCTGTAAAACTTCCTGAAAAGGTGATTTCAAAGCCATATTGCCCAAGCTTGGCAAATTGCATATTTAATTACTTTGTCAGTCCCTCTTTCTACTCTAATCTTTTGGTGAAATACCTTTAGACATATGAAATCAGTTAAGATAATTAGGGTATGATGGAATTAGGTGTGACTTGATTTTTAAGAAAGATACCATCCTCTGCCTCGGTATAAAATGTGTGCAGACCCCAAAAGCGAGACTGTATTGTGATGTTTTCTTTTCCATAAAGATCAAAGGTCTCCAGCCCCTTTCAAGATGCTTGCAGAATTTGTTTCCTAATTATCTCACATTCACTTATTTGTGCGCTCGGACATCAGAGTTAACTCTTTGATTGTAAAGATGAGATGGGACCGTCATTCAGATGACCGTAGCTGAGGCCTCCATCTCCAAATTGCTTTTTGGATTAGGCGGCCCCACTAATTCTCACGTCCCACTTTAAAACATGGCAGATGAGGTGTTGTGTTTACTTTATTTAATACCCGGTCCTCTACAGCAAAGATTTGTTTTTCCTTGGTAAGAGTTTACACCTTCATTAATATCCTTTACGAGTTTATGTACTCCTCACAAGCGATAGTAAACCGTTCGGGCTTTGATTTGTCTGCGAGTCGGAGCTGTTTTCGCCAAACCTTTATGATCTTTCCATGATGTGGTGCCTGAGTTTCTTCAGGAGAAATTTCTATAAAAGTTTTGAAATTAGAATTTTTTTGGCTCACTTCATTGACTTTATTTTCCCCCCATCCAGAGAGGAATAAAAGAGTGACAGACGCACAGAAATGTGAAAACAGGCTGTAAGGTTTGCAGTTCCAGTTGTGAAGTTACAAAAATAAAGTTGATTAGAATAGCATGAAATCTATAAAATAAAGAGTAAAAGGTTTCATATTAGACTTCCCCTATAAACGTTTTTAAACAATGTGTTTTATTTACTTTTTATACATTTCCTTTCTCATATTCTTTTGAACTTTTTTGAATCTTCTCATATGTTTCCTAATTACATTTGCCTCTCCGACTCCTGTCGGTGTTCTTTGCCGTTGTGCTGATGAGGCCGATGTTTTTTTGGTTTTTTCTTCCCTCTGTTGATAAAACAAAGATGCTGCACTGGGCTTCTCCGGGGGGAATATTCAGGGGAAAAAGTGACGACAACGCACAGCACAACTCGGAGATGACGAATACCGGAGCGGCCCCGCGAAGTGCCTGTGGTGGGTTAACAGTGACCCGTCTGCTCGGAGCCGCGGTGCCGCTCTGGAGACGTCCGCTGCCCCGTGAAGGCCGCAGCGCTGTCCCGTTCGGCTCTGCCCTCAGTGCGTGCCGGCGGACGCCGCGACGTGGAGTCGCGCGGTGCGGCCCCATCCGCAGAAACGAAACCGCTCCTCTGCGCCCGGGGCTGCGGCGCTCCGAGGAACCGCACCACGTGGAGCGGCGGGCGATGCCGTGTGGCAGGAGTGGTCCCGCAGAGCTTTCTAAGGACGATCGGAGCGTTTATTGTCTCGCGCTGCGGGAGAGCCTCGGGCCTCAGCGCTGCCCTCCGAAAGAGCCCCTCGAAGCGCAGCTCCCTCCGCGTTTCTCCCTGCTCAGCCGTGCCCGCACTGCTCGCCCCGCTTCGGCTGTGAGCGCTGCTCGGTGCGGCTGCGCGTCCCGCGGTGCGGTGCGCGGAGTGCGGCCTCACAGCGGCACATCGCGGTCCAACGCTGCGTTTCGCGTCGCTGTTTTTCTCTTTGCGGAGTGTTTCTCTGCAACTCACCGTTTTAATCTTTGCTCTCCGTTTTCTTTTGTTTTTTTGTTTTTTTTCAGCTGGAACGGTTTTGTTCTCTGGTTAGCATTTAGTGAGACGGGAATCTACGTTTCTCTTCGCCCTCTGCATTAGGTTTCCTTGTTTACTCGGTAATGTGGTACATACTTCTGTTTCCATCCCACGGAGTTGAGCTGTTCGGTGATGTTTGCCGTTATCTGTGATTTTGGTGGCGTTCCTGATGGGCTTTTACACGATGTGCCCATCCTGAAGGTGTTGTGGGTGTCTTATTTAAAAACAAAACAAAATCTACAACTTCTCAGATGCTCACAGACTTTCTGAGGTTAAATACTTCAGTAGTATTCAGTACTTCAGTGTTGGTAAATCTTTCAGATGGTGCTGTGAATGATCACCTGTACATCCTGGAGTAGTCAGAGCATTAAAGACAAACATTTCATGTATGGTTTTTGAAAATTGGAACCGTATAAATCCAAAATGGAAAAGGTCTTCTAGAGGTGGTCCCAGCAGAGGTCAAAGATCTCTATTAAGTGCTTTGGGATGGGTTTTATGCGCACTGAGGTTTGTTTTGAGTCACAGGAGCTCTGGAAGGCAATCCTCCCTGTACGTGGCAGAGGGGTTGGTGCCTGGCTGTGCCGCTGCCCCTCAACAAAGTGTTTCTGGGCTGCGGGAAATGCCAGTGTGGCAGTTTCATACCAAGGCGTTTGATCCTATCTTCAATCAAAGGCTTTTCCAATCCAAGGCACTGAGATCTCCAGGACTGTTTATCCAACTGCTGTCCCTTTGGTGGGGAGCAGATGCTCCATTGATGAACTTCTGTAAATTCTGGAGCAAACTTGGGATTCCTCAGAGATGCAAAATATTCACTATTGCCTCAAGTGGTGATGTAGAACATCCATCCTGTGGTTCTCTGCGTTTTCCTGCAGATGTACCCACTGCTGTCCTGCAGTAGGGGGCAGCTCCCTGCTGGTGGGCATTGCGAGCATCCCGGCAGAACGAGGAGAGCCAGAAACGAGAGTGCTGCAGGCTGGGTGCGCCATAGTGCTGCTACACTGGGGTTCTCTTGAAATTCCTTCCCTTTAATTGCTGTGCTTATTAAAAAATAGCAATTTTCAGTAAGCTTCTGTAAAAACTGTGGAAGCATATTTGTTCAAATGTTTTTTTAAAAATAATAAGCTCTCAAAATTAGAGCTCCTACAGCAAAGGTATCCTCAGTGCGATACCTCAGGTCTGTCAGTACTGGTATCAATTGTTAGACTTTACATTTAATTCTAAGCAGGTTAATAAAATACATTAATTCCATGTTGAGTCTTGCACAGATAACTTCCAGTGAAAGAAAAGGAGGAATTGCCATGCCTCTTTTCCTCATATCTCAGTGTTTAAGTGATGGAGCACACAGCAGTCGGAGGTATTTGGGTACGGATCCCCCACACCTGTCTGTCTCAGCACTGAGGCGCAGCTCCGTGGGGTCGGGGCGGTGCGGAGGGCTGCAGACAGGTGCACAAACACTGCCCCTTTGAGGTGCTACCTGCTCTTTACTGGACGTTTATTGCAAGTCGATGCAATTTCACAAAGCACCTGCATGCAATAAAAACCTATTACATGTGTGAGGCCTTAAGGAAATTAACGGTTCCTCCCTAGGGATGCATATTTTGTTAAGATGTTTATTACAGATGAAGTGGTCCTGGGGTAAAACATTAACAAGTTGTAGAGTGATAAAAGGAATTTTATCATTTCTCAGTGACATAAATAGGAAGAAACCTTTAACTAAATCTATAAAATTCCTGATTCCTAATGAATTTGCTTTAACTATTTATTAACTGGCTGGACCCGTTTGTGCTGCGATTTGCTTTTCTTCCTTCTGCCTCCTTTTCCCCTGGCGCTGTCTGGGATCTGCTCTGAGCTCTGCTACCCAGAAAAGAAACTTCACCTCCATATCAGCTTAAAAATGATAATAATTCTCCCTTGTGAGTTTAAGGCAGAGCCGTAAAACTCGGCCTACTCGTGTGATACTGATTTTCATCATTGAATTTGACCTTAACGTTGTGTACTGTTGTTGTAATGTCAACTCATACCACGTAAGTCGTGTGTTACATTTTGAGATTCGGAATGGTAACTTAATTTTTTAGTTACTATTAGAAATGGAAATTCTTTTCCAACGCTGTATTAACGGAGTTTGTCTGTATGCCATTATTAGAGATGAAAGCGGAGAACACTGGCTTTGGACTAAGAATGCTCAATCTAATTGAATTATATGAATGTAGTTAAATGTCTACTTCAGAAAGGCTATATTCACTTTCAAGATTAGTTACTTCAAGAGTTAATGGGCTATTTAAACAACATAGTCCAAGAGCCAAACACAGGTGGGCTGTGTTAATAACTTTATTTAAACCGTTTTTTCCCCTTTTGAGAGGCACAAGCCATCCATTAATGCATTCATTAGAGTTTATGGCATAGTTCTGCTTTTCTCCTAATGACACTATCCAGACTCAAACTTGCTCAGCTAATTTAGCCCAGCTGCCCTTTGCCTCTCAGCAACAGGTCTCTTGTTCTTCAGTCATACGTGCTGAAGTGTCACGATGATTGGTTTTTGGTCACTGCTGCTCTTTGCAATATTCTTTTGTGTATTCTCTGTATCAGAATTTACTTTTCCTTCCATGTATTTTTGCTGAAAAGTTTGTGTAAGCAGCTGTTGGAGTGGGCAGTGCAGAGCAGCATCCCCTGCTTGCTGCAGCGTTGCATTCCAATGTGATTGAACATAGCGCTTTATTGCTTTACTCTGACCAAACAAGCTCACAGGTTTTAATATCCAGCTCTGCCAAAGGTATTTGTAGCAGTTCCTTGCAACTGCAGCATCTAAGCTTTGCCTTGACTTTTCAGTTCTAAATCCAATCTAAAAATGCCTTTTACTGATGTCATTACAGCTGTAAAATATATAACTGAGGACAGCAGTGCCTGTTTCTCACAGTAGCTGCGGCGCAGGTAACCTGTGTATGTTTAGCAACGAATTCCCCAGGTGCCAATGAACATCACAGTGAATAAGAATGACCAATGTGTCACTCAGAAATTAGTAGACAGAAACTATGTGGGCGGATTAGAATCTGCACGGTCAGCTGCTGACATTAGCAGGGCTTTTCAGAGCACTTTTTCCGTTTGGGGCTGGCATGCACAAAGTTCCAAGGATTCTGTGTTAGCTGCAGGCTTCCAGTCTGAAACACCACCACTGAGTTGTGCAAATTGGGAGAGCTCTCTTCACTGCTACTGGGTGAAGTGCTGGATGGGAGTCGTGCCAACCCACCACCTTGAGGCTCAGCTGGCTGTGTCACTGCACCACCACACAGGGCATTCAGTTCACATTTGAATTCATCTGTTATAACTGAAGTCTAGTGCAGAGAGGCGGACTGGAGAGAAGTGTGCCAGGTCTCTGAGGTGCTCTGCCCAGAACCTGCCTGCCTCTCTCCATCCACTGCTGCACCAAACTCCTCTCTGAGGCAGAGAAGCAGTACCTGGATGCCAGGCTTCTCCTGCCATGAGTAAGTTGAAATGGCTGCGAGGTGGAGGGCTCTACGGAGCAGGGAAGATGGCACTGAAGAGGACCAGGAGCCTCAAGCCTCACACTGGTGCTCCTGTTCACATCCATGCAGTTCCAGGGAGTTTTGTATCCACGGCTGGGTCTTTCCTGCTGTGCAAAATGAAAATGGTTCATTAGAGGGCTGCTGCTAAGGCTGTGGAGGAGAGGCAGAGCCTGAATGCGCATGGCTCTCACCACCTGTAAACCTGCTGGGGAGGGAATCTTCACCTTCGGACCCAATGAACCAACATTTCCATACATCTTCATTTTTGGGTGGTCTCAATTTTGTCTTTGATTTACATGATTTTTACATTTTATCCTGGAAAACTGTTTTGTGCTGCTCATAACTCACTCAAAGTCCCTTTTCATCCCTTGTCCTGGGTTTCCATCTGTGTGGAGGAACACCCACATGGATGTCAGAAGTTTGGAGGAAGAGTTTCAGGTAAGGAGCAGAAGCTTTCTGGTTGTGTGGTGATTAGGAATTTGCACAGTGAACGCTGTGGGATGGGGCAGGGCAGGCATACTCAGCCCGTGCCTGGGCTCCCACTGCACAGCAGGAGCCAGGTAGCACCATGGTGCTGTGATGACCTCATATAATGGGTGCAGGGGACCCTATGAGAGCAGATCTGTCATCCGTGAGTTCTTCTGCAGCATGTTCTCCGTGATTTCCACTAGGCAGAGGTTTGAAGGCATTTTCTCCTTTTTGGTACTTTGTTGTGAACTGCTTTATTACTCTGAGGAGCCTGTCTGGCACTGGGAGCAGACAGCCGTACTGCTGATGCTGTTCTGATGCAAAGCATCTGAAAGCAATTGCAGCACAAGTCATGTTTTGTCACTCTGCCCAGTTAATGAGTTCCTCCTCCCTGGGCCAAGGTCCCTACTTCTAGCAGTGAGAAAGATGGTGTAATTGTGCTTCCTTTGGGAAGCACCATGAGTTGTGCCAGCACAGGTGATGATCTCAGCTGGAGGACCAGTTGAGCGGTGTGAGATTGACCAGCAGCGCCAGTCCAGCCCTCAGTGACATCCTAAGCTACTGCTTCTAAGACTGCAATACTCAGAAATTGGAAAGTGCTGTATAATTAACACCTGGGACAGACACTGAGCTGGGAACCATTGCTCGTGGTGCAGCAATCCCTGTAGGGCATTAGGGCATCCCTGTATGAACTGTAGCTCTGTGTGAGCCAGCTGGGGGTCCTCGTGCTGCATGGAGCAGTGAGCGCACATCTTCCTGCTGCATCCGCCCTGCAGCACAGAGCTACGGCATGCCCAGTGTCTGCAGATTGGTGTACACAGAGCCTGAAATGAGAAATAAATGCTGTGGGAGGATTACTTGTTTCCTCAGCTGCAAGGCAGTGTAGTCCAGAACAAAGGCAGTTGGTACCAGAGGGTCTGTTTCTCACTAAGTTCTGTTTGTAAATGTTTGTGGTCCATGAAAATGTTGTTTATTGTTGCCAGTACGCCACTGTAATATTTAGTGTATGTCCTGCTGTATTTACTGGTGGTGGTGTGTGTGTGTGCTGGAGGTGAGCTGGGAGGAGGCGGCTGCAGCCTCTGCTGTGTGCTGCGGTGCTCGGGGCCCTCCCTCCCTCTGCAGAAGGGCGCACTGTAGGATGCAGGCAGTGTTACTAGGGGTTACCTGCAATCTTTTCCTATTTTTTGTAGGAAAAGATTCCTTCCTTTGACATTTGGCAGGCTTCGTGTAGGCGAGTGAGTTCCCTGTGTGTTCTGCAATAATGTAACAATTAGTGAATGCTCTCAGAGGGTTTGGATGTGGAAACTGGCCCCACAGAAAGGAGAGCAGATTGGACAGACATCTACAACGTGTCTGGGTGAGTTGGAGCAGGACGGCAGGGTGGAAGCATCGCATGACCCTGGCGCTTTCATCTGCAGTAGCAGTGAAAGAGTTAATACATTAGTTAAAATGATTTTTAGCGTGAGTCTGAGCTGGGGCTGACAATCCATTATTCATAACTCTTTGGAAACCTGTAGCTTAATTCTTTTCTTTTTCTTTCATGATTTACAGAATATTACACCAACTGCAAGCACTTTGCAGTCAGGCTTTTATTGTTCATTCTGAAGTGAAGAATTATGGTTCAGGATTCACAACGAGTAAATGTGCTCTGGTGTTTATGCATCCTTTTCATCTTCTGCCCCATCCAGAGCTTGCCCCCTGCTTGCAGCAGGAACTCCTGCCAGGTACAGCAGCAAGCAGTGCTCAGCAGCTTTGCTGTTGCACTTGAGATGTGGAATGCTGGGTGGGAAGGAGGAAGTGCTGCTCTC
This sequence comes from Gallus gallus, assembly GCF_016699485.2. Taxonomy (NCBI): domain Eukaryota; kingdom Metazoa; phylum Chordata; class Aves; order Galliformes; family Phasianidae; genus Gallus; species Gallus gallus. The sequence goes on from NC_052548.1 coordinate 10,637,116, forward strand.
CATGCAGAGCAGCTGTTCCTGTGCTCCCTGTGCGTCAGCCAGTGGGTGCGTGGTGGGCATCTCCCCAGTGCTGGGGTGAGGACCAGCACTGCAATGGGTGCAGGCCAGCAGTGGGACTGGTCAGAGCTTGAGGTGAACGTCCTGTTCTCAGCAAGGTGCAGGCTGCTGGAAGGAGTGCGTGTTGGGCTGGGAGGAGGCTGAGGAGCTCCCTCGTGCAGCACACTGCTGGTCGGCTCCAGGAATGGATCCCTTCCGAGGGCACTGCAGTCACCATTCTCAGAACATCGTTAGGGTGGTCCAATCTCCAAAAAGGGCTCAGGTGCTTCTGGGGCAGCTCCCCTCAGTTCTGGAAGAACGGCAATGAGGGATAATTTTTCATTATGGACAAAAGAATTATGAGGTACAAACGAGTGCGCCCAAGAAGATTAATAAATTTCTCAGGATTAGCATCAGTGATGGGTAGCTCTGTGTGTGCCGCGCTGCCCTGGCAGGACAGAGGGATCCTGTGCAGTGTTTGTCGCAGATCAGAAACACTATAACCCCTTGACAGATGCCACGTAGATCTTCATTTCCAAATTCGCCCATCTGAGAAACATCTGTGTGCTTAGGCTGGCAAATCTCAAGGAATGCTCTGCCAAGCAGTCGGCTTCCGCTTTTATAGCTCTGTAATCCTCGCTTGGGATTCCTCCTTTAAAAAGAATGGAAGTGTGTACAGCTCTCTGGGAAAGCTGCATAGGTCCAGGAGAAGTCTGTGAAGAAAAGATTCATGGCATGATCAAAAAGCACCCAGGCTTTTACAGACAGGGCTCACCGGGTGCTTTGAGCGGTTGTAAATAATAGTAAGGAGGAGGGAAGGAATTAAAGAGCTGAGCACGAGGGCTGCGTGAGTCACTGCCGCGGTGTGTGCTGCTCCCCACGGCACGGCGGCTGCAGTGGGGTCACAGCCATGGGCTCTGTGGTGGAGGGGCTGCCACTGCCTGGAGCAGCGTGGGGTCAGTTTGGGCACTGATCTGCAGGGATTGTTAACTGCAAAATGAGCTCTTTTGAGGAGTTTGCAGTGGTTTGGTCATCTCATGTGACACAACTGCAGAGCTGTTGGTGTCCATTCCCCCTGGCCTGCAAAACCCAGCAGCCACCCGAAGCACTGACACCACGGGGATTTGTGTCTCAGGGGCATCAGATCCTCCTTCCAGCAAATGCCGTTTGTTCCTCCCAGCTCTGTGACTTCCCAGGTAGTGCAGCTACCAGCAGGTGCACATTCCTGCAGCCTCTGCCCACTGCACCCACATTTGCACTGTTTGTTGCTTGCTGCTCTATTACTTCAGGGGTAAATTCCTGCTTCTTTTGTGGAGAAGAGCCCCCTAGTCCCAACCTCCCTCTATTTTTGGCATATAGTGGTCCAAGAGTCCAGAAGTTCTTTTTGGAACCTAATTGCAGTTATGCTAACAGCCCAGCAGCAGACATCCAACATCTGAGACAGCTGTTGGCATCTGAGCACTGGGAGCCGGTGCTGCTACCAGAACCAGGCAGCAGTGTGTGCCGGTGTGGGGCAGGCCTGGGCTGGGAGCTCCATCCTGGGGAGCTGCAGGGACAGTGTCTGCATGGAGGAGCAGCCGTGGCCTGCCGTGTGCTGCTGAGCAGCTTTGCCATCATTTCCATGTCCCTGCTTTGCTTCCTCCCCTTGGCAGCCTGCGGGTGAATTCTCTCCATGCCACACCATCCTGTGGCCTTTGTGTTGTGCCTCCACCTCCTCTGGAGTCACGGGTTCCTGTGCTGGTTATAAAACAGGGCCCGGTTCCCCCAGGGATTTTGAATTTGGAGCAGTTCTGGGAAGACAGGAGACTCTGGATTTCCCATACCCAATCCACAGCAGTCACCGGGGGTTTATGCTATTGGATTTTGTTTTATTTGGAGAAGTATCAATAGCCTAAGGGCTGCCCCAATTTTTTCCATTTGTACAGGCAAAAGAATATTGATGAGGAGAAGCAGAAACACCCACAGCACCCTCAGGGCTGCAGATCTTTCATAGGAAATTGTTGTTTTCAGACAGATGAAAGCAAATCCCTTTCATTTTTTTGTAAGTGCATGCAAGGAAACAAAAATAGCGGCTCAGGTGCACTGATTTTTTCCCCTCGGACCCAGGCTCTGTCCTGGTGGAGTTTGCTCTCATCTAGTTGAAGTGAGAGCCCCCCAAAAAAACAGAAACACATTCTGTCTTTCTAACTGCTCCCCAGCTGCTCCCAGAGCACAGTGGGGCTCTGCAGAGCTGCTTCTGCCCCTCAAGGCGGTGGCTGCAGCCACTGCTCTGCACCTGGCAGACACTTCCATCATCCCCTGGCCATGTCTTGGCACCTTTTCCACGTTGGTTTCCCTCCTGCCAACGAGGAAGGCAGTGTGTTTTCTTAACATTCGAGGGCATGATTTATAAACAACCACTAATGCGCCTTTAACCTCTTTTTTTTCATTGTTTAAATTTCAAATTTTTGGATGCAAACTCCTTAAATCAGTTCAATATGCTCTGAAGGGCTTTGCTAGAATTTGGGTTGAATTGCTTCCAAATGGAAATATAACACATGCACACACACAAAAAAGCATGTCAGTAATTTTAATTGAATCTACTGTGCATATACTCTTAAATAATTGAAGTGTTTCCAATACTTGCTGGATGCTTCGATTTGGCAGTGATTTGAGTACAAGCATAGAAATGGCAGAATATAGGAGAACTGTGCATAGTGTTTCATGAGGGATTTACTCATGACTTAATTGGGATTCCTGTAAAGCTGTGCAGAACTTTGGCAGTGAAACTGGAACCCAGGTGAGGAGTGCAGGGGACTGCTGTGAGGTTTGGTGCTACACAGGAGGCGCTGAGGTTCTGGATGAGAATTGGGCAAAGCTCCCTGATTTCACAGGATTCTGCTTTCAAATGTTGGTGTTGATGAACACAACCAAATCTGAGGGCGCTGAGCACAAGCCCAACGTCACACAAAACCTTCTGTACTTGAAGAGCAACCTGTTATTCATGCAAATTTGTGTTTAATTTTTGTCATGGGGTTTTAATACTAAAATTTATATTCAGAATTAATCTCACTTTAAAAGCAGTAGGAAAACTTCATCCTCCCGCTGCATATTTCCTTGTTTTCCCCTTCTTCAGTTCTAAGCAGGGGAAGAGAAATTGTCTCTTTTCTTTCCTTTTAATCTGAGGATTAATCTCTGGATCTGATTTATGTTCCAACGTTTAGATGAAGAAAAACAAGTAGCTGGAAGTTGTTCTTAAGAATCTTAAAATCTCAGGGCAGGAGAGGCGTCTGCAATGTTAACCAGTGAGAAAGGAAACGTAACTTTCAAACTTGGTTAAACGTGAACGTAGCCCTGGGTCAGGGTGCAGCCTTCCCACCAGCACCAACCATGGCAGTTGACGAGAGTGGAAGTCTGAGTCACTGCTAAGAGGCTGCTGCTGTTTTGCTGTGCATGTTCCTTTGATTTTAACAACCTCAGATGTGAAATCCAGATTCTAGGCCAAATTCTGCTTGTCTCAACATATTTCATACCAAGTTCTTTTCAGTAGGCACAAAATAAGAGAGGTTTGGCTCCAACAGTGTGTTTGTTACACAAAACCGTAGAAAAACAATGGCACACTTACTACTTGTCTTACTGCAGTGCTTTGTATCGCCATCCATGTTCAGCATCCCACAATTACGCTGCATTCAGATATCCAGCAGATCTACCAATGCCACCAGAACCCCTGTGACACTACAGTGGAGGAACTGGAGCCACCATAATAAACTATAATGTTGCTTTCTGGGTTATGGAGTGGATCTGCTCTTTGGGCAGCATGCAGTATCCATTTCTGGAGTGTGCATTGTCTGCATGGTGGCATGCATGCTACAGTGCATGAAACAAAGGCATCCCATCAGTTCTTCCATTGTTTCTGGCTAGAAAGAAGGCATGAGGCATGCTGTATACAACAGTGAAACATGCACATACATCCATTTTCCACACTAAGTTCGGGAATACCACCTGTTCTTGCAACAGTTAATTCATTAGATTTCATGGCCCATCGGCACATGTGTTATTTAATCTTTTCATGTCTGTAAGGAGCCTGCAACCCAAACAATCAGCAAAGCATGCAGGCAGAGCTCATCCTCTGGCATGCAAGCTATGTGCTTGGGGAAGATGTGGAGGAAAGAGGAAAAAAAACTGGAATTTCCACTGGCTGCACCTCTCATGTCCAGAGCACACTGCACAGGATAAGGGTCTAACAAAGTGCAGGGCATGCAGCCTCGCTCTCAGCAGCCCATACTGTGGCTCTGTCCTCTTACCCGCATGGCTGCAGCAAGTTGTCATCTCAGGCAGCATTGACAGAGCTTCTGAGGCTGTAAAAATTGGGGTTTGTGCTCTTTTTATTTCCAGTTGTTGGTGCATTTCCTCTCTCCCCAACCTCGAGGTCAGATCCTAACGAGGTCTAGCAAGGATGAAGGCCACAGTTCAGGCTGGTTGGGGCAGCAGCAGCCAAACTAGCTAAAGACAGAAACCTTTGTGCAGATGCAGCAAGGCAAACTGTAGACAAACAAAGAACTTTACTTCAGCTTCAGAAAGGAATTGCATTTGAAGCCGGAGAGCATCCCACAGGCACACATAGGGCAGGACCTAGTGCTCCTGCACAGCCTCAGCCCTGCCCTGAGCTGCTCTGGGTGCTCGTGTCTCAGCTCCAGCCCTGCCTTTGGCACCTTGTGTTTGCTCTTACGCATGCTGCACGGAGTAGGCACAACTGCCTCAGTGTGTCTTTCTGCATCCATCCTGAGATTGAGGAACAGTCTGGATTTGGCCAGGAATTACTGGTGTGGGAACAGCTCTGCTTGGGTTGTTGACATGTTTCCAAACTGGAACAAGGAGGAAATATCCAGTGTCCCGGAGAGCAGTTGACTCCTGTTATAATTCCAGACTGATCTCTGAGCCAAAGGAATCAGATAAGATGTGGTGATGTTGGGGAATGCGTATAAAAATCAGACTTGCTCTTCTTGCATGCTGAACATACAACTGCATTACAAGCACCAGTGGTGTGGTGGTCTTTCAAAAGGCATCTTGATAAGTAGCCCTGAACAGAAAATAATGAAATTCTCTTCATTGCTCTATCAAATCCTTCCTACTTTTATCTCCTTTGTGCCTGTACCTCTCCAAGCTGCCTCCCTGGTGCTGGTAGTGGTTTCTGAGCGACTGCGATCCCATGCATGGTGTGGGAATGGCTGTCCCCATGTGACCTCAGTGTCCCGGTGTCACCGATCCATCAGGCAGTGCAGCCCACAGCCCCACCACACCCCAGGGCCATGTTCTTCATGCTGAGCCTCAGCAGTAGCATAGCACAACTAACACGAAGGTCATTTGCTACACTCTAGGTAATGCTTGTCGCCAGCTCACACCGCAGCTGCTGGTCTGCAAGAAGCCCCTTCTGCCATTCCATTAGGTGGTGGGACCCTTACAGTGCTGGAGCAATGCTTGGCATGGGGTGGAGCGGTGACGGCTGCAGTGCCCCAAGCTCGGGATGGCTGCCGCTTCTTTTCTCTCGCTGTGTGGCCAAAGGTGCAGAAACATGGAGGCAGCTCTGCTCAGTGTACCTGCAGGCACCTGTCCTGCCTCACAGCTTTCAGGTTTGGGGTTTCTCTGTCTCAGACATACAGAACATTTGCTTCATATAATTGATTGTCCCTGCGGTGCAAACATCCAAGAGTGAAAAAATTACTTAAAAGGTGCATAATGTCTGGGAAGCATTTGCTGCGCTCTGATCTCTGGGGAGCAGTCTGATTTCCTGAGCGTGCTCTGCGTGCACCACTTCTGACAGCTCGCAGTGTTTCTCCAAGCCATTTGCCCATTGCTTACAGAACCCACTTCAAGCCTGAAATAAAGTTACCAATGTTTTCTAGTATTTTTTTTTTATTAACCACCTCTACAGTCTTATAATTTAAAGCACCTGTCCATTTACATTTTTCCTTCTGACCTACTAAATAACCCTGCATGATACATACAATGAAACTAATGGCTTTTGGATGATGTTGTTGAAAACTAGCTTATGAAAAGTGAGTTGAATGAACCACACTGCAGGAAATCCTTTCATACCCCTTGGAAAACCAAGCTGGAACACCTTTCTTCTTCAGCGTGCAGAGCTGAATTCTTAAATAATTATCACTCACTTTGCACTTGAAAAATGAGGACTGTCATTCTCAGGACTGATTTCTCAGCACTGCTGGTGTCACTGCCCCTCCCTCCCCCCCTGCCTCCCTTTCTGTGGCATTCTGTGAGGAATGCCAGAGCCTTTGCACACACAGGTGCACGGTGAAGCCAGGAACGCTCGCCCACCAAGTACAGATCTGTGCAAGGAGGCTGTCTGTCTTGTCTGCTCCACTTACTCTTATTCTTACACAAATACAGAGCTTTGTGGTGGTGGCAGGTTTTGTTTGGTTTTTTTTTTTTTTTTTTTTTTTCCCCTCATCCTTGTTTTTCAAGGAGAAATGAATAATTTCTCCTCAGCTACAGCAAAAGCAGCTTTGTTTTCTCTCCATTTATTTCTTAACTCTCTGTGAATCCTTCAAGCACGAAGTTGGCAAGCTAATGAGAAGGGCCAGGTGGAATTGTATTGTTGTGGTGGTTTGGGGTGGGCTCCTGCAGGTGGGAATGCTGTGGGAGCTGTTGCCACTGAGATACCTCAACTCTGCACAGCTCTCTGCTGGATGGGGCAACTGCAGCAGTCCAGGTCTGAGTGGGGCTGCATGGGCTGATCTGTTCCTGTGTCACTCTGTGAGGGACAGAAACACTGGAATGACCCTTCCCAGCCACGTGGGAGCAGCTGTGCACTGCTGAGTGCTACGAGTGCTAACGCTGCTGCTGCAAGGGCAAGTGGTGACAGCCTCAGCGGTGACCAATTTACAGAGGTGAAATTCCTCTGTACAGCTACAGAGAGAGCAGGTCTTACTTTGAAAATGAAATGTGCAAATAATCTGTTGCCAACCCAAAGTTATGTGACACTTCACTGCTGTCAGACAGCTACCCTGAGGGATCTGCTGCAGCTTCCCCACAGCAGCAATGAGCTCTGAGAGTGGTGACTGGAAATGGGCACCAGCGGGTGCAAAGTGTGGCAGGATTTCCATCAGCTGTCATCTGCCCTGGGCTCCTCCATCATGCAGACACCGCTGGTTCTTGTCCATGGGACACAGTTACAGGCAGGGTTTTGTTTGCAGAATGTTTTGTTTTCCTTCTCTGATTGGACAGTGCATTTGCAACAGCACTACTGAAAATAGGTAATACCATAAATTAGGTTGTTTTGTTTTGTTTTTTAGAAGAAAATGTTACTGAAACAAATTTTGTTGTGGAAGATGTCAGTTCTGATTGGGTTTTTGTGATTTCCTTTAGAAAAAGGACATCCACTGCCCACAAGTGACACCTCTGGTAACTGTGCCTGCACGTCCCACAGAGCCCTCTGTGAGCTCAGGGATGGCCACCAGAGGGGCCGCCACAGCTGGGATGAGATCAGGAGATCTGCCCCAGCAGAGATCTGCTTGAGGTTGGCAGAGCCTGGTGCTCAGGCAGTGTCCAACACGAGAGGGGCCGGGGAGGCACCCATGGCCAGAACCGAGCTCACATTAGCGAGGAGGTTTTGCTTGTTTGTGGAAAAGCACCTCTGCTGTGAGCTGTCCGGGGGTTGTTAGCTACATCCTGGCTAGGGCCTGCCACAGGCCTCTGAGATTTGTCACAGCGCGTAAGGAAAAGATGGTTCAAGAGTTAGGTAATGATGTGCGCTGAGAATTGGAGACTGCAGAGATAAAAGGCAACTGGTAGCAAAGCACAAAGACTGACACCACTTAAAAGGGCAGGAGAAGTAAAATGGCTAGACACATCATAGCTTTAATAGGAAACACATGAGAGATGTTGATCAGAGAATGCTGGCAAACAGATGAGGTCTCAGAAAAAAAAAAAAGAAAAGAAAAAGAGGAAACAGAAAACAAGATGGAAAGATAAAATTTCAAAGCAAGCCCTAAATGGGTAGCAGTTCCTGCTAATAGGAAGACCTGTAGTGATTTTGCCAAGTAGTACACAGAGAAGCTGATGATCATTAACATATTGATAAATTTATTATCAGACAATTCAGTCCTGTCAATTTCAATTTCTTCCAAGAGAGCGGGGTGGTTTCATAAAGTTACTAAAATTATGTGAGTCCCTAAAACAACAAACCCTCACTTTTTGCTTTCTGTATGTCAACTCTTCAGGAGCTGAGGGGGTGACAGTCGGAGCACCACCAGCCCCATTGCTGTAGGCTGCAGTCCCACAAGCGGTGCAAGGTGAGGGCTGTGCTGCATTGGGCACCGCTCAGGACTGGGGAAGCGCTCGGCTGGGGACCACTAAGACGTGAGAGGGAAGAAAAGCTGAATTTCAGCAATCCTGTCTGCTCCTGCCACCACCTGGAGAGCTGCGCTTGCATTTCCCAGTTGCGTTGAGAGGGATTTCCAGGCTCTAAAGCTGAAGCAGAGTTGTTCACAGGGCGGGGAGTTACAAGTTTGCAACTCAGTGCCAGAAAGACGCACACAAAAAGCAGAAACTGCAATGAAGAAGGGAGTGCTGCAGAGGAGGCACACAGCTGCACCGAGCACTGCACACGGGCACAGTGCAGCCCAGGCAGCGCCGCGGGAGGGCTGGCACATTTGCTTTATGGTGTTTGATATACCTTGAATGTTTTTGTAATTAATTATTCATGCCTCGCACTATGTTTTACAGTGAAGCTCTGCCACATCCTAAAACTAAAAATAATCCCCTTACATTTTTAATCAGGCTTCGTTATGAATGGCAGATGCTGGAGGCTGAAGTGAAAATCATCATCAGTTGTGTTTATTGGCTAAATTCCTGCTACGCTCAAAGCTTGAGAAAAATCAAACGGGTTTGACAGCTGGTGGAATGAAAGGGGAGGATAAATCTTACCCTGGCAACATCGTTACCATGAGCCCTTGAGCTCAAAGAGGCACGGCCTTCACCCGGGGTGCTGCCGTGCTGTAAGAGGCCGCAGCCATGGACCCGTTGGGCAGTGGGCACGGCAGGCGCTGTGCATGTCTGCACTCCTTGTGCTGCCACATGGGCAAAGCTCTCATGTTCTGCTCCCAGAGTGGCTGCCAGGTTCCCCCGCAGCCACGTGGAACTCCAGAGGTGCGGAGAGCCCCTGAGCTGCCGCTCACTCCTTGCTTTGCAACAAGCTGCTCTCTGCCTGTAGGGAATGCCCAGCACACGTGCCCACATGGTGCTGGGTAGAGGTGCATGGCCGTGTTGGTCCACGCATGCAGGGCAGAACGTGCCGCGCTGTGCAGTGCCGGGCTGCAGCCGGCCCCAGGTGAGGACAGCTGTGCCCTCAGCCCCGTGCTCAGCTCCTGCGCCCTCCCGAAGGCAGTGGCGGTCCATATCTCCGCCATCGGGGCAGAAGGACGATTTCCCAGTAATTCAAGTACAGAAAGATAAAGTTTCAGCTAACTTGTTAACCTGATTGGTGAGCACTAACTCCGGTGTCACGTTTCACCCCCACATAATTGGGGAATTATGATTTGCATTCATTCCCTCTTCACCTGCGGGTCAGAGGTCCGCGGCGTGTCCTGCAGCATTTGAACAGCTGTTTCGAGGTAACGTTAATGCGTCGCGTCCCCAGGAGCTGCTGGGGCACAGCGCTTCACTGCGCCGCACCCGGGGAGCGCAGCGCCATCGGAGCGCATTCCTGATGGCAGCGGTTGTGTGGCGCTGTGAAACTTTTGCCGGCTTTTCATTGCTGTGTGTTCCATGGGTTCGCATTGCTTGAAGGCGGCCTCTGCGAATCACATTCCTGAAAAGAACACTGAATAAAAAAAATATGTCTGAGCTCAAAATGCAGAGTTACGGAAAAACCCTGTTTTACTACCAGAGGTTTGCAGATTATTACAGGGGTCTGTTTTCACTTGATTTCACACCGTGCAGATTTACTATGTTACAATGAAATATTGGGGTAAAATAATTCCTCAAATGAGTAATGTGATTTGTTTATAATGAGGTGTTCTGCACCTATAGCAATTAGCATGTAGCAATTAAGGTATTAGATTTATCTTTTTAACTGTAATGAAACCCAAATTCTGGCATCTTTCACAAAAAGAGATTTGCCCACAGAGGGCAGTAGGACGCACGGCATTCTGCTCCTGCCCATCGGCCCATGCAGAGCCCCGGCCTGCAGCCAGCAGTGCCACAGGAGAGGCCAAAGGTCTTCTCAGGCTCAGCCCTCACTGCATCTGTGCTTCTCAGTGCCAGCTAGGAAAGTATTCTGCCTCATTGCCAACAGTGCCAAGAGCCCTTGGCTTTGCAATAGAACATTTAGAGGGGCAGAGGAGAGCCAGCCCATCAGCCCACAGCTCTGATGTTTATGTTTATACGTTAGCAAAGGAAACTGATCTTTTTGCTCTTACCACAACCGAGTGTTTCACCAGCAGCGTTCAGCACAGCAGCAGCGTTCCTCAGACTTGGTTCCCTCAGGTTTAGGCCCTGTTGGCTTTGCCCTGGAATGGCCCCGCACACTGGCTGTAGCCTTCACTCCGACACGCACAGCTGCCCCTGCTCAGGCTGTGGGGACTGCAGGGTCCCAAACCACAGGGAGCAGCACCCAGAGAATGGCTTTTTGAAACCAAAGGTATTTCCACACCTTTGTCTCCTGGATGTATGTTTCCATTCACTCAGTTTCCTTCTCAGTCATGTCTGAGTCCTGCAGTGTTTAGCCGGTGTTTCCTGCTCAAATGGTGCTCCTTGCTTTCCGAGAGGCATTTTAGCTGAGCTTTGCATTCACTTGCTTTGGGATGCAGGTGAGGAGTCCCACAAGTTACATCAGCCCTGATGTACCATCACTATGGTGTAAGCCCTGCAGCCTCCTGAGCATGAACTCCTGCCATCCCTCCCAGCCCTTACAGCAGTGGCTCAAATACGGAGTGAAAACTCTTCCTGGGCAGTGTGCACACAGGGTGTCCCCTACCCACATGTTGTCAAATGCTTTGGTGCTGAGCAGCCTGTGCTGGCAATAGACTTTTGCCAGGTGAAGGGGGATGAGGTTGGCAGAGACAAAAACTGTATTTGCAAACTTCAGTGAGTATTTTGCTGCTGATGAGAAGTACCAGAGCTCCATGCTGGAAGCAGTCCAGGCTGTCCATGGTGCAGGAGGGCGCGAAGCCCTGCAGCGAGCAGCCACATGGGTCCTCTGTTTGCAGTGGGGCTCTGCACTGAGTCACAGTGTAGACAATGTGTAAACTGTTGGGAAAGAAGAAAATGATTTTGGGTTGAGCGCTTTGTCTGAACTTTGTCCTTTTCTCAAGCAAAAGAAAATATTATTTCACCCTTTAAAGAGCCACACATAATAAGAGGCAAAATGTCAAGATCAGTGTTGATATAAACCCCCAAGGAAAACAAACATCTATGTGGCTTCTCGAAAAGGTCTCACTTCCTCACCCCTCTCCCCTAGTTTAAACAGATTCAGTAACAGAGGAGGAAGGGAGGGCAGGCTCCTCCTGCAGTGGGGGCTGAGGGTCCCATGCACGGACCCAGCCCTGCAGCCCCCCAGGCACACAGTGCTGGGCACAGAGCCCCCCACGCCAATGTCCCCCAACCACACCATGCATGGGGCAGAGCCCCGGGCCGCACCTCACCTCAGAGTGCAGTGCAGACTGCAGCAGGAGCATGAGTGTCCTTTGCTGCTCAGCAGCACAGGTGTTTACTGGGGTGCCAATGTAAAACATCCTCAGAAGTTCCAGAGTCTTCCCCCACCAGAGCAGTGGGCTGCTGAAATCAACATGTTCTCACCCATTTGCATCTGCTGACTTTTTCAGAGAGTTACATAGGATTAGAGTTGGTTGTCTGCTAGCACCAGAAACTGAACATTTGATTCTATGTAGAATCCCATTTTTTTTTCTTCTCTTTTATTATCTTTAATAAGAGGTAACATTGAAGTCTGAGGCAATCTGGAAGGTCTGCTGCAAGCAAGGAGGATCTGGACCTGTTCACTGGGACCTGCAGCAGAACAGAGCAGCACCACAGCTGGAGGTGTCTCTGTCCCACAGACAGGTGCATCTGGGAGGGTGCAGGGCAATGGGCCCTGTGCATAGTGATGAGGGGACAGTCACATCCACACCTACTGCTGAGCCTGCTGCAGAAACAAAGCCATTGGCTGTGAGAGCAGGGATTGTGCTTGTGGGAGAAGGCTGAGGTAAAATGTGAGCATGGCAGGACCGAGGTACACACAGGGAAACACCCTCTTTTGATGCTGGGTGTGTACAGGGTGGAAGCAGCTTGCAAGTGGGGGTATCCTTTGATGTTTCAGCTAGCATGTAAAACTTCAGGTCTATGGAATCAAGGATTGACATCTTCCATTTCCAGGTCTGGGCTATAGCCTGTAGTTATTAAACAGGTGTCTCTGAGTATGAGTAACTGTGCCAGTAACAGTGGCATTGGCTCCCTGAGCTGCAGGTTGATTTGCCCAGCAGCATAGGCACAGTCCTACTTCCCACTGCAGGTCTTCATGGCTCCTTTTGGCCTCATCCCTCCCTTCCAGCCCTGCTCTCCTTGGTGCATCGGTGCTGCAGAGGGTCTGCATTTATATGACACTTTTGTCATCGATGCGGACAAGTTCAAACCATCCCAAAGCTACTCAGTGTTTAGCCTGAAATGTAAAATTCCCAATGATGGTGCTGTTACCAGCTAGCACAGGCACAGTAATTCCCGCCCATAGCAGCAATAACTGTCACATGGTGCCACACAAAGTACAGAAATTAATAATTAAAAGCCTTGAACAGGCTTTGGAAGAGCTGCATTATTATGTGCAACAGAAGCAGGATAAATCACAAGTAATTCGGAAGTATATTCCCAGGTTCACTCATAACCATCATGGTATTTGGAGTCCCTTTGGGAGCAATAAACGACATAGAGTCCATACTATAAAAATAAACATGAACTTAAGTGGCAAGGATTCATTTAAACCAAAAGGGAAAAGACTTTGCTACTTGTGCTATCAGTTTAACATAAGTAGAGCAAGTTTCACCTTGGAGCACACGCCCACTGCTTGGAGAAGGGGATGGCAGCAGAGGAGCTGGCTGCCAGTGGCTGCTTCTGCTCAAAGATCTTTGCCCTGAGAACAGCTGTGCGTGACTCAGGTCCCCATGCTTACAGCTAAAAGTGGGCACTATGACTGCAAGTACTGCAAGGGCAGGAGGCAAAATCGAGCATTTCTTGCTGATCTCACTGGTTTTAAGCCAGCTGAATGGATTTTAGAAGCCCGATTTTGAACTTTTTTTTTTTCCCTCCAAATAAGAGCTTTGTCATTTTGCTCACAAAAGCTTGCCCAGGTTTAAATGAGGACAAGTTTTCCAATCTGACATTCCTTTTTTCCCTTAGCAAAAATCAAGTTAGAATATTCTGCAGCACAGATCAACCGAGTAATAATCTAATAACGAATAAAATGTAAAATTCTATCACCTGCTTGATTGGTTCATATGGGAGGGCACACCTCGGATCCATGTTTAGGTTCTTAGCAAAAAAGAGAATTAACTCAGAGGAGTTGAGAGGAAGGCAGTGCCAGAACGTGTGAGAGCAGACCTGCATGTGCATCATGGGAGAATCCCGCAGAGCTGGAGCCAACAGGCCTCCCTCTGGCAAACCACCGAGTGACGGCAGTGCGCTCAGCTCGGCAGGGATTCTGCCTGGCCGAGGGCTCCGTGCCGGCCCTGGCCTCGTGTGCACTCTTTGCTGTTTCTGCCCACAAAACTCCCTTTCCTCAGATCTTAACTGCATCTTGCCTCTGATCTCAGGCTCCTCCTTACAGGCTCCATTTCAATTGGCTCCATAAATAAATACAATTCCAATGTGTGGTCTCATGGTGGATTATTGAACTGGCTCCAAAATGCTTTTCAGCAGTACGAAGCTAACTTTCCCCTGGGTTATCAGTCTCACCTCACACTTGTTTTACTTGATGTAAAACCCCGCAGGGTAAACACACACAAGCACTTGTCTTTCCCTTGATAGAACTTTTTTCTAATCTCTTGTAGAAATAACACTGAAATTATTATTGATGGAAGACAGAGCACGCCTGGTATGCGCAGCGCGGCAGCTACATGCAGTCTGCTGTAAGAACAGTAGATGGAGCTAAGGGAGAAAAGAAAGAGCAGTGCGTGCTCCTCCCGTGGCGCACGTTCGGTTCTTGCTTTGACCTGACTGGGAAAAGAATTCCTCATTTCTCTCTTGATGCTTTGAAAGTAGTATAGGAAATAGTTCTGTGCAGCTCTGCTGCTCGATGACCGGTGGCAAACAGTGACTTCTGGAACAGTAAAGACTCACAGCCAGCCCAGCCTGCAGGGTGAGGAATACAGAGTATGGCAGTGGGACGGTGGCACTGTTTTTCTGGGAAGTGAAAGATGGGGAGAGCAATCTTTGAGGACAGCAGTAGCGTTCTGAGCACTGAGGTAGCTATTCACCATCACTGGGCCCTACGAGGTTATTCAGTTGGGCTTTTGTTATCCTTGACTTCTCAGAGCTTGCTGTGACAAACTTAAGATGTAGGTGTGGACAGCAGATCCAGAATCAATACCATCATTGACAGTCACAGTGCCTCCCTGGAGAAGGTAACTTCTTGAGAGCAATAGCAGCAGGTATAGCAGAGCTGAGGGTTATCCTCTTAGAATGCACGTATTTGCAATGGAGACTTCCACTTTGAACAAACAGAACCGGCTGAGGTTGATGAATGGTAACTCAATATTAACTAATCCTGGGCTGCAGAATTTGCCAAGCTGTGTTGTGCAGGAAGTGTCTTCAGCAAATCCTTGTTTCAAAAGGCTTGGAATATAACAATATGAAGCTGAAAATTCTTAATATTGCTCGCATCAGTGAAGATGCTCACATGCAAATTTATACCCCAAAGTCATCCATCATCTCTGTCAACTTTTCTGATGTCTGATAACCTTTTCTAACATCAGGGCTGTGATTTAATTTCACTGTGCCTTTAAAACAGCGTTATTCTTTTAATACATTATCCATACGAAAACATCACACAAGAACCCAGAATGAGCAGACGGTACCAGTGTACAAGATTCAATACGGACAGCTCAGGGATTAAAAGCAGGAGAAGTACGGCTGAGCTCCAAGAACTGTGATGCCCAACTGTTCATATGCCTCTTCTTTTCCATTTCCCAGCCTACCTCTCTTAGCTCCAGGCTCTGGGATTCCCGAGAGGCAGTCTTTGTAGTAAAGACAGAAGCAAAGAAGGCATTCATTATCTCTGCCTCCTCAGCATCCCCTGTTACCACGGCACCCACCTCACTTAGTAACAGACCCACATTTTCCATAGTTTTCCTTTTACTGATGACATATGTAAAAAACAAACAAACAAACAAAAAAAAAAAACCACCAGAAAAACCTTTTCTTGTTATCTTTGACCTCCTTTGCCAAATTAAATTCCAGGTGGGCTTTAGCCTTCCTCATTGTATATCCTACAGGCCCTGACAACATTCCCACATTCTTTCCAGGTGAACAGGCCTTTTTTCCACATTTCTTGGACCTTCTTCTTCCCTCTGAGTTTATCCATGAGCTCCTTGCTCACCCATGCAGCTCTTCTGCTTCCTTTCCCTGATTTCTTACTCCTAGGGATGCACCAATTTGCAGTTTGGAAGTTGCAGGGCACTGAGAATCTCACTGGGGTTTGTTAAAGACACTGTTATTGTTGCTGAAATGGTAAAGGAAAGAGATAGTGTGAAATCCTGCCTGTGATTCAAGGAAACTGAGAATCTCTCTTTGTTTGATGTCTCTAGCTATTTTTAGCTCTTGCTGAAAGTTGTTCTTATAAGTGCTGTTCACTTTGTATGATGCTGCTTTACTATGGTCAGCAAGAAATATCCTCCATGCATGTCCCTAAGCCATTCTGCATTCCATGCAGTGAATGATGACAAAGCAAAGCAAGGTGCAGCTTGGTGTGGTTCTTATTCTTTTTGTACTTGTTTTATTTTCAGCATCTGAAACTTAAAATCTCACCAGGAACATTTTGAATTTAAAAGTACAGAAAGGCCATAACCTCCTGTTATTCTAAGCTTTCTCTGCTGTTACTTTTCTCCCTTCCTGAGGCTGTATCACAGGTGATAAGGGCAGCATCACTCAGTAGCTTGGAAATTCGAGGCAAAGGCTGGCGAGCACTTCCTCATTGTCACAGGGCATGTGGCAATTTTTACACTGATACTATATGATTTCTGAAACAAACAGATGTTTTACAGAGGTTTTGGAGAACATTCGATCTATGTGATTAAATGAATAGTCCCTGTTGAATCTACTTGGGCAGATGCATTGGGCCCTTTTGCTGTGTGCACTCTGGTGGTGGAAGAGTAATACCCGGGGAGGAATGAACTTGTTCTTCCCTTTTGCTCTTCACCAATGACCTCTGCTGAGCTGAGTGTCCCACTCTTACCAGGTTCTTGTCTGTATGCTGGAGATGACTGCTGGAACAAACCCAACCTACTGATGCAAATAGGGTGCACAGGGATAATGCTCTATTTCTCTGAAAACATTAGGCAGTAAACAAAAGTAAAGTAGAAGGGTGTTTTTAAAAAGCCCTCTAAAATTTCAGCCTGTTTCACAGTCCCTTACTGCAAACAAGCTATGTCTGTAGTGCTCAAATGTAACTGGTGCTTTACAGTTGTAATTATCCAAATATCCTACACTTAACGTGTGAGTATTAAATCCTCGTAAATAGTGCTGTCAGGTCTATTTGATTTTAACTGTTTTGTTGTGAATCAAAACAAGCACTGTATTTAAATTGGTTTCCCTCGCAGTTCCATTGCTCAGCTTTTCTTTGATTTTTATTTTTATCTTTTAAAGACAAAGAGAAAAGTACACCCGTCCTATACAGCAAGCTACAGCCAAAATAAAAGCACATCAAATAAGCTTATTTAAACAGACATACTCATAAAAAGTTAACGAGACATCAAATAATTACAGGAAAAGGCTAAAGTCCAGCTCTGAGTCTAAAGGTCTGAACTGTATTTAAGACCAATCAAACAAAATGTGCATTGACAGTATAACACCAAGGCTCTATCATCAGTGACGCATCCATTTTTTTTCAAGGACAATAAACTTTAATGAGCTAGAGGAGTTGCATCCAAATCCCATAAAATGCCCTGCCATTGGACATGCAGAAGAGACTAAAATTGGTTTTATGGTTCAAATATTATCCTACCGTGGTTTTATTCATCACACTTCTATTTTGACACAGGGGCTAAGTAACATATTACATTACAGTGTTTTAAACGAGTGTTTCTACTACAGGGGCAGACACATCCTTGTCATCTGCAAACAAATGTTGTTAGTTCAGCTAAGTGGGGCTGTGGGTGATGCTGGTGGATCCGTGTCCCAGGGCTTTCTCAGCATGGCTCTGTTCAGCAGCCACCGCTTGCTCTGCAGCTCTCCCTGGCAGAAGAGGTGATCCCCAATGGCAGCAGGGAGAGAGCTGAAGTTTGACCTGTGGGAGGGGAGGATG
Organism: Gallus gallus; assembly: GCF_016699485.2. Taxonomy (NCBI): domain Eukaryota; kingdom Metazoa; phylum Chordata; class Aves; order Galliformes; family Phasianidae; genus Gallus; species Gallus gallus. The sequence continues at coordinate 10,654,655 of NC_052548.1, forward strand.
GTCACTGCAGGGTTTGGGCTGCTTCTGCCCCGTTATCCTCGCTGGGCAGTAGTGCAGTCTGTTGGCTCAGTGAAAGCTTATGGCATAAATGACTTTGGTGCACCCACAGTGCATCTCAAGATGCGGGTGCTCTGCAGACCACAGTAGAGCTGTGCGCTCTTCCAAGGTGCGGATAGGAGAGACCTGCTCTGCCTGTGCTTGTGGGTACAGATGGACACAGGGTGTCCCAGACTGGGAGCAGGCAGAGCATTCCTGTGCAGCCAGGAGGGATCTGGCTTGAGCACCAAGCTATCCATGACAGCAAGTGTCAATGTTTGTGCTGGCTCTGTGGCTGGGGGTGCCCTTTCCTTCTTTTTTGGGCTGCATTAATTCCATATGGGATGTTCAGCAGAGAAACTGGGCTTTTCTCTGGCTCTGTGTACACCCTGACCTATTGTTCTACTCCAGAGGTTAAGAAGGCACTTCTGGCAGCAAAGCAAAGCAGACAAATGGCACCAGATGGTACCCTCTGCTTTAGCAGCTAGGAATAAAAATAGAGAGCAGTTTAAGATCTTTAAACCACTCTAGTGATAATGTTAAAGATACATGGTGGATTTTTAACAAGTTGCGTTAGCGGTGGGGAAATGGATTTCTCTCCCTGATTCTAAACACTTTGGTCAGCGTTCTTGTCTCCACCTGCTGGTAAAGAGAACCCCATCTGCAGGTCTCGGCTGCACGGTGCTGCAGGCGCTGGGTTGCCATTTCAATTTTCACTCCACATGAAAGGTCTGACTGACATTATTTGCATGCAGCAAACTGTGTAGATATTCAAGGTATGCTGGGATTGTAGAACGGTGCCTGGAATGTATATGTTGGCAGAAGCTCCTTTGTGAGTATTTCACTATAGTGAAACCAATGCTGTAATGTAGTTCTCTTTTTTCCTAAGGATGCCTGTACCATTTTAGAATATATAAACAACTCTTAAATTGTTTTCCCTGAGCACCAACAGGATTAGAACAGCAGTTTCAGAGGTGAAAGGCCTGTAATTAATACAGCATGCCAATCAAATCCCATCAGTGAAACACATTTCATTAATATTTGTTTTTTCTCTGTTAAAACGCGTTCTAAACACTGTAACAGTTCACATCTGTCTTTCATAGAACAATTGTAATTGAAATTAAAATTTTAGTTTTTCTAAGGTAATTCTATTTTAGGAGTGTACATTCTTGCTGGTGGACATATGATGTCTTCAGCTCTGTATCTCAGAGCACTGAAAGCTCTATTTGATCATCAATAGCAACTGCTTGGTCTTTCAGCTGATGAAAGGAAGCAAAATGTTTCTCTGAAAATTCCTCTCCACCTTTACCGTGTTTGGACCTCCTGTCTCCTGCCTCTTCCCAGCCCTTTCCCAGTATTTAAACCCAGGCAACTTCAGCCCATCTCTGTCACACCCTCTCCATCTATTTGCTGGGTTCTGAGGCAGGAGCCGGGCTGTGTGTGTGGCAAATAATAATACCACCCCCTCCAGAAGTGTCCTGGTGTACTCACAGCCGTCCTCAGGTCATGAATCCAGGGACAGTTTAAAATGACAGCAATTGCTTCAGTGAGCAGTGACTGCATTGGCAACAAAAGATTTCCCCAAAAAATGTTGATGCCATACAGCTTTTCTCCATTTTGTGTGGCAACGGATGATTGAAAGGTCAAACTCAGACAGGCTTTACAATTTCCTATTTAAACAGCAACATTAATGTATTACAGAATCATAAAATCATTAAAGTTAGAAAAGACCCCTAAGCTGTCCACCTACCACCAGTACACCCCACTAAACCATGCCCTGCAGCACCAGCTCTTCTTGAACACTTCCACAGGCAGTGACTCCACCATCACCCCAGGCATTCTGTTCCAATGTTTCCTACTATCAGATTTTACCAATTAACCACGCTTTTTCTTAGTATCTTTGATTGTGACTCCTTTCCACACAAAGCCAAGGAGTGGAATTTCAAACACAGAAAGCACCGGGACAAAAACCTCCTGAATACAAATGTTGCATGCTCTTCAGTGTGTGACCAGCTTGCAATCTACTACTTGAGGTCTGACGCTTTCCTTGTGCTCTGCTGTGAAATTACTCCATGTGATACAATGAGTATGAGCCCTGATCCAGCCACTTCCCCAGCTTCACAGCTGAGGAAAACAGGACGTGGGAGTCCCTTTAATGCACTCTATTGGCCTCCTGAGTAATCTTATAACTGACGTATTAAAAAAAAAAAAAAAAAAAAAAAAAAAAAAAAAAAGCGATATTCTCCGTCTTATCCCATTTTTTTATAAGCGATGGGTTCATTCCCTGACAATAGTAAAAAGGCGCTCACGTGAGCTGCTGTTTGGGAACAGCAGCCCCTCTCCGCTGTTGGAACCCCGCGGCACCGCACGGCTTCTGCTCGGTGTGCCGCTGCTGCGGGCCGGGAGCGGGAACGGGGCGGGCGGAGCTGGGGGCAGCGAGGAGCTCTCGTCCCCCCACAGCCCCCATCCCTGCGGCTCTCGGAGGGCTCCGCGCTCCGCGCTCGGGGCGGTTGAAGCGCCGCTGCGGTGGCTGCCGGCCCGGGCGGAGCGTTCTGAAGGCGCTCAGACTCTTCGGAGACATTTTTTTCCACCTGGGGGTAATAATCCCGTTCATTTAAGCACAACGTGGCATCCAAAATTAGAAGTGTAAATGCCTTTATCTATTGGCTTACGGGACAAGCTTCTTGGGTCTGAGGTTTTAATTTTGAATTTTCTCTCCTAATTCGAGCTTTCCTAAAACAACGCCGAGGGTTGAAAAGGTGTTTACCTCCGTGTGGGCGAATTCCTGAGCAAATTAGAACTCATCCTATGGAAGTCACTGCTTCAGAAGTGCGGGATGGGCGCTTTGGGGACGGCTCACTGCCGCCCGCGCCCGCAGGTGAAGGGAACCGCGACCCAACGCGTTCGCGTCTGCGGGGATCGCACGGAAAATTCGCCTTGAAGTTCTCTGTTCCCTGTTTCAGTTCACTGCTTTTTAGTCCCTTTTGGCGCAGGTTAAAAGGGTGCTCTAAATTTGTGGTAAACGTGAGTGTTCTACTACACAGTTATCATACAACGGGATCCCCCCTCGGACACAACCCGGCTATTACACAAATATTGAACTCCACAATATTTGGGGTTCCGGGAAATCTCCGGGGGAAAACAAAACACAAAGTCGGGCTCTGAGCCGCCAAAACGGCTCCACTGACCTCTGCTCGTTCTCGGTTTTCTGCACGCAAAGCTACACTGAAGTGTACGATAAAGCCACATCTCCAGGAAAAGAAAAGGAAAGAAAGAAAGGAAGGCAGAAAGAGAAAAAAGAGGGAAAAAAAAAAGAAGAAGAAAAAGGAAAGAAAGAAAGAAAGGAAGAAAGAAAGGAAGAAAGGAAGAAAGAAAAGAAGCAGGAAGATCCAAAAGCACTCCTCCGTTTTTACCAAAAATAAGAATGCTAAAATAACGAGGGGAGCAAATCTGTAGTGCGGACGTGTCAAATTGGTTCATCTGCAATTGTCTCAGTGAGGCTAAAGGTGAAAGTGTTTATTGTTCACGATAACCTTTGAGCCCTGGGATCAGAGGATTTCTTTTAGGAAAACACCTTTCAAAGAGATTACTCTTCAATCAGCTGCCACAGCCGGCTTTACGCACACTTACTATTTCTCGTTACCTGGGAATGTAAGCGCTGTGCTCACTGACAACGGATTGAAAATCACCGCGTTCTCCCACGGCTCCCGCTTACCCAACGCGGGGCAAAATGAGGGCGGACCGCAGTTGTCGGCACGGCAGTTCTCTTTCAAAAATTACCGAGCCGGTGCGGGGCGATCGGAGCCCTGACTTCTAATAAAGACCTCCAAGGGCCGCTCCGAGTCTCGTCTTGCCAGTATGCAGCGTGTCAGATAAACGCAGACATGCAAGGGAAAGAGACAGGACAAGAAAACGCTGCCAGAAGAGCCTGCAGCTTCGTGTGCATCTTTAGAGTGATCAGCTGGCATCAGGTGAGAACATGTCATGTTGTGGAATTACATCACGCAACTGCTCTTCATGACAAACTGCCAGCGTTGTGTGGTGCGGATCTTGGAAACGGGAGCCCGTAAGTGAACTGCATCTGAAATGAGAGCGGCGGGAGCTCAGCACTGCAGCGCGGGGCACGGAGCGAGCAGCGCTCCCGGAGCACTTCTCCCGGTTTGGGATATTTGCTTCAGCGTTACTCTGCGTTCTGTGTGGCACACACACACACTCCAGTGATTTCCTTCCCTCTTGTCGTACCGCGTGTGCTTGGAGTCCCGAAGCAAATATTTCCACCACTGCATTCTTTAATGACAGTGCAATAATCACTAATATAAACCAGAAAGGAACGCTCAGCTCTGCTATTCCAGGGAATTCTCAGGCTGGCGAGGTTAACAGCGTTACTTATTTGCACGGTTTCTGATATCTCCCCATTTAATGTGATCGTTTTCTATTTACAAAGCTGGTGAAGGAGATCCAAAGCAAAGAGACCCCTACTATGTAACGTAACAAAACCACCTACTGATTATATTTGCTGATAACTATTAATATCTTACGTGAAAAGATATACTATCTCGCACGTGAAGCCCTCTTCTTTTTCTGTCTGCTTTCGATCTTTATTTTGCATTTCTCCCTTTGGGAAGCAACAGGCAGAGTAGGAGCACCGCGAGAGCGACGGCTGCAGCCGTGTAAAGAGGAAGCCCCGTCGAGCCGTGCGCAGCGCCGAGCCGAACTTTGGCAGTGAACCGCGGGCGCGGAGCCGGGAACCCCCGGAGGGCTGCGGACACGCACCGGCCGGGGCTCCGCTCTCGGCTTCCCGCGGAAGGTGCGCGGCTCTTAGGAAATCCCGGGACGGCAGCAGAGCCGTGGCGGCGCCGTCGTGCAGGGAAGAGAGCGGCCGACGGCGGTTGGCATCCGCGCTCCCGTCGGCGAGGCAGCAGGAGACGTTGGTCGTAGGCGAGCGGCTGCCCAGCCCGGACAGAAAATGAATTCTCGTTGTTGGATTTCGTTTGCTCCTGAAAATGGGCTTTTATTAGATTTGTCGATTAAAGGTATAGATGTGACCCCACAGTGTGTCCGCAAAGCAGAGGAGCGGGCAGCTCCGTCCTTTCCAGGTGAGCCGCCTGCCCTCCCGTCCCTACTGAGCCGAGCCGTCGGAGTCCCCGGCGCTACCTGCAGCCCGGGCCGGAGCGGGGACCGCTGTGCGGACGGAGCGCACCGCACGTACCGAACTGCGGGCTGCCCGCAGGAGCTGCCTCGGCTCAGCGGCTCCCGGCGCTGCCCCCGAGGCCCCGACGGCTCGGCTCGGCACGGTTCCGCGGGCAGCGCTGGTCCCGCGCCCCCTCCCGGGCAGCCCCACGCACCTGCCGATCTGCGGGGAAAATAAAAGCGGAAGATTCGGGGTACACTCGTTTCTTCTTGCGGCTGCGGGGCACCTCGGCCTTCTTGCGCGGCGCAGCGCGCCCCGCCGGGCTTCTGGTGAGGTTCCCGCCGGTGCGGGAGGTGCGGATCTGCGGAGCGTGTGACGGCTGGTAACCGTGCGGGCGCTGCCTCGTCGGTGACCGACGGCTGCGGAGCATTCGAGACGGACGGCTCCGGCAGCGCGCCCAGCGCTGGGCTCGATGCACACACGGCGATACGGGCACCTGCCGAGCCCCACCAGCAGGAGCACACCGGGCCCGGCACGGCCCCCGCCTCACCCCCAGCCCGCTGAGCTGCGGAATTCCCGAGGCCGCGCCGAGAGCCCGAGGGGGAGCGCGGGCGCTTCGGACCCGTCCCGCAACCCCGGGGCAGCGGTCGCCCGCCCCCGTCCCCCCCCCCTCCCCCGCCGGTCGGCGGCCCAGCAGATGAAAGGCTGCGCTCCAGGCGCGCCCCGCGCCGCAGGTCCCCCCCCCACCCCCCCGGGTGCACATGTCAGAGTTCACAGACCTGGCTGCTGCCTTTACAACGCTGAGCTGTAAAAGAGCGGATATTAAACCCGTATAATGGATCCAACTCCAAGGAGAGGTTAAATTTCCCAGTGAAATGAAGGTATTTGCCCTGAACTGGGAAAAGGACCCCCGCCCTCCCCCGGGCTGGGAAACGCGCGAAGCCATCAGAACTCGGCGGTAAACTCTGCCCCCAGCCCTGCACCTGGCACCGGCTGCCGCCGGACCACATGTGCGCGCCACGCTGCTGCCAGCCGGGCCCAGGCCGTCCTGCCCCGCGAGCGCGGGGTGCCCGGGAGGGCGACTGCGGATTGACGGTGGGGGCGAGGTCGGGGTCCGGCTCGGTGTGATGTGAACTGGGACCGGAGCCGGGAGAACGCGTGGCGACGCGGGCACGTTTTCCGCCGTCGCCGTCTCTGGGCTCCGAGCTCAGCCCCTGCCCGGCGCCGGGCCAGACACGACAGCCGCCTTCTCACTGCGGCCGCTGGCGGGCGGGGCAGCGCCCGGGGCAGAGGGGCGCGGGATGAGGACCCTCACGCGCCGGGGATGCCTGGGGGACTTGGAGGTCGGGTCGGAGGAGGTCGAGATGCCCCATACGCGGCCCCGTTCGCGGGTAAACCCCGGCCCGGAGGTTCCGGCGCCGGGCGAGCCGCTTGCCTGCGGCGCGAGGAGCGCAGCGCGGGGCCTCGCCTGTCGCCGGACTGGGCCCATTGCGTGGGGCTGACTTGGCACCTCCCGCGGATCCGGGCCCGCGCCGGCGGGGAGAGAAGGCGGCGGAGCGGCTCCGCGCCGGGCGGGGACCGCCCCGACGGGCCCCGGGGTCGCCGCTCCTTCGGGCGGACGGAGGGTCCGAGGCCTGCGGCACTCAGCAATACGGGAGGCGCTCCGCCGGCACGGAGAGAACGCGGGGCCCGGCTCCGTCTGCCACGCTGCCCTCAAAAATTTACTTAAAAAAGATGAAGGCGCATGCAAATGCATGGCGCCTTCTTGCTTGTGCCTTTAATCATGGTAAATTGACTCTCGTTCCTCCAGGCCCCCCGAAAATATACACAGCGCGCACCGCACCTCGGCAGGGCTGGAACTCCCAGCGCGCCGCGCACTCGCACGCACCGGGACCCACCCGGGGCGATCTGGCGCTTCGCGGCCCCGTGCGATGCCGCTTTCTCAGCAATTTTCCTACCCAAAAGCTGCCGAGAAGGGAACAACAGAGATAGCATCGGGCTGCCTATATCAAAGAGATCCCGCTTAATTAAAGTGGCGGTGCGGCGCTCTCCGTCTTCCCCACGGCGCGGCCCGGACCGCGCTCTGTCGACGGCTCTCGGAGCCCCCGGGTGGGACCCTCTGACATCCCGCGGGGCGCCAGCTCCGGTCCCCTTCCCTCTGCCCTACGGGCACCGGGCGTCCCCGCTGCCGCCCCCCACCTGCTGCCGGGGCTGCGGACCGAGCCCCGGGGAGGGGTGGCTTCGAGGCGCGGGGAGGCACCGCGTTGTGCGCGGAGATCATTTGTTTGTGCCACCGAGCGGCAGCCCGGTAATTTATTGTTATTGTTAGCAGTAACTACACTTTGCGGCTCGCTTACATTTATCCTTCCGAGGGAGGATGCACGGGCTACATCCGTCAGCACCGGGCGCACCCGCCAACCGCTCCGAGTGGCCCCGCAGTGCGGTGCGGGACGGAGGGCGGACGGCAGAGCGACTCAGAGCCGCATTGGCCGACGGGGCTGCTCGGGGACTCCGCGGGCTCCGCCGCTGTCGGCGCCCGGGCCCACGTCGGGATCGCCCCGCAGCGGGCTGCTCCCCGCGTAGCGATGGTCGATGCCGAGGCCGTGCGGAGCGCGCAGCGCCGCTGCGAGGGAAAAAAAAAAAAAAAAAAAAAGGAAAGCCTCTGAACCCCGCGACCCCATCACCGTCCGCGCTCCGCACGGCCGTGGCAACGCAGCCGGTGCCGGCGGGAGGCGGCGGTGCCCGAGTCGGGGATGAGCGGCCCGGGCAGCTCCGCACGGGGCAGCCCCGGGATCGCGCCCGCCGGCCTCGGGAGTCCCGAGCTCGCCGCGCCCCGGCTGACCCCGGTTCGCTCCCGGCCCCGCAGCTCCCGCGGTGCCCCGGGCCGTGCCTCCGCGCGCCGGCAGGGGGCAGGCTGCGCTCGGGGCCGGGCCGGGCCGGGCCGGGCCGGGCCGGGTTCGGCCGCGGCGGGATCGTCGCCTCCAGCGACTGCGGGAAGCCCACCCGCACCCGGGGCCCACGACCGCCGCTCGCGAGACCGCCCGCACTGCCGGCGCAGCCAACTCCAGTCCCGCGAGGATCCCCTCGAGCCCCCGGGACTGCTCGCCTGCTCGCCCCCAGCCGGGAACTCAGCAGAATAAGCGAACACGGAGGGGCCGCACGCTCCGGAACGCGCGGTCATCCGCACAGCCGCGCGGGGACCGCGCGCTTAAGGCAGAAAAATCGCGGGGCTTCTCTGTCTCCGTCCCTTCGAGTAACGCGGGGCCCCACGCTATCCCGAACGCGCGCACAGCGCCGAGCGGAGCGGTCCCGCACGGGGTCCGACTGAGGCCCGAAGCGGCGCTTCGCGCGGGGCTGCGGCGGCCGCGGAGCTCTCGTGGTGGCCGCAGCCCTGAGCCGCTTCTCTCCGCTCCGCCGCTTCGTTCGGGAAACAGGGAGCGGTGTTTGGCCGCTGCGATCTCCAAATTAAAACAAAACACCTCAAAACAAAAAGATTTGTCTTGCAAATAAATGCCGAATTAGAAACAAGCCGCGGGAGGTGGGGCTGCGGGGCTCGACTTGGTTTAATTTCTGTGATGGTTTTGCGCGTGGGTGTCTTAATTGTATTTTGTTTTTTTCGTTAAAAGCATTTTGGAAACCGAAGGTAACACCTCATCGAATGGTTCTCGGGGCAGCGGGCGGGGATGGGAGCACCCGGCGCGACGGAACCCATCTTTAGGGCGATATTTGTGAGTAAAAGCCCGAGAACAAAGATGAAATGGATCCCGGGGTGCGAGGATGTTGGGTTCCCGCTCCGCTCCTCCCGGCCCCGCCGCACGATCGCTTCGCTATTTTCGTTTGGGTTTTTTTTTTTCTTTTTTGTTCGGTTGATCCTTTTTGATTGTTTTTTGTTGTTGTTGTTTTGTTTTTTAATGAGAATTTACAAAAACTATTGCGGAGAGGAAAGAAGGGCTGCGATTGTCCTCGTAGTCGTAGGAGACAGATTGTGGGAAGCCCGATGTGGTGGAGAAACGGAATCCTTACACGAAAATAAGGAGGTAACACAGAAAATTAATGTACATGAGATGCTTTTCTCTCCGCTGATTGAAGTCTGAAATTTAAGCAGCTTTTATCTTGATCTCAGAATTGAATAATCGTATATTATTTTTTCAGCATTAGCTACAAAGGTTTTCAGATTTATAATGTCCCAAACAAAAATAAAATAGGCTCTATCACTTAAAATCCTTCCCAAAATATTTTACTAAATCACGAATTTCACTCAGAGCTGTTTCTGCACGCGTAGAAAGAGGCTTTATCTTAAGACCCAGAAAAAGACGCATTAAGTAATTCAGGTTAACACTTGTCCTGCTTATTAAATATCAACATTTGGGGAGCATTACAAAATAAACTCTGTTCCTTCAGCGGGGTCACAGCACAGCACGGGTCACATTAAGAACCCCGCGCGGAATCCTTTCCAGATTTTTATTTCCTTAGATTTAAATTTTAACAGTATCAGCAGAGAAACAAAAACGAAAGGAAAGCGCGAGCCCCGGGAGCTCGGGAGATCTTTGTCCCGCGTGCGGAGATCGGTGCGTCTCGCTATCCGTGGATCGGTTTCGAACAAGAAAATAGAAGAGCGCGATATATTAAAATATGGTTGTTGATTTTTTTTCACATGTATATCGTGTGCAAATATACGCATTGTGTATATAAACACGGAGCATCTACGCGTTTCAGTACTTTTGCATTTAAGAGTACGAAAAAGCACAGCACATCCGAAGCCTTAGGCACGAAGCATTATGTACGAAGGGCGTAAGGAGCCCTCCCGGCCACAGCGCGGGCCGCTCCGCCACCCTCAGCCCCGGGCGGGGCCGCCGGGGGGACGCGGGGCCGCCGGGCTCTCCCTCGGGCCGGGTCCCTCCGTGGGCAGCGCGGAGCTCCGAGCCGGGAGCGGCTCTCAGCTCCGGGCCGGCGCAGACCCGGGCGGCAGCGGCGAGGCGACTCCGGCCCCGCCAGGTGCCAGAGCGGGGATCGGGCGCGGCCCCGGCGGCTCCCGCTCGAGGGCTGCACCGTTGTGGTCGGGCCCCGCCGCCACCTGCCCGCGCCCGGCCGGGGGCCGCCAGAAGCGGGGGAAGCGGCGCAGCTACGTACCGCTGGGCAGGAGCCAGGAGCCGCCGTCGGGCCGCGCCGCCGGCTCTCGGCTGCCGCCCGGCCGGACGCGACGCGGCGGAGCTGAGGCTCGGGGCTGCGGGCGCCGCTCCGCCGCGCTCCTCGGCGGCAGGGCTTTCTCCTCCCGGTCCCCGTTCCCCAGCCCGGGGCGCGCCCCGGCTCTGCACCCGGTCTGCGCCCCACGGCCGAGCAGAAGAGAGCCGGGCCGGGCCGCCCCGGGGTGCGCGAAGCCCGCCCGCCTCGCGCCCCGGGCGCCGCCGCGCTTCGGGGGCTGCGGGGGCCCGCCGGGGCCAGGGCACTATTTGACGTCGAGGAGACGGATCACCGCGGCGCAGCGATACTGCGCGCACCAATGGAGTTCAAATGTCAGCAAGTTTGAGGAGGGGTGAGGCGCCGGGGGGTGTGTTCCTCCGCCGCGGCCCCTGCTCTAAACGGCGCGGCTCCTCGGGACGCCGCATGGCACAGGGGCTGCGGAGCGCCGGGAAGCCCCGCCGCCGCCCGGCCCCACCGCTCCGCCCGGCCCGGCCCCGGGAGGGCCCTCCTGCGGGCGTGGGGCTCGGCGCTGCCGGGAGCAGGTGACACCGCGACCGCCCCGCGCCGTGTGCGCGGCAATGTGCGCGCCCGTGTAGCGCGGCCGCCCCATGGGCACGGCGCCGGCTCGTTCCTCTGCCCCCCGTCTCTGGAAGCGCCGGCAGGAAGCGCGCCTCATGTCTCCCAGATAAAAGTAAAAGCGCTCCCTCCTCCTGGCAGCGCAGCGCCCCGCGCTCGGCCCGACGCGGGGTGCGCGGCCCCGCCATCCCCGGCTCCCCCGTGCCGCCGCCCCATATGGACATCGCCTCGGGCCCCGAGTCCTTGGAGAGGTGCTTCCCGCGCGGCCCGACGGACTGCGCCAAGATGCTGGACGGCATCAAGATGGAAGATCACCCGCTGCGCTCGGGTCCGGCCACGCTCGGAGTGTTACTGGGTGAGTCCCGCTCGCTCCTCGGCCGTGCCCCAGAGCAGGCGCTCCGCGGCTCCGCGCCGTCCCGGGCTGCGCCGTGCGGGGCTGACCGCGCGCTGCGGGCGCGGGACTGTGAGTGACACTTCGGGGCGCGCGCCGGGAGCGGCCGCTCCGCGCGGTGCTGCCGAGCGCGGGACCGGGGGCCGTCCCGCCGCCTCACGCCGCGCTTTGCCGTTCGCAGGGTCGGAGTGCCCGCACCAGGCCGTGTGCGAAGGCTGCCAGAGGCCCATCTCGGATCGCTTTCTGATGAGGGTGAACGAGTCCTCCTGGCACGAGGAGTGTTTGCAGTGCGCGGTGTGTCAGCAAGCCCTCACCACCAGCTGCTACTTCCGGGACCGAAAGCTCTACTGCAAACAGGACTACCAACAGTAAGAGCACCGTGCGCCCGGCGCGGCCCGGACCGGCGCGGCGCGGCTCGGCGGCGCGGCTCGGCCCGGCCCGGAGGAGCGCCGCGGGGCTCCGAGCCGACTCCGAGCCGCGGGCGTGCGGACGCCCAAAGCGCCGCAGGAACGGGGCAGCGCCCGGGGCTGCTGAGGGCGGCGGGGACCCCAGCGCCGGGGCGGAGCGGCCGCCTGGAAATGAGCGTTGCGCTGAAATAACGCCGAGTCCAAACGTCCTCGCGTTTGGACCCGCTGCGCTCCGCGGTGCCGTCGGAGGGGGCGGCTCGTTGCGGCCCGCCCGGCTGTCCGCACGCGGCCTTCGGGGGCACCGTCACGGGCAGCCGAGCCGGTGGGCTCCGTCCGCCTGAGGTCGGGACCCGTCCCGTAGCCGCTCGCGGCGCCGGCGCTGCGCGAGGACGGCCCCGGGATCCGCGTACCTCCCGCCGCGCCCGGGCGCTGACCCGACCGGGAGAAGGCCGGAGGAGCCGCGTGCGGGCGGCGAGCTCCGAGGTGACCGCGCGGAGCCGTCGGGGCGCATCTGCCCGGCGGAGGGGGAGCAGGCGCGGGGCCGTGCGGGGGTGAGCGGGGCCGTGCCGCGGGGCCGTGCCCGCAGGGGCTGGCGCCGACCGTGGCTCCGCGGCCGGGCGGGGCAGGAGGAGCCCGGCGCTGCCTCTTTCCTCGCGGGCCCGGGCGCTCCCCGCGCTTTATTTTATTTACACTTTGTCCCCAAAATGTCAGGCTTTGTCGGGAAAGCGGCCTCCCGCCGCGCCGTGTCCTTGTGCGGAGACGGAGCTCCGGCCCTGCGTGGTGTTTGTCCTCCCCTGCAGAAGCCCACTTCATGCTTGTCACCGAAATTGAGGATCCTTTTTGTGCCGGGAGGGGGGCGAACATGGGCACTTCAATCACTAGGACATAATATGGCTCTGCTAGAAGTCTGGCAACAAACAAAGAACAACAACTATTGGTTTGCATCAACTTTTGTCAGGCATTCAGCAGGCTTCCAGAAAGGCCTGAAGTGGCTTAGTGGCAACAATGTGCATTTCATAGCTACAGCATGAAAATCCATCTCCATGGAAACTGGTAGTAAATGCTAACATGACATGCTGAGTATAAATATTGTTAGGGTTATAACTCTTGTATAAATGGCCCAGATAAATGTCCCCCTGTTTAGGAATTACAACAAAACGTGTTATTTCATACTGCAGCCCTTACCAGCATGCTATTAAAGAATCTTCCACGGGCCTGGGTACTTCACATGAAAGAAAACCAGAGTTCTCTGCTGCTCTGCCGCAGTCCTGCCATTGTGGGGCTGAGGCTTTAGCAATATTTGTGTTTTCTCGGGCTGCTATTAGGGAAGCGTCTCCACAAACTTTGTGTTTGACTTCTACCCAAGATAAAACACACCATAGTGGCTCTACTGGGAGGTCAATGAAACTTCTGCCCATGTAGGCAATGTTATCTTAGGAACTTCTCTTAATTGAGAAGGAATTTAAAATAGCTGTTAGTCTACCTGAAAAACGTACAAACAAACCAAGGGCATTATTTAGCAATATAAATATTTATGCTGATAGACGTATCGCTTCAGTCCTATCTTTAGTTTCTGTAAAAGTAAGGATAACGTTTTTAAGTCAAAAAGCAAGTTGATAGGAGTATTGCTTTGTGGAGAGAGAAACTTATTTGACTGCAAATAGAAATGTAACTTCTTCAGAAATTTCTGTGTTATCAAAGGGGTCCGATTGTTTAGGGGGAAGCGGGGTGAGCAGGCTGACGAGCAATAAAAAGATATCAACATGTTGGCCTTTGTTGCATCCCAGCACCTAGTGTGACATTACATGGTGGCCTGCTGTGTGTGCCCCCAAGGACTGACAGCAGAAGGAGCTCATGGAAAGGGGAGGGGAGACACGGTACATCCGAATTTGTTTTCTCTGAAATTTTATTAGCCCAAAAGAGCAAACGTGAAACTGTGCTGATATCGCTTGCGTGCTTTCCCTGTCCGCAGTGTTTTAGACGTAGAGAAACCATCTTTTGCGATAGCTGAAGTACAAAAGAGCCATAAAGACACGCGGGCTGCTTCCACGGCGGCACGATGCAGACGATCGGTTTTGTCAGTGTGGAGGAGGAGTGCAGCAGCAGCGGCTGCTCAGCCATGTCCCGCTCACAGCCGTCCCCAGCGCAGCAGCTCCATGCTGCCTGGTGCTGAGCAGTGTGCTGGGGGCGCAGAGCTGGGACGGTGTCAGTACAGAAGAGCAGTATCAGTAACATCAGGTGTTTGCTGTTACTTGAGTCTTGTTTAGAGATCTCTGGAAAAAAATAGAAGAGGGAGAATAAAGATTACTGAAATACCTTAGTTGCTGAAATGTACTTTAAATAGATTTTCTGTATGTAGTAATGTAATTTAAAGGTCAGATTTCTCCAGAACTCCCAAGACTATAATCAAGTGCTGTGTGTATCTTTGGAAAGCTGCTGTCTCGTCTTTCTAATGAAAGCAAGCTTCTGATGGGTCAGATATCAGACCTTAAACCGTTCACTGGGTCAGGAACGATTCCTGCCCATCCCGGGATGAGGGCATTTGGCATTAGGGGGGAGGTTACAAATATTTATCTTTTTTTTTTTTTTAATAAAAATGTTGGCTGTCTGATGCTACCCCTGTGCTTGGAATGTTAGAGTAAATCCTGGGGGGGGGGGGGGGGGGGGGGGGGGGGGGGTGGCTTTGTGGCCCAAGCACAGTTTGAAGCACTCAGAGGTGCCTGATAAATCTAATTGATCACAAAAATTCCACTGGTCTATCAGCAGAACCTGCATTTTGCTGTGCATGCATTCTATGCTGTTTTTATAACAGTGCAATTCAACTTTTTTTCTTGAGAAGTACATACTGCTCTGTTGATTTCATGTGAAGTATTTACTTTGCTAAGATGCAATATTTTGAGAGACACAATACCTTTGATTGCAGGGCTTTTAGGGAAAAACACGGAGCAGAACAATGGCACCAGGGGGGCGGACTCTTGCAAACCTGAGTCAAACAAAATTGCTTTGATTTTAATGAGACCTTTGCCAAACTGCAGGATTGGTGCCCATTTAGAACCTTACATGCACAACTTTTTCTATAGAAGTTTGTTTTTCTGATAAATTGAAACCTTTAGAATGAACGCTTCTCAAAAGTAGGTGTTTTACGTAGTTATAGTCACGTTATTTGCTTAAAAGAGTTTATTTGTTATATCACTCATAATAGTGCTTCCTGCTGTAAAACATAAATATTAATATTACATTTCTTTTCCATTTGTATGTTCCTTTTTTCTTTCTTCTTTTTTCTTTTTTTTTTTTTTTTGTGATTCTGCTTTTCTTCTGCTTTGTTTTCTTCTCACTTCTCACTGTTACGTAACGATTTGCCCCAGTTACTGCTGATATATAAATATATCTATGCCACGAACAATAACCGTCTCAGGTTACATTTTTATATCTATGCAAACTAAATATAATATCTAGAAAGATCCATATTCTTATTCTAGTTGTGAAAATAAAGGCTATAAAGGCGGTCATTTATTCAGGGAACAGCATAATGAGCCATCACAGTTCATATTTCCTAATTTTTCATTACTGCATTTTAAGTTTTGCTTGAAGTGGGAAAGAGAAGTATGTAGATTTTTGTTAGATTCTTAAAGATATGTCAGGCATTGTTTTTGCATCATTACTGAATGCTGTCAAAGAAGTACTTGTACTATATTTCTGGTACCTGTTTGTACCATTCTTCATCTTTGAGTCCTTCCTTGCCCGTGTCTGTACTTTCTGTGTCAGAGCAGCATGGAGCAGCGTGTACCTAGCAGGAAGGAAACAAAGTGCTGTGAAACCTCGTCGCTGTGTAAATGTTAACTCGCCCGGATTTTGTAAATTCTTTCACATGAGCTTAATGCTGAGAGTGATGATTCCTGGTTCAGCTGTGTTTTATATTCAAAATAAGACAAAAGCTTCCTATTAATAAATGTCTCTGATTTTCGTGGAGGTTATTTTTCTTGCAGAGAGAGAGAGACAGGGAGGGAGAGAGAGAGCGAGGGAAAGCTTTTCTGCCATGAGAGCAGGCTGTGGAATGTAGGCAGAATTCAAGGCGCAAGAAGTGACTCGAGCTCTCAAGTTCTGCTGTGTGCTGAATGGGCAATACTGTCTGCTAACAGGAAGATTTTATTTGTTTTCAGTTTTCCTTTGTTTTGTCCTTTCAGGCAGGCTCACTGTTAATCAGTGCGGTGCTGTCCCGCTCAGCTCCGTGTGCCTCCTGCGCCGGGCCAGTGGTGCTCCCTGTGCGTGTCATTGTGCAACAGCGTAAGGACGGACTGGAACTTACAAATGCGGAATAATGTAGGCACATGCTCAGGTCGTACAGTAATGATTAAAGTTATGTCATCCACTAAAAATGCTTTTAGAAGTGTCTGAAATACTCTGGCTTTTTTTGCTGAAAATGCAAATAGTCCCGCGCTGTCAGACACATTGGCCAGGTTTAACGTTGTCTGTAAGAGCAGGCTTTAGTAGCACCTCCAAACAATGCCAAAAGCAGGAGTGCTGAGGAAACGTAACTGTTGTTTGTGCAGATGACGTAAGCAGAATTGCAGCAGTTCAGGCAGAGCCCCCTCGAGTCCCCATGGTGTCAGCAGGAATCCATCTCCTTGTGGACACGGACAGGGGCTGCAGAGAAGATAACTGCAGGTTTGGAAGCAGCCCCGGACCAACAGAGCTGGCAGAGAGCTGGGTTGGGTGTTGAGGTGAAGAGGTGTCATGGAGTGGAACACATTTAAGAGTCTGGGGAGACATTTTGTTTCCTTCGACAAGCATGGCAACCTCACTAGACAAAGTAATTGCAGTGGTAACGTATAGTTTTATCTGCAGTAGGAAATGATAGGGAGGATCATTTTGCAACATAGGCAATATGCAATTATATTAATAAGAGAATAATTTATAATACTTAACTTTCAAGCTTAGAAGAAATAACCAATACATATGATATACACTACTGAAATTTCTTCACTAGTATAAAATGAATAGGAGTGCTCTTTATTCTCTTAAGAAATTGCAGCCATTATTTTTTGGCCTACACTACTGAGCTAATTCAAAGACACACATTACACCTTTTCAGTTATCAATAATATATTGTGATAAAATGGCTCGATTATAATATAAGTTTTTAGATTAATTATTTTATTAATGTATTTTAATTGTAAATGTATACAAAGTATCTTCTTTTCCTCTGTTGTGGAGCAGGCTACAAAGCAGAAATGCCTTGAAATGCTTACTGCTCTCGTGAGCTTGAAAGGTGGTGGCAGAGGCTGCCTACGTTGCTCAGATAGATGGAAACAAATTTTCAGTAGAAAAAGGAGTGCTTTTTCATAATGCAACTGTAATTTTTATTTTTCATTCCAGACAAAATTCACAAAAGTGAGATTTATACTCACCCTGCTTTTCTTCACTGCTGTTCTTGTTGTAACAAGAATTGATTTCGTTTTGTTTAATACCTCCTTCTGCTGGCATGAAGAATGCAGCAGATAAAGTAGTTATTAGACGTGAGCTCAGGTTCCCCGCATGCTCACAGTGCAAGTCAGCAGGAGGTTAGAGTGCACCCGAAAGAGGACGGGGCCTTCAGTGTACGGAAATCCATAAAACCAAACGTGCTGCCCTTGCTGAGCAGTTGGGCATGCAGACACACACAGAGCCTGCACAGCCCAGCGCCCCACCGCAAAGAAGCGCACAGACTGCTGCTGGCAGCTCAGTGGGGTAACTGGGGGAAGAGAGGACTGTTGAAATAATTCTTTTTGCTTATCATTGCTAGGCTGAAGAGCAGGCAAGCCCACGTTGTGTCTGCTTTGCACAACGCTTCTCGTGCTGTGTCATGCTATTGGCAGTTTTGGAAGAATGTGGTGCATAATGGTAATATTTCACGATAATGTTGGAGAGCAATTTTGTACTGCTTGAGCTGACTGTGCGTATTTGGTGAGTGGCATAAAGTGCAGATTCACAATGACTATGAATTTTAAAAACCGGTGAGATGGAAAAAGTACATTACGGTACCCTTTAAAAAAGACATTTCAGGTCAGGAGACAAATTTGCAGAAAACAAACAAACAGAAAAAAAAAAAAAAAACCAACAGGGATAAATGCTTCTTTTTGCCTGCATTTCTTTTGCTTATACGATAAGTCTTATTATTATTTCAGTGAAGAAAGAAAGCAAACAAGTAAATAAATAAAGCTGTGGAGTGAGTGGTGCAGCAATCTCCAGTAAAGGTAAACAAACCGTGTATTGCTCTTGGATGGTTTGTGTGGCAGAAAGTTGTTTTGGCATGAGGTGGGGATGGCTGCATTACTCAGAACGCAAAGATTGATTCATAGTGAAACGACGGTGTCTTGTTCATTAAAAAATATCCAACCCCCACATTTGTTCTGAAACAAAGAGTTTGGTTGGGTGTACACAGCAGTGTGGGGTGAGCCCTGCCAGCTGAGCTGCAGGCAGCCAGGTTCTCAAACGAGAGGAGTTACAGTGCAGTTAGATGGGTGCTATGAAGAACAGAACTTTCCTTTCTTTAACTGAGTTGGAATAAACATATCAAGTGAGCCAAGAATGATTGTCAAATATTCACCTGTGTCACTGAGGAATGATTTTCTCTTGATAGAAAATATTAGATTTGGTTTTTTTTGTTTGTTTGTTTGTTTTTTTTAGAAAGTAGAAGTGTTTTCTGCATGAAGGTATTGTAAAAAGAGAATGAATAAGATTATGTTGCAGTGAGAACTCTAACAGCACTGGTAGCATTTAGGGAAAGATGCACCACTTTTTTTCCTTTAATGACTAAGTACAATAAAACAAAACACGGGAATAAATTCATATGTAGTGTAAAAGAAATATAAAAAATCAGGTTAGACTTCTGAGTTCAAGAATACAGAGCACAAGAGAGCAAAACCTTTAAGGTCGAACAAGATGACTTTTGGTTTTAAATATGATTTTCTTTGCTGTTTATAACATACATGCCAGCACAGATCTGAATCTTGCCTGCCTTGCTCAGGCAAATTATTCACTGTTTCTGGATACTCTGTTAAATTCAAGATAAAATTGAGGCAGATCTTCAATAGTTGTTTTATTTTCAATAGTTATATATATATATATATACATATATATCACAACTCGTACATTTACTTTAAGTTCTTGAACTTGCTTTGGCTAGAATGATATTCCTCAAATGAAATATTGTCTTGCTTTTGTTTTACCCTTTGGTGTGCCTGCAATTGCTTTGAATGTATCTTGACAAACTCATGCAATTGCTCCGGCTGATGCAGTCCTTGAGATCAGAGCCAGCCGTGGCATCAGTGATGTTTTGAATGTCCAGGCAGGTCATCATTGCTACCGTGATGTGAGGAGGAGACAGGAACAGAATCCTGGAAGTTAATGGGCAGTTCTAAACAAATAGGCTCTGGCTGTTACCAAACAAATTGCCAATACGTATTTTCTCCTTTTACACAGCTAACACATATCCACTATGCATGTATTGCCACTGCCCTTTACTGGATACCAAATGCACCTTATTAGATGAAAACACCATGTGTGGCAAATTATGCAATTTCAATAGAGTTTATGTAGAAGGAAAACCCTTAAAATAAAGCATCTTGTATGCAACATTAAGTATTCCAGCCTATAGAAGATAAAGTGTTCAGATCCATGTTGCTAGAGGAATCCAAAACCTGTTACAGCTTTTCAGGACTGAGATGGAAGTCTACCAGCCTACCTCAAACCTGTGTGCTCACGCTGAATAGAGGGAATTTTACTCTCTTTTCAAAAGCTGTTTGCTGTGGGCTGCTGAACAAGTAGACGTTTGCAAGGTTGTGTTAAAGTAAAGGAATTGTTAAAATGATTAATTCCAGTGTGTTATTTTGGTGGATTTGAAATTCTACAGTGGTTTTCATTATAGATACAGCAGAACTGCTACAGCGCAAATTGATTAAATTCCATTTAATATCAATGTAAAGAAGGAATAGCATATTTTTTAGGAGCTTCAGAAGGGTTTATTCTCTGGTGCTTCTGTAACAAGCCAACATGTTTACAGAGAACACTTGTGAGGGAGGTCATTGCTTTGCTTCCAAAACACAGGACATATTATTTTTAATATGCAAAAAAATTTCCTTTGCAAATGTTGACATGAACTTGTGAACATGCAATTCCTATTGACTTCAATGAGAGCTATCCTCTCTCATCAAAGGATAGAGCTTGGCTCTTGATTTTACTGCAATCACTGTATTATTTATAATGTACAAGCGTGCACATGCACTCTCCCAGTAAGAGCTAATAGAATTTATGTGCACATGCTGAGGACCAAATCCTCCTGGTAGCTGTTAGGAAGTTTGCTCTCATGCGTTTGTTTCTTAGCGTAACCTGAATCAGCATTCACTGAATAAAAAAAGAAAAGATAAAGGTCTTTACATAACAGTCTACGCCCATACGCTTTTTCACACTTGTTACTTTTATTATAGGTTGTTACTATGGTAGGAAGTAAGCAGATCTGCAGAAGAAATGACTAATAGTGTTTTAAAGCATTTATTACAGCTAGTGATTACTCACATTGTTCTATCAGACTGACAAGCATCACTGCTGCTCACAGTAGTTTCTCCTTACACATTTAGCACTAGTGCATTCCTTGTATATTGGTGAGAAAGCACATTTCCTACAGAAGAAGGATGTGAGCGGTGTGGCTGGGATAGCATTTGCTGCTCCAGTGGAGCCAGGGTCACTGGGAGCTCTGCGGGGCGGTGGCTGCAGCATGGTACCCACCAGAACCCAGGAATGAGAAAGGCTGCGGTGTCACTGACAGCCACTCCATGGAACAGCTGTTTTCAGCCTGTGGGATCCTATCCTTTGACATAATGTTTGCTTACAGCTGCCATTTCTCTATCATTTGATAGAACCTGTTCTTGCAACTTCCCATTAGAAATCTCTGATTTCTAAATTTCTCTTAACTTCAGTGCAATTTCATGGAAGGTTGTCTGTTTGCTGAGATTTCTTTTGGTAATGCCTGTGAGATGAGATGACCATTTAGTTCTGTATTGTACAGAGCAGGTTTATTAGAAAATCCCAAGAAAGCACTGTAGAAGACCAGGAAATTGAGTGAGTCACAAAATGGAAAGCAAACAAACAAACAAACAAACAAAAACCCCACAAAACAAAACACTGAAATGACTGCAAGCAGCCTCTGGCTGGGGGAACCTTTGGTGCAGCAGGGTACAACTGCACGTGGCAGCTTGGTAGCCCCAGCACCATCCATAAATATTCAGGGCCTTCAGCAGACATTTCTTTGTACTTAATGTTCAGTGTTAGGCAACCTCTCCTGCAGCAGTTCTCCATTTATTTATTTTAGTGGTTCTGTGCCCTCAGTGCTGTGGCTGATCTTGGCCAGGAACAGGCCCACCTCCCGGCCCCAGGAGCCTCGCAGGAACATTCCACGTGGTCAGGAGCCGCAGAAGGGCTGATTGCAGGGACTGCTGGAGGGCGGAGAGCTGGGGGGAGCAAAGGGTGCTCCCGCTGCCAGGGGTCCCACTCAGCATTGGGTGCAACTTGGCAGGCACGCAGCCCTGTCCTCACCTCGTGTGTTTCCAACAGCTGGGGTCTGTGTTGCCCAGTCTGTCCTCCTGCTGCATGTGGGTCGGTGACCCCCAGTGTCTGTGTATCTGCTGGGATGTTTGCATGTCTGACTTTTTGTGAAATGAAACTGATCCTCCCTCCTCCCCCACGTGGGTATTAATTGTCCTAGCTTGCAGGCTGAATTTCCTCTCCATGAAGGCTTGGACATGCAGGCTTGAGTCTGCACCAATCATCTGTGGCCCTTGGAGAACAGTCGTGGTGCCACAGGGTGGTGGGCTGCAGCTCAGGCCGAGGCCAGCAGATGCTCCTGGGGCCACTCTCTGTGCTGGGCCATGGCTGCTGCCCATCCATCGGCTCCAGCGAGGGCCTGAGCTGGCAAATCTTCAGTCAGGGCTCGCTGAGCAGCACCACAGGAGCCAATGGCCCTGCCTGCAGCAGCTTGCAGGGTCATGCAGGGTCAGGTTTCCTGACAGCAAATGTCTGGAGAGAACTTGGTATAGCTGCTCACTGAAGCTTTTAGGGACAGGCTTCCTGTAGGCCCAAACAGCCTTAAGCATGTCACATAACATTGTGAGTTGGCTCTCAGCTGGGTCCTGGTATGGACCTCATGGACAGTGGAAGGTTTGCATGTGGAGCGACCCTGTAGCTCAGCTCCTGCTGTAGCCGGTGAAGGCAGTTGTGAGGCCTGAGTTAGGTGATGGTACTGACAGCAGAGCATTAGGGACCCAACTTTGCCTTCACCAAATATCTTGACAGAAATAAGCTCCTGTTCCTTGCTTCATGTTTCTCTGCATGCTGGCAGTCTTCTCTGTGTTTACAGCTGTAGCAGAAATGCTAAGTCCTGCTTTGAACCAGTGATTGAGCACCTGGTGGGAAGGCAGGGCCAGCCCAGGGGAGCTCAGGTGTATGCAATGTGCCTGAGTGACTCGAAGGGCTGGAGCCAGGATCCACCCCTGCCCAGACCTCATTTAAGGGTTGGCAGTGGAGGCAAAGGATGTTTTGCTGGAGGTCCCTGTGTACCTGAGGTCTTCTGAAGGTAAGCAGCTTCTTTAGTTTGTGTCTGTGTCTGTGGTTGTTGTATCTGAGCATATCCTCACTTGCTGCAGCCTATGACTTTTCTACTATGCTGTTGTTGCTGTGCTTTCTATTGCTTTATGGTATTAGGACAGCTCACTGTGAAAATGTAAGTAGTGTATTTCTAATGCTTCAGTCAGTCGCTAATTGTTAATGATTAGAATGCATAATTACAGAGGAAGAAAGAAGAGAGAAGAAAAGGAACAGCAAAAAAGTTCTAGAGTGATTCTGTTCATAGTAACCGTATTACGTGTTGGTCTGTTTTTTGTTACCTGCAAACAATCACACAGACTCAGCATCAGAAGAATGTATGCACTTCCTTATGTTTTCAGATGGTCTTATCTAGCTTTCAGGCTGTTATGCTTAAACTCTGTGCTTTATAGCTAGAGGTGACTAAGGAAGACTCAGTGGGCCAAAGCCATATGGAGGAACGTCCCTATAAGAGTGCTGCAGAATGTGTTCCCAACTGGGTAGGGAGAGGTGTGAGGTCCTAGGCCTGGTGCCAGGGCTTTGCTGCAGCTGCCATCCTGAGGGGGCACAGGCTGGCTGTGGTGGGAGCAAGGCCTGGGCTGTGAGCTATCACTGGTGCAGCCCCAGGAGCAGCAGGCCCTGTTATCATACCATGCTTATGGGTGCCCCACTGGTGTGCAGAGCTCTCCCTGGGGCTTGGGCCTACTGCCTGTGCCCTCCTTGCCAGGGAAGTGTGCCCTGAGCTAGGCAGGATGGGGGTGGCACCTTGGGGTATGGCTCTGGGGTACTGAGAGGCTCCAGGCAGCTGCAGTCCCTGCTCCCAGTGTGGCTGCACTGGCAGTGATGCTGCTGTGCTGAGGAGTCACTTTCCTGTGAGTGAAGTGTGTAGAGGCCTCGCAAGGATGCTTCCCACTTTTATTTACACACATATGAGTGAAATTACTTACATCAGCACTTCATTTCACAAGATGTTCCTGGGCTGTGAGGAAGCTATCTGCACTTTTCTCCTTGAAAAGTCACAAAGGAGTGACATGAGCAGTGTTGTATTCATGTGCTACTTACACTTGTGTTGGCATTTGCATGAGTACTCGCACTTGTAACAGATAGGACCACATCCTGCATGTGTGCTTTATTTTGTATGTATGAGTTTGTGAAAAGACGAGCAATGCTCTGGCTTTGTACGGATGGGGGGGGGGGGGGATAAGGATGGGCGTATATGTAATACAAAGGATGGGTTGTTATTAAGAGCAGTATATAAAATGTTGCAAAATTACAAACAGTAGAAATGTTTGAGGGAATAAATGGAATGTGAAATGCTGCAGCGATGTTATCACTGCTTGGTATCATTGGTTTGAACCTGCTAGGCTTTGTGGTTGGATCTGCAGTACATAACAAGTCAGCCCATGGGAACAGAAGGCTGCAGTGAGCAGCTACGCCCTTAACGGGGTCACTAGGATGGTGCTGAGTGCACTGCCAGCTGCTGCAGCCCAGAGGAATGCATGCAGAGTGCCTGTGGGGGGCATGCAGGGTGTCTCATGGCTGTGGGTTCCCTGTCTGCCCAGTTTTGGCCACATGCTGGCCATTGGCAGGGCTCTGCCTGCTGCCAGTGGCCCATCCTGATGAGCAGAGCAGGTGGTGCTGGCGTGGCGGGCAGCTCCTGCCAGCTCTGTCCTCAGCCTCCCTGCCTGGGCCAGTTCCCCAGCATGGCATTGTGGGTGTGGAGTAAATTAGCCTTGATGGCGCCTGCATTAATTTTATGTGGGAGAATCTCCAGTGATTCCAGGGCAATTACAGGGAGAGCAACTTTGCTCAGAGCAGCTTCCTCCCATCCACCACCGCTCCTGCTTGAGGCGGGTGGCCATGGCAGTGCCTTGTCCCAGTCTGTGGGCAGTGCTGTGCTGTCGTGGGCAGTGGGGGCTGCATGGTGCTGAGCTCACCAAGCTGGTGATGGTGTTACAGAAGGGATGTAAAACAAGCTCAAGGCAAGCGGGGCTGTCTTTGTTTCATGCACGTCCTATGAATATTGGATGTCTAGCATAATTGAAGCCTGTTCCAATTGTGGCTCATATTTTGGCAGGGGTTGTCTGGGTGTGTAGCGGATACATTCAATGACAAGAGCTATAACATTCATTCAGTTTGTTGGATGCCGCAATTAAACCTCAGCTTTTTCACCCAGCCATTTGGAAGCCAGTTGCAAGTTGTCATTCAGGCAGGAATACATACAAACAAGGGCAGTGTGTAGCCCCAGACCCTAACAATGTGATTTTCATCACCTTACCAGTCTTTGGGGAGTCTTCAGCTTCCATCTGGAAGTACCTTCAACCCTTTCCAGCTACGGATCTTGAAATAACTCGAACAGAGAGAAAACCAAAATTACACAGAGTTTATTGCCATTTCAGAAGAAAAAAAGTGTTTGAAAAAGTTTATTCAGGAAGCCAGGGGAAGTTAAGTGGGAGACATTTGCCATTTCATCAGTCTGTTGGTGATAGCCATTCATGTCATAAATGGCTTGTGTCATTTGATGCCAAAAATAACACAATTTTCCTCCCTAAAGGCCTATAGGGTTTTTTGCAATAAATGTTTATTTGTTAATAATATACTTTAAACAGCCCAGTTGTGACCTCAAGTCTCCAAAAGAATCCATCTTCTCTCTGCAAAATCCTACAAAGTTTGTGTAATTTTTTTTTTCTGGGAAGGTGTAATTGATGGTGCAGTGAAGGGTAGTGTGTTTGCTTTAACTACTGCAGCTGCGTGGATTAACTGTTTATAAGGGCCTACTGTGCTTTGAATGGCTACTTTCTTAGGTTTCAAGCTATAGTTGACAGCACTTCCTAATGCTTTCATGGATTTGCTGAAGCTTGATCAGTAAAAATAAATTTCTGCATTTAGGTCACTATTGTCCTTATTCTGGTGTCTGATTTGAAATCCTTTAAATGTTCCTTTGTGTTAGTTCTGTTCCACTGATGAGCCTACAAAGTGCAGTGTTTCACATGAAAATGACCAATACCACTATGTGGTAGGGCTGAGCTTGAGCCTAATCTGGTTCCACATACCCTGTTGATTTCAGAAGAAAATGCAATAGAAATTTGAGTGCGTAGCAAATACCTTGTAGAAAATATTTGCAAGCAAGTGTTCTGAATGTAGTCAATGGGGATTTTAGTGTTTAACATTGAGCTAGCAGGTATTAATATGTGATATAATGTTTATGATGTTTTCAAACATTTAAAAGGATTTTGTAAATGTGCTTAATATAGAAACATATTTTGAGGGGAAAAATAAGGTCAGGTAGTTGATATCTTACAATGCTTTCAAATTGTCTTCCCAAAAGCTGGAGTTTGATTTACACTGGCAAAGTGCTTGTGAAATGTCAGTGGCATGGTTTGGCAGCCCAGTAACCTAACAGTTGTCTTTTCACTAAGTGACCAACTACCACCATTTAAACAGTGTTAAGTCATTTTTTTGTTCTATCACTATGTTCTTTCTCCCTTAATATTTTCATGCCAATTTTCACTAAAAATGCAAGGTATTAGGGCACTTGTCAGGACTTTTTGCTAGTCCTTAAATACAAATGTGGTTTTCTTGAAGAACTCTGAAGACTGTTTTCTTTATGATGATCTGAGTTATGGAAGAGAATTACACGTTTAATTTCTCAAAGCATTTCGGCTTAAAATGCTAGTTTGTTCTTGATTGGACAGGCATTTGGATGAAATAAGGAACAGTATGTGTAAAATGAATGGAATTCATTTCTTTTTTCACAGTTCACATTTGCGGAGCTAAATTATTTGGCTAATATGCGCACTCAGGTGCTTTGTGTGAAACTTGTTTCAGTGAGACTATGTGCCACTGAAATGACACCAGCAGTTTTCAGAGAATACGTTTGTAGTGCATTAATTGTGGCAATTACATGGTGATTTCAAAAGATGGTTTGAGAAGCATAGCTACTAGCTTGGGCTGCAGTCTTGCATTAATAACTAGTTCCTTTTACCCAGTTTCGTCAGCAGCCATTTACACACACAACCAGCTGAAGAACTGGGGGCCTTGGGGTAACTAAACTACCTGGCAATTGCTGATTCACTTCCCAGAGGCATTTTCTGGGGCAGTCTATGCCACTGTGTCCTGAACAACTCTCCTCCTCTGTTGCTGACAAAAGCTTGGCTAATCTTTGTGTCCAGTTTGATTTCTGTGGGACAGACTTCTTGACCTTAAATCTAGCCTCTGTTGGATCTGTCCAGTTAAAACAAGGTGAAGTCCAAACTTGCTTTCCCAGTTTCAAAATATTTGGAAAATAGCTTTGTAACTTTTTCCAGCTTCCTGCCATTCTGCTGCTTCTGATGCTGATGGGGGAGCTCCAGCCAGGGCAAACAGCCTGTGGGCAAGGCCTATAATGGGAGAGGAGAAGGGTATGCAGCATGGTGCCCTGACACCCATACAACCTGTGTCGTGTGCAGTGGCCCCAGGGGCACAGTGTGATGTCTGGGCTGTCCTGAGATGTTTGAGGGACCACAGGTGAGGACATCAGTCCTATGCTGACCAGGGGCTGTGCTTCATGTGGCTGAGATAGATGTGGGCTGCTCACACAGTGGCTGCTGGCTGCATAGGTTCCAGCTGCATGATGCCCAGGGACACAGCAGTGCCACATCCTCAGCACCAGGGCTGGATGCTGAGCAACCTGTCTCTCTCATCTGCCTCAAGGTAGCACGATGCCTCTTCTCAAGTTTGAGAGAGCTTCCATGCATCCTGTGTGTGTGGGCCAGGCCCGTTCTTCTCCCCATGCGGGTCCTGGCATCGAGCTGTACTCCTGGCTCAATCCTCCAGGCACTGTCATGTTTCTCCATAGTCACTACAGGGCTGTGCAAGGTGGTTCACTCTGTCAGCATCAGTTGTCTTCCAAAAACCAAAAAGAAACCAACCTGCAATTGGCTGAGAAAAACAGATGTATGTCTAAGGCTAATATGGCTTTGCTCCTTTAGAAGAATATTAAAAGTTCCCCATTGTTTGTTGCACGGAGTTGAAGCTTTCAGTCTTTTTGCCAGCTTACTTTTGTATTAAAGCTACTGACATAACATTTAACTTTATCCTTGTGCGTGAGTACACTTGCTAATTAATTCAGTAACTTCTGACCTTCTGTTTAAAAGATTACAATTGATGCTGTTTCTGCAGATGCTACCATCCTTCTGGATCCCCAGTTGTTCATTTATTGTGAGTATAGCTGTAGTGTAGATGGCTCGCATCTTTGTCCCATTATTTTCTTGTAATAGCTAACATTAACAAAGTTAAATGGACAAATGAACAAGAGCAAGAGAAGAAAAGGAAAGGAGCAATTAAATGTAACTTTTCATCATGAAAAGGATTTCGCCGGTTTATCTTCTAATAAGATTATGTCACTGACACAAGTACCTAGCAGCCCTTGATTGACAGCCTCCTGTACTTTTGTCAGGCAGTGTGACACTAAACCTCGGGGCCTTTTGTCTGATAGAGTGAGCTCACGGAAACTTGCCATCCTAATCCCCTTATTCATGTCAAACACAGAAAAGAAGTCCTGATCAGATGGCACCTTACAACACTGTCACCTCCACCCCCTTGTAGCTAGATGAACATGGGACATCTCTGGCTTTGTTCTCTGCACTTTGCTCAAAGCCTGCACTTTGCTCAGTCAGAGCAGAAAACTCCTGCCTACTGTACTACGCATCCTTCCCTGCTTGCTCTAAGCTGTGATTATTATGTGGGTTTGATGTATTGCGTTGTGTGCTGCTGTGAATGACTTGCATTTGCTGTTCTACTTCCATCCTTCCTAATTCCGGGAGGAGATGGATATATGATGCAGAAAAATCCCAGGAGGATAGTAGGAGCATTCATAGGTGTACTTTTGTGTTTGAATTTTCTTTTTCTTTCTATATGTAAGACTATATGGAGATGTATCGTGCCTCTTTACACTTTCCTTTCTGAGAAAGGAGAAAATGGAACTAAAATCAAATGTTTAAGTGTGGGACCAACATGAAGTGCAAAATAGTGTTGTTCAGTGGTAATTGTTAAAGGGTTTAATATTTGTCCAAAGCTGAGAGCAGGATTCTGTGCAGTCCTCAGGGTGTGGATACCTATAGAATTCACTTCTAAGTGTTGTAGAAGTCAACAATGCATCCCAGTAGCTGGTGTTATAAGTTTCATAGCTCCAGCCCTTTCTTAGTTGTAGGAATTCCTTTGTGCGTATCTCTGCAGTAACCTATTTCAACTAGCGGTTCCCTGTGGTGCTTTATTTACTTGTCCAACTGTTTGGAAGTCTGTTAGTCTAAAGATCAGATGCTCTGAAACAAATCTTATTACTTCAACCAGCTCTGCAAATTCTTCTTTCTCCATTTTTATTGACTTCTCTTCAGCTAGAACTAATACACATGCAGCAGGTGGGCAAGTATGTCTCAAAGTTTAGCCTCTCAGATTTAACATGAGAAACTATAAATCTTTCTGTTTTTCTTGGAAAATGTGGGAAACCACAGGTATTTGAAGAGTTGCCTCCTCAGTGCATTTGTGAAGTTTATACTGGTTGCTGCAATTTTTGAAACAGAAGTCAGGGAAATTTTAAAAGAATGTTGTATTCTGAAGTATAGACTGATTTTTTTTTTCCTTGTTGTTTTTTTAAGCTGTAATCAAAACCAAGGGAACAAGAAATGTTTGTGATTTTCTTTATTTTCATCTAGCCTGGGACTGCTGGTAGAGATGCTCCAACTGGTTTTTGCTGCAAGGTGGTTTACTCAGCTCTACCCACCAGTCCTAGTTCTAGAAGGTGTGTCCAGCTCCTCTGTACTCTTCATCTTTATGCACTTATTTAAAAAGTTTATATGTTAGAAGCCAGTGCTAATTAAGTGTTTTAAGAAATGTTCTTTCAGGAATTCCCCTTCCCCTCAGCCAGTCTCTTGGCGACCTCATGCTCCCCAGCCTGAGCACACATCTGATGCATGGGAAATGTCTGCACCTCCCGTGGCACTTCGCTTCAGCAGATATCAAAGTCCTTTCCAAAGCGACCTGCCCAGGGTTCCTGCAGGCTGGGGCCTGTCCAGGGTGCTCTCGTTGCTGAGGCACACCGTTTCCCATGTCTTTTGAGGACCTGGGCAGCACCAGGCATCAGGATGGGTGAATTCCCACGTCTGATGTGTATGGAAGAGTGCACTGCTGCTTCCTCCAGATTTGTTTGTTCCACATGGAAGCAAGTGAAAATGCACAGCGCGTTGTTTAAAAAAGAACAGCAACTGAAAGTATCTGGGAAGTAGCAATGCTGCCCTTCAGCAAAATGTGCTTCCTTCAAGCATAGTGCCCCTCAAATCTCAAAATCTGCATCAGTTTTGTGGCAGTCTCTACAGTAAGGAAAGGACTGGATGTAGTGAGCTGAAAACCACTTTATATATCAAGGTGGTCAGTGAGGAGTTGCCTATAAAACATCTGCAGACTTTTAAGGTCAGCTGGCTAATAGCTGAATTGCAGCAGCCAGTACAATATCAAAGCATGCCTAGGGACAAGGCTTAGTAAAACTGAGATTGGTGCTCTGAAGACTAACTTTTCAAAGTATCAGGAATATTTTAACATAACAGAAATGCTAAATGCAAACCAAAACAATGCTTTAGTAGGATGTGAATATTTCAGAAACAGTGACTTCAGAGAACCATGTGAGATCCCATTTATCTCATGGATTTAGTGTGAAATAGCTCAGCCAGGGAAGGTTCTAGTTTGGATGTTGTGTAGTAAGAACTAACATGTCTACTCTATAAGGAAACAAATAGTGCAATGTTTCTGCATCCAGCAGCACACCCTGCACAACACCTGCCAGATCCACTCTGTGTCCTCTGCTCCCTGGGCCAGTGGGTCAGCTAATGGGGATGGCAATCCACCCACTGGAGGCTGAGGAGGTGGTGCTGCATTAGAAGCACTTGATGCTAAAGCATTCTCATTGAAAGAAAAATAACTTTTGGACAAAAAAAAAAACCTTTCTGGGATTGAATTTCAGAGCCTCTCAGCCCCCTCCAAAGGCTGAAATGATTTGTGTGCGAGGGCCTGTGACCCAGGGAGGCATTGAACAGCAGAGAAGGGAAACATTTGGAGTTCAGAGGGACAGTGGGTCTTGATGACCGCTGTAAGACAATGCAGATGTTTCAGATCAGGAGGTCGCTGATGATGACAAGGAAAGGCCCCCAACAGCCTACAGGCTAGGTTCTTTTCTGCAGTCCTTTTTCCTTTTCTGTGGTCTCACTCCACAGGATTGTGTTTTTATGATTTGTTATGAAAGTATTTCTGTATTTACTGTATTGGATAGCTCTGAGAAGTGAGGTGGGATTGTACTTCCTCCCTTGGGAGTCTGTTAAGAACTGTGCCATCCGTGTCCCTGTGCCCCCAGCAGAGCTGGGCTGTGCATGCTGCGCTCCCTGGCTGTGGTGGGGGGGAGAGCTGCAGCAGGAGAGCCGGCAGAGGAACAATTTTTGGACAAGAGTCCAACAATAACTGCATGTCCCATTGCCTTGTGTGATATAAACAGAGATTTCCTGGAAGGATGGATTCTGGGACAAGGAAAGAAAAGTACTGGCAGAGGGATGGTGGAGGAGGAACTGTTCAGGATCCCAACTCAGCAGTAGGGCCCCCTCTGCCCGTGTGCTGCTGCTGTGCAGACTCTGCATGCAGAAGTGGAGGGAAACCACACGCAGCACCAAATGCTGATCT
This sequence comes from Gallus gallus, assembly GCF_016699485.2. Taxonomy (NCBI): domain Eukaryota; kingdom Metazoa; phylum Chordata; class Aves; order Galliformes; family Phasianidae; genus Gallus; species Gallus gallus. The sequence goes on from NC_052548.1 coordinate 10,685,691, forward strand.
CCAGCCCCGGCATGTGGCTGGGACCTGGCAGAGCATCTCACAATATCTCAGTGCTAGAGATTAGTTGGGATTTTACACCTCAGCTATGCTGTGAAAACAGTGTATCATCATTATATAGATAACATATATGAGTAACAGGAGAGTGATGCGGGCTGCAGAGTCCTAACTGGGGAAACAGCCCCTGAGCTGAATGCCTGGCTGGCAGCAGGAGCAGACCTGCTGCTTGGCTGTGTGCTGAGGCTGTGGGATTCCCAGGGCTGGGGGAGCAGCACGGGCTGAGTGGTGGACTGTGGGTGGGCTCACTTTGCAGGGGCTGTGGAGCTATTGCTACACAACTAAATCCTGAGTTACGTGTCAGCAGAGAGGACAGAGGAGGAAGATTCTTAAGTATTGTTGGCTTAAAAAGCAGTCTGTTGGCTTGAGGGGATGCAGAGGCTGTACAAGGTCCTCCCTGCATCTTGCTGGGAAGAGGAAGGATCTTCACATCTGCATCCTGGGGAAGGAGATGAGTAGGGGCTGCAAGGAGTGGCCAGAGCTGCTGCCCTGCTGTCTGCCCAGCACAGAGCCTGGCTCTGGGGCAGCTGTGCAGTGCACGGAGCAGCAGCAGCACAGAAGCGACCTCAGGGCTCGTCTGCTGCATTCCATGCAGTGCTGCCACTCTGGAGTCTGGCAGAAATCAGAGCCCTTGACAGTTGACAAGTGCTTGCCTGGAAAAGTGTCTCCATTTACAAGTGTTGTGTTCAATTAGCCTTATGTTTTGGAAAAGCTGTCTTGTCCCTCTGGCAGTCTCCCCTGCAGTTTGAACCACCTCTTCTCAGAAGACAACTAGAAATTGCTTTTTGCTTTACAAATGCTTAGGAATCCAGTATTTATTTGCAGCCAGCTTTGACTTCTTGTGGTGCCACTGGCCAACATGGTAATGTACCTTCCTGGTTTTATGATGTAATGCAGGAGACTCTTCAGCTAAGCTGTTTGTTACTTCTTCATATGTTATATATGGTATAGCCAAAAGAATGAAAACAAAACTGTGGTGCCTAGAGATCCTCTATTGCGGAGGGGTGTAATTAAGAAAATCCTTCCCTGGTCATTTCTGATTTTTGGAAAAAAGCGATCATCACTCCAGCACGTCTTTGCACCAGTGAGGCTGATAGAGCTTTGCCATTTGATTTTAGCATTCACTGTTGGGCTTACAATGGAGCGTGGCCTTTATTGTCATTATGGTTGAAAGAGCATAAGCAAGGGCACAGCTCACGTTTTGTAAACATATGCTGGAACATGCACTTAAAATATTGAAGTTTTCAATAACACTTATTTAGAAACAAATGATCTTGGTTTTCCATTTCTGGACTGTTCTGCGAGAAGCCAAATGGTTGCTGCTCTAGAGATACGGTATCTGCAACATTGAAATCAGGGTTTCAGACAGGAGAGAAGCAAAATGTCTACTTCAAAATGGTACTGAGCTAGCAACAGTGTTTCTGAGGCCAAAACAGCTTTAAGTACTATCTCTGGTAATCAGCTGATTTTTTTTAGGTCATATGTAAATTAAGAACACATCTGCTTTCCATATGTCCTGCATACACAGCTTACATATGTTTTTGAATGTATTATCTTAATCATATTTATTGGCCAAAGGAAAAAATTGAAGTTTAAAATATTTTTAGATTCATGATATTATAAAACCAACAACTATAAAACAAATGAGTCATGTACTACACTCCAGTTGTACTGTACAATTATGGCGTGCATTTAAAGGCTATATTTCTTAGCCATAGTGAAATCCATAGGCAACAATGCTATCTCTCCTGTATTTTTGTCTGGTAGAGATCTAAAGAAAAATTAATTACACTTCTTTGACTGATTGTTATTCTGCTGAAGTATGGTTCTAATCCTTATTAACATTCTCTAAAGTCATGCATGAAATATGACTTTTGCACCACACTCTGTGGCATATGTTTTCTCTTTCCAGAGTATTTTTCAAACTATCTTCATCCCTCACTGCTGTTCATTATTTTAAGATAGGTTTAAAGTTTGCCACAGTCTCAAAACTGATCCAGTACAGAGCGTTGCAAGGGAAAAAAACGACACATCATTCTGCTCATGAACACAAATTGCTTCTGATTATTTAGCTTTGAATGTTCTCCTCATACTGTTTTTATTAAAAGCCCCAGTATATTTACTCTTGATAGTGTCTTCAATTAAGTTGAAAAGAGTCCCTTTTCTATAGCAGTATGTAAAGAAAATAGTTGTTACAACCGCAGAATTACCGAAAAAACCTGGTTCTAGTAAAGTACTGCTTCAGTTCAACAACCACAGCACGAAGTTTGCTGTTTTCTTGTAAACTTTCCAACCATTAGATAAACAGTGTCTGTATCTTCACATAGAAAGAAGCACCCTCTCTTTCAGTACAGTTGTTTTTTTTACAGCTCTCTGCAAAGTATGAGCTCCATTAATCCATCTATCAATACAGAAAGCTTGCTCATTCTGGGCTGGAGTTACTCTTTTTCCACCATTGGCGAGGCAGGTCTTTGCTCAGCGAACAATTTTGGTAACAAATTGCTAAATGACGGAGGCTGAGTGCTCTGGTTCTGTTCATTTGCCTCCTTGCGAGTGCAGTTAATTTCAGCTGTGACAGGGGGAAGGAAAGTTGTTACAAGTGGGATCCTGTAACTTCAGCACACATTGCACACAGCCAGGAATGTTTTCCTTTTCCTTTTATAAAGTAATGATTTAGGAAAATGCTTTAAGTTTATCACTTTCCGGAGCTTCCATGCCATTGGCTTCACAATAACTGATTTTTCTTTTGAAAACAGTCTTTTAATGCTGTGATGTCACAGTCTAATATTGTACAAAGGCGTAACTGGACTAAACATGTCAGGAACATGTCAGTAACTTTCCATAAATTATTCAGTCTCTTTGGGAAAACCCCTAATTATGTGTTAACTCATTTTCTACTTCAGAGGAGTTTTGTCTTGAGCTTCAGAATCCAATTGCTGGGGAGCTTTTTTTTTTCGATTTTTGGGTTACTGCATTTTTGCTTAAAATTCTTTGCGTGTGAGCTCCGACAGAACTGCAGGGATCTGGCAGGAGTGGGATGGCAAAAATCAAAGAATAGTGAGAGTGAGGGCGTCAGCTTTAAACTCCTCCAGAAAAAATCCTGGAACCGTGTGGGATAGCAGTGGCTCTGCAGAGCTGTGCTCTGTGCTTGGCTAAAAGCAACTGCAGTGCATCCCCGAGTGAATGCTTCACATTCTCCAGGCTATAAAGCTGTTTGTGCTTTGAAGGCAATGGGGTACGGAGGAAAGGACTGTTTGAAACATGTCACTTTGAACTGTGCTGGAGGGTCCCAGGGAGCCGGCCACCTCCATCCGCCCGCGTTCCCTCAGAGGTCTGCTTGCAGCCTGCGGGCCCTGGAGCCAGCCCTGCGGTCTGCTCAGGTGGCCCCACTGTGAGATGTCAGGCTGATAAGTGAAAGTAGAGACCTTCGAGGGAAGATCAAGAGTTTACGGCTTGAGTCAAATCTCTTGCTATGTGTAACAGTTCACTGTGGTAACAGAAGGGCTTTCCTGCCTGCAGAGACAGATGCTGCCTTTTCAAACTGTTGCTTTCTGCTTGAGGCCTTAGCATGTGCTGTAATAAAAGCTGTCCCAAAACTTCAGTAGATTGCATCATGGGGAAGTGCAGAGAGGAAAGAGCTTTAGGTGGCTCTGTGGAATCGCATGTGAATGGATGTCCCATTAAAAGACCAGGGCTGCCACAGAGGCACTGCTCACTGCCCGTGTCTGTGCCACCCGGTGCCAGGCATGGCGGTGCTCCTGCCAGGGCTGATGAGGAGGGTTGGGTCACTGCCCGACTGCCCTGCCTGTTGTGGAAAGAAATCTGGATCCTCCACTTCCTGTCTAAAAGATGTATCACTGTTATTAGCTGATGTGGAGAAGTCAGCATAGGCAGAGGACAGTGTAAGATTTAATCATCTGCTGTGCCAAGAAGTGGGAAATAGCTGAATCTTCCTCTCAGAAGGGACTTGTATGCATCTTTGCATGTCATGGGGACTTCCAGCAGGCAGATGTGAGCACACCGCTTTAGCCGTTGTGCTGCAGCACATCACCTGGCTGTGGTTCTCCCAGGCCCAGAGGTGTTCCCTCACTGTGCAGCACTTGCTGCATTCTGTGCAGAGAAGGGTGAGAAATGTTCTCCTTGGCTTTTTGTTTTAAAGCTGTCCTCATTGTGCTTTTGCATATCCTTTCTGAAACATTCTGTCAAATAAGCTTTACTTGTACACACTAGTGAAAAAACAAAACACAAATTTACTCTTGATCTTTCTTTGAAGTGAATTTCATGATGTGCATTTACTAATAGGAGCCGTGGTCTAAAGCAGTGCATGGAAGCAGCCTGCTGTGGCTGAGGGCAGATAACAGAACAGCTGTTGGGGTTAGAAAACAGGGAGCATGCATTTAAAAAATAAACAAAAAAAAAAAACCACCAGAATTCTGGTGAGGAGTGAAAAAGATGTATGCAGGCTATGGTTACCTACAGTGAATATAGAACCCTCTGACTGGTAGAAAGGATGCGATTCAACAGATATGTTATTACTCCTTAGTAATTTGCTCTATGACAATTTTGAATGGAGGGAAGGCTGTAAATTCCTGTTTGTTGTAGCACTGACAGTAGGGAGCAGTACTAAGCTGGCTGCCAACTGGAGGCACACAGACTGGAAGAAAATGGGTTTAAAAAGGCAAGAGTTTTTAAAAGAAAATATTCTCTTGCCTGATCTTTGAATTAGTTTGTGTTATGCTGGAACTCTCTAGAGCTAGATTCATAACTTCACATTTTTACAGCTGACTTTTTCTCACAGCAGTGTACATCTGCAGTTGTTTCACTGAAGCAGGGCAGAGACTGCACAAAGCTTGTGTGACTTTATCTAGCACAGCCCTTCCGGAAAAGGCCATCAGATGAGCGTGAACTCTCAGGCCCCCAGTAAAGATGCTCCTATTATGTATAAATACAGAGTTGTTTTTTTAATAACTATAATTAACGTGTGCGGTTGTTTTAAATGAATAGAAACTGGTTTTGTCTCTCTCATTTTGTAGCAGGGATTTACTTGAGTCATGGAGGAGCTTCAGAAGTGTCAGAAATGGGGCTTGGAGCAGTCCTCCTGCTCGGACAGAGGATGGCACACACTGGACTGGTTTGGTGGCAGGGGTGTTGTGCTGGGCAGGCCTTGGGCCTTCTGCACACACCAAGAAAACAGTTTGTTCTGGAGGACGTGGGAGAGAATAATGGGGCTCGTCACCCTGCTGCGTGTGAGAGGGTCAAACCTCACATTGGGTCTGGATGGAGGCAGTAGCTTGGGCCAGAGCCCAGGCTGACCCCGAGGAGTGAAGCAGCCACAGGGCAGCATGTTCTCCTGGCCCACCCGAAGGGACTTAAGGTGCCTGTCCTGCCCGGAGCTCTGCTTATGCTTGCAATGGGGTCCTGGAAGGTGTGGGGGGGTACTCCTCCACCCCTGCCCCTGCGGGGTCGATGTGGTAGGCTGCTGAGCACGCCCAGCATGCTGACAAGATCAGGTTTCTCACAGAATGCAGAAGCAGCCAAAACTTTCTCTTAAAGCACTGCCAGAGGAGGAGTCAGTTGTACTTCTCCCCTCCTGCGGCAGCCGGGCATGCTGGGTGCCTGGCTGAGTTCCACACCCTGCTCACCATGAGCGCCATGCCTTGGATGTGCCATCCCTGCAGGTGGCACCGGCTGTGCTCAGGTTCTCCACTGGTGACTCCTGTGCCTGGTGGAGCAGATCTGCATGAGCGTCAAGGTGGGACCACCTGCAGCCACCTTCTGGCTGCAGGTGAGGGAATTCTACAGCGTGGCCAAAGGTGTGAAGCTCTGCCCTTCATACGGGCTGAAGACATGAGGCTGTGAGGAGGTGCTTGGGCAGCTTGGCCTCATGCAAGCTCTAGGTGCATCAGCGCTGGCACTGGCACTGCTGCCACGTGGGGTGATGGGTGTTCCAGTCCCAGGGGAAGAATGAGTGTGCACGTGTGAGCCTGCTAGGCTGATCCTGCATGATACCGAGCGTGAAGGCATTCCTGAAGCTTCCTCAGGGTAGGCTGAGTGTCAGCTAGCCTCTGTCAGCATTTCCCAAGCTGTTTCACCCCCTGTCCCACTTCCAGGTGAACCTGACTCCTACGCCCCCGCGTTTCTCAGCCTGGGCACAGTGCCGTGCTGACATGGCTGTTCCAACTCCAGGAGCTTATCCAAACCCCCAAGCATTCCTGCATCCTGTCAAGAGGGAGTGCCCATCATTTGGAAGTATTGGCATGTGTAGAGAATACTGGTACTTTGGCCTGCAGAGCTCTTGGAAGTTGTTACTCCTGCTGATAAGGGGCAGCAGAGACAGCAGCCTGTTAGGAGAAGTCTTGGTGTGGTGATCAGGGAACATCCATCAGCATATTGGAATGTGTGTGCTACTAATGTCTGTGAGAGCGCTGAGCAGGGCCCAGTGTGCCAGCAGCACTTACCTCTGCACAGCCATGTGGTCAATCTTGTGTGCCTCAGCTGCATCCCTGGGCAGCATTCTGTCCAGCACTCACTGCTGAGGCTCAGGGCATACAGGGCTCTAATGCACGCAGTCCTCTCAACCTCCTGATGTTCATGGTTACATCTCAACATTGAGTCTCCATAGTCAAACTTCATCTAGTTATGTGTGAGCAGCATGACTGATGTGTGCCATGTTCTGTTTGTTCTCCCATGTCCTTCCCACAAGGAGAGGCATGGCAGTTCTGTGTCCTTTCTTCATGAGGTTCTTGGACAATTGGCTCTGTACTTGGAAGAGGCAAGGTTGAAGAAAGGTGGATGGCAGGAAGGAAAGGGTTGGGTCAGTCCTTTCTTTTGTAGGTGATTGAAGTGAACTCAGTTTGTTCTTTTTCCTTTTTTTTTTTTTTTTTTTGTGATTGTGCAAGTATTTCTTAGAACCTACAGGCTAGTAGTAGCTTGCTTACTACTGTAACAGGACAGATTGTCTGTCCAGACAGCAGCAGGCATAGAGCATCCTCCTTGCTGCTCCATGGCTGAAGGTGAGTTCCAGTGTGTGACTAAGGAGGTGGGCAGAACTGGAGAAGAACATGAATCCTGGGAAGGAGCCTAACTTTGGGGCTGGTGAGCAATGAAACCTCCCAGGAGGATGAGTCTGTGACATCTCCCTCCTGTTGCAGAGAAGATACCTGTGAACTTCTTGGTGAGTCCTTTAGTCTCTGGTGGTCTGTAAATAAGCATAAAATGCGTGTTAGTTTTGGCTCAGGTTTCTGTTCTCAGATGAATGAATTTGAATGAACTTGTCTTATCTGTGCAATCTCTTTTGGAGCTGATATTTGCAGAGAAGATAAATGTGCTGCTGCCTGCCTGCTTGTCCTGACTTAATCTGTGATGCACTGAGCAGTGTCCTGGGGGGATTAGGAGACCTAGAAGAGAGCTTGGGATGTCAGCCTGCCAGGACCTGGTGGTGTGACATGTATCAGTATCTCCATCAGAGATAGTGCTGTGGATTGCATGTTAGCAGCAGTCTGTCACGGTTACAATGTTTTTCAACATGTTTTGTTGTAGGCAGATGTCATGTGTTTATGCCCGTTATTGTGGCATCCAAATAAAGACATGTACTGGAGGGGGAAAAAAAATCACTGCACATTGATGTGGAGGGAAATCTGCCTGTAGACACTAGTTTTTTTTCAGGCTAGTTTCTGCAAATGTTAAAAGAGCTTGAGACTGAGCTGGCCTCTGTTTCCGATTCCCTGCACAAATTTCTACTTCCAAGAGCTTGTGAAAATTCTAAGTGAGAGCCCTGCACACTGCAAATGTCACTAAGTTACATTTATTAAATGTGGACTGCAAAGATACTGTTGAAACTGTTATAATGGAAGTCCTTATTGTATGTATTCAAATTCATTTAGCATCAATTCCCTTAGAAGTATGCAACATAGTCACAACATTTTTCCTCCTATAAGTGGAGTGTTTTACTGGAGGATTGCTTGAAGCATCTTTTAGACTAAGGATTAATTCAAGGTAGAAATAAAAATGAACTGAAAATGACTGTGGGGTGAGCAATGAGCAGTCCCATAGGCTAAATCTCAGTAGGAGAAAACACTTAAAATTTCTTTAGTGCTGGCAGGTTCAAAAGTCAAGGCTGGTTTCAATTAGCCTGGGAGAGTCTCAGTGATAAACAATTCCTGTGGTCTTGAAGCAAAGGGGCTAGCTGCATGCAGCCCTTCTAACTACTTGAGCTGGCCCTATTCCCTCTGCTCGGGGAGTAACTGTCTCTTTGAATGAAGTATTTGTCATCGTTTGTATATGAATTCTTCTGAGTTTCTGAGAGCAAGGAAAACACAAACTTTTTGGGTTAAGGCATTTTTGGTCTGAAAATCCCCCAGGGTTTCAGCTTAAAATATGCATGACGTTCATGCAATTTATTTTCTTTAAGGGGCTGGAAAATGTGAGTGTGTGCAGATGTTTGTGTGTATGGCTGAATGATCCCCCAAATTCTGCCTACAGATATGTTTGTGGGAATGCCTGCTTTGCAATTGGGTAGTGTGGAAAAACAGGTGGAGGGTTGCCACTGCCTGTGACACACTGTCCTGTAGACGGGCTGGCTTCAGAGAGTACCTGGGGCTGGAAACCTTGTTCTCCTCTGCCCGTATTATTTCAAGGCAGGGGCAGGAATTTCAGGTCCTTCCAGCCGTGTGTGTGGCATAGGAACCTATTCAAAGCTCCTGGAGCATCTCAACATTCTGTGGTTGCTCACGCTGACAAAGCCCATTGTTACAGCACTTTGGGCAGACATGCTGGAGCATTGCAGCAAGGAGATGCATCATTTTTACTGGTGCTCACACTTTGTGTATTATGTATTGTACATATTACAAAGGGGTAAAGTGGGAAGTTAGGATTGGGAATATTATAACTCTTACTCAAAAAGATTGTATGATCAGTGCTCAGAGCCACATAGGCAGCTAGTGAGGTGTAGCTTCTGTGTCACTGCCTTGAGCCCTGCTCAGGACTGATGCTGGTCACTTTCTTCCAGGCTTGCCAAGCCTGTGCTGCCTGGATGTGCTTTTGTACTCATGATTTATTTTCTCATGCCCAGAACATTTTTGGTTTTTTTTAAGATATGATTTCTGCTCACCTCTCAGGAGTTGTGGTGCTGAATATATTTTTTTCTAGAATTAACATTAAATCTTTTCAATTTGAAGAACATTTAATAGTCAAATGGGGGAGGGGGGGAGTAACTAATAGCCCACATTCTCTGGTAGTGTTTCTTCCTGTATTTTGGTGCTCTCTGTTCTGCTTGTAGAACTGAAAAGTCTGAAGTCACCTGAAATACCTCATCATCATCCCGGATAACTATTCAGACTTACTGGTAGAGATTTATGGTAACTAATGCCTAGGGACAGGTTGGAGGATTATGTATAATAATTATAGACCACCATATGCTATTACTAAATAGAACTTTTATTTTTAGCCAAAATGCTGAGAAGCACAAGCTTGCTGTTTTCATTTGAAGGGGATGGTAATGTTTTCCCCTAACATGGCCAGTACAGCAGAACCTATTCAAGCGAATCTTGGTGAAAGAAAGAAATTTTTGATAAATGTTTTCTGTGCAACAAAACAAACTGCACAGAATAGCTCAATAAGCCCCCTTAAATCATGCACAGTACAAATCCTTTGGAGCAGGAGGATCTATTTTTATCATGTGAGTTTCCATAGCAAAAGCTGATTTAACTCCTTAGGGTGAAGTTCACGCCGGTGCATGTCTCTGTGAAAGATCAAACTCCCTTTAACACATGGATGTGGGACCTGCAGAAACCTTACGTTTGGAGTGGGGAACAGATGTCCATGCACAAACATCCAAATGTGTACTGAAAAACTTTGTAACTATGGTATGGCATCTCTGCTAGCAGTGATGAAATGTCAGAAAACTGCTCAGCAAACATTGGTAGTTTGGCTGTGAGCAGATATCCTTTCCACTCTCTGCTTCAGAACAGAAGGCCTTGCAGCGGTAGCTCAGGAATTTTATTCTGGAAAAATAATACTTAAATGTTGTAGTTCAGCAGTTTCTGGACTGTGTGGGGTGCAGTTACCACAGAAGTATATTTAACAGGGCAGAAGACTCTGCTTTGCACAGCTACTGGCTGGTCAGGCAGCACATAACCACATAACCTCCTGTGAGTAGTGAGCACCTTGTGCCAGTCACAGGTGGTACAGTGCAGACCCTCCTATGTGCTCTCTTCCAGCATCCCATGGCAGGTTGGCCTGGCCTGACTATCTCCAAAATGGCCATTTGCTATTCAGAAGGAGAACTTATACACAGCTGTAGACCCTGCTGTGTTTCCTCTCACGTGTGTTCAACCTCTGTGTTCAGAGCAGCATTTCTGTATGCTTCCAGCTCTACAGAAATCTGAATTTCAGGAGGGCCCTCTGTAGCTGAGGATATTTTTGTCTCCATGGTGATGCAGATGATGTCACTGGTGCAACAACATCACCTTCTCATGCTTGCAGCAGATGTGTTGGGAGAAAACGAACTCGTCAGGGTTAATGAAAAGAGTTCTTGCAGCAGGTAGCTATAAAAAATGGTTCTGTGGAGGACTTGTGTGCCATCTCCAATATGTGATGGATGTGTTGAGCTGGGATACCTGGGTCTCATGGCCAAATCCATCACGGGCTCGGGCTGCGTGCAGGGGAGTGGCAGGATTATTTCCCGGGCAGGTATGATTTACAGGGTGCAAACCGAAGCAATTAGGTTCCCAGGGATGTAAATCAGCCCGGATCTGGCCTTCCTGCGGCAGTGCCGCCGGTACGGACTCGCGGCAATATGGGCAGCCGCCCCGGGAGCGATGCCCGCCGCGGGGTGGCGGAGCGGCTCCGGGCGCGGTGCTGATGCCGTCCTCGCAGCTCCGTGGGAAGGTCGGCTGTGGCGGATGGGCTGTCCGGGTGCGTTCAGCCGTCCTTCGTGCTGAAGCACGGAGCACTTGGAAAAAGGATTTGTCCGTTTTTGAGGAATACTGGAGCAAATTCCTTCCTAGTAGACCTGGAAAAAACTCTAGTGAAGTGATCCCTGAATTTTGTGCACTGCAATTTCTTGGAGATTCTCTGAGTTGTAATCTTTTTTTAATAAGTAAGCTTCGCAGTGAAGTGTTCCCACAGCCATAAAATACACAGACAAAGGTGGGCTGCAGCACTGCCACTGTACCTGAGTTACTGAAAGGTGTTCAGGTTAAATAGTGTCAGAGGGTCCTGGTTTGGGTGGTATCTCCTTCCTGGTTCTGATACGTGTGTGCCAGTTCACCCTAAAAAGAGAGATTCATACTTAAATAACTTATTTCAACTCTCAAAAACTTTTATTTAGATAGCTGTGTAAACAATTTCAGGTCAAAACTTGTTTATTTGACGAATAGTATAGCAATATAGAAATTGTAAGAATCAGTCTGATGCCACTCAGCTTTTATCTCTTGCCAGGGAATGGTTTGGTTCTAAACCTCTCCTCATGCTGAAGTTCTACTGAAGATTATCCTCAGTCTGAAAAATCAGCTGTAGGAGTTTTGCTTCGAAGCCCTACAGTAGGAGCTGTTTTTACAAAGATTCTGTCACTATCTGTAGCAAACCAGGACTTCTGCTGAATTCCATGTAGGCTTTCTTCATTTTAAAATGCACAGAATTCATTCCAACTTCAAAAAATTTAACTTGTCATGTGCAGATAAAATTCAAAGCAATATGCAAGCTCTGGTGTTAGAATGGCTCGGGGTGTCAGTGTTGAGTTGTTGAGAGTGTATAAATCATATGTATGTGTGATTCTAGAGCTGGTACCTGGGGATTTGCTTGATATGATTATACACACTGCTCTGCTCACTTAGTTCATTTCATGTCTGCCTCAGGAGCGACCTCAGGAGGCGTTTACATTGATTATTTCCCTCACAACAGCCAACACAGTTCAAATAAAGCAGACTATGCATAATTAAAGGCATCATTGCTTTCTCACTCAAAATAGTAATGGAGCAGCGGATCTAATTTCCTACTTAACCCATAAAAGCTGTGCTTATTAACTATTCCTATGATTATTGTTTACTAAACTAATTTCAATAATGGTCTGTGGACTTCCCCTTTTTTTTCCCCTTGGAAAACTGAAGCTGTTTCCTTTATACAGTAAGAGTATGGCAGGGCAAACAGCTGATCCAGAGAGAGGCTTGGCACAGCATCCCTGGGGACGGGACATCCCCCAGGAACCACACAGCTTGAGTTTTACACTGCAAGGAAATATTTATGGTGTACTGCAAGGTGTGCAGAGATGGAGCACTGCATAGAGGAGAGCTGAAAAGCAGTGGGGTGGGGAAAAAAACTTCATGTTTTTTTTTTTAAAAAAAAGAACGGGTAAACTGGAGAGATGCTTCTGCACCTCAGTAATCAGTTTGGGGAGGCAGACAGGAAAGCTCTCTGTGGAACAGCTGCCCAGGTTGTACTCTGTGTTTGTCCTTGGGAGTGCTACTGTGCTCACAGTGAGAGGCTGTGGGCACAGAGCAGTGTGGAGCTGTTCCCTGCTACAGGGGAGCACGCTGGGCGCGCTGCATTGTGGGCACTGCACTGTCAACACACCCCAGCACAATTGCATTGGAGTTTGCTCATGTGGTGGACAGCTGTGGTTTTCTGACAATACGGTGGTTAGTGTAGAAGACGCCCACTCTCAAAGCCAGCCTTGTATCTGTTTTTCCTGTGGGAGAAGTTTTAGCACTGCCCCCAGACTTTGGCTTGCATGCTTCAGAGGGCTGTTGTGCTCTTATTTCATTAGCATAATAAAATCTGCACCTCACCATTTATTCCTCTGTGAACCAAAGCACAAAAAAAAAAAAGCTTATACAATGATGCTTGTGCCACTGAAAGAGAAAGTTGGATGATGGGGAATGGCTGAAGGATCATGCTGATGGCATGGAGAAGCAGCTGATGCAGCCTGATGTCAGGCAGAAGCGTGTCAGCTGCAAGCCTTGATCCAGACACTGTGCCCTCGCAGCAGGAAATGATTACACCACACAGACTCTTGCCCTGGGATTCCTGCTCAGGCAAGGGTTGCACGTGGTGTCAGGCCCTAAATTATCAGTTTTCCAGATATAAATTCTGAAAGTTGAGGCATTTTGTAAACTAGTCTTCTCATCTGATAGAATTACTAGCCCAAGGATCTTCTGTTAACATAAAACTGCCAGGAAGTTCTGGGCTAAATTCTGTGTGAATGCAGCTGAAGTTGGCAGGTAACAAACTGAGTGTAGGGATTTGCAATGAGAAAACATCTGGGCTTTGTCTTGTTCTCACCCCTTGCTGATCCTGTCCAAAGCTGTGTCTTGCTGTGGGGGCTCCGAGATGGGGTGGCTAACTTATGTGCTTTTTCCAATACTTGCCCTGCTGGGGAGACAAATAACAGTAACTTTATAGCTACTTGTACGTGCTGTCATATGCTTGAACCATTCCAGTTTTGTAGGAAAGACAGACATCCACCAAGACAACATATTGTCCTTGATGGGTGGGGCAGCCTATGTCATAGAATCACAGAATGGTTGTGCTTAAAGGGAACTAAAGCTCCCCAAGCACCACCCCTGCCATGGGCAGGTTGCCCCCCACTGGCTCAGGCTGCCTGACTTCCCATCCACAGTCTTGAGCACCTCTAGAGATGGGGTAACTACAGCTCTCTGGGCAGCAGTGCTAGGGCCTCAGAGCCTTGGGTAAATAATTTCCTCCACATTTAGCTTAAGTCTTGCCTCTTTTAGTTTTAAAACTGTTCCCCTTGTCCTGTTATCAGACCGTGTAAAAAGTCACACTCCTTTCTGTTTATATGCTCCCTTTATGTATTGGAAGGCCGCAGTGAGGTCTCCCCAGAACCTTCTCTTCTCCAAGCAAAACAAAGCCAGCTCCCTCAGCCTTTCTTTATAGAAGAGGTGCTGAAGCTCTCTGTGCATCCCCATGGCTCTCCTCTGGACCTGATCCAACAGCTCTGCATCCCTCGTGTACTGGGGCCTCCAGGCCTGGGTGCAGGACTTCAGATGAGGCAGAGCAGAGGGAGGTGATCCCCCTCCCTCACCCAACTGCTACCTTGCTACTGATGCAGGATGCTGCTGGCATTCCAGGCTGCACACACACAAACTGCTAGCTCATGTCAGCTTTTTGTCCATCAGAACCTCAAGTCGTCCTCCACAGGGCTGTTCTCAATGAACTCTTCTCCCAGTCCTTTCACATATCTGGATTGCCCCGACTCAGGTGCAGCACCTTGCACTTGATGTAGTCCTTGAGAAAAATCCTTCAGATCTTATCACTTGCAGTGAATGCATACCCACAAATGTCTTTTTTCAGATGTCTCTACCAAAGTCAATGCAACTCCCTATTCTGCCATGCAGGGCTGGGTTCTGGTGGCTGTACGCAGAAGGTTCGGGCTGGTGGCCGCATGCAGGGGGCTGAGTGCGATGGGTGGGGGGCTGCCATGCAGACCCTGCTGCAGAATGGAATGGTTCTATAAATAAAACACCCCATAGCTGCGAGCCTCACATTTTTATGAACTTGAGCAAACAAAAGCAAGCGAGTGTAAGAAATAGCTGAGAAGTCCCAAGCTCAGTTTGCTTCATATGCTGTTAAATATCTGACAAACTTCTGGTTAGCTTTAGCAAAGGCCAATGACAAGTGGATTATTGCCATTGTAAATTGTATCTAACAGTTTAATAGTTGTAGTACCTGGTATGTTCTTTTTAATCAGATGTGTCTGGAGTGTTGCAGAACAGAGAAAGCATCTGGAGCTATAGCAGCTGAAGTAGAAAGTTGTTTTCTGTTTACAATATGACTTTCTGCTCATAAGAATGTCCTTTAAGTGTGTGGTAAGTGCAGATCTTGTGTGTAGATGATATTTAGTATGTGAAAAAGGTGTATTTGGTGTGCAAGTTGTTTAGATCCTGGTGGAATTTGTTTCAGGTTGGAAATGAGAAAACAAATACAGTAAGCAGAACCCATGTTGTTTCACTGCAGAAGGAAAGGTGCACCTGGAAAGGTGAGCTCTGTGTGTGGCTGAAGATGTGAGGTGAGGGCTGTGTGGCATGGCTGCGATGTGTCCACACAGACCAGCCGTGCTGAACCCACACTGTAACTGCTGTAACAGTTCCCACTGCACAAACACAGAGTGGGAGGGGGCTCTAGGAATTCATCTCAGCCTGCAAGCATGCAACCCATGTCAACCTTTTACTGAGTAACTCGTATATGTGTATGTTAGTGTGTCTAGGTGACTGGAAAGGGGTTGTAAATGCAGTCATATAATTCCTGAGTTTTGTTCAGGCGCCTTAACAGCTTCTCCTACAGGCAGGAAACATCAGTTCTAACTGATTGATAATTGGAAGTAATGACTGGGACTTGGCAGAGCTCTGGGTCCTGTCTGGTTCTGTTGTTTCTCTGTATGAGACTAGGTCTGAAATGGGAAAGGATTCCGGTTGTCTTACTCTGTTGAAAAACAAAAGCCATAGCATTTAAAGAGATGGGCAGGGCTTTTCAGCACAGCCTGGGTGAGCTGGGGCAGACCTGCGGGACACATCAGACAAGGGACTGAGACATATCAGAAAGAGTCAGCCAAATTGAGGTATCTGTGAAATACATTAAAACTTTATTAAATAATTGCAGTATACTCTACTTTAGACATTGATTTAGTTCATTCACTAGTTAGAGGTCCAGCCCCAGCTTTCATGTAGGAGAGACTCCACTTGGAGTTTAGTAGTGCACGCTGCTAATTCATGGGTCAGTGTTTCATCACAAGGCTCCAGAGTGACCTCAGGGCAGCCCCCAAGGGCATGGCTCTGCTGGTGCCTTTCTGCCTCCCTTTGCTGGACAGATTGGGGGAGGACTCACTGCAGAACTTCCCCCTGCAAAACCCTTGGTTTGCTGCTAATCTGCTTTCTACTCCATTTGTGATGCAGAGCTGAAAGCAAAATCATTAGCATAGAAGCTGC
Organism: Gallus gallus; assembly: GCF_016699485.2. Classification (NCBI taxonomy): domain Eukaryota; kingdom Metazoa; phylum Chordata; class Aves; order Galliformes; family Phasianidae; genus Gallus; species Gallus gallus. Next base: position 10,701,686 of record NC_052548.1, read on the forward strand.
TGTGAGATGGAAACAGTAAAATTTGTCTTGTGGTTGCTTTGCTTCCCTCTGTCTGTCACTCTCTTCTTCAGGTGTAGGTTCTCCAAGTATCCTGTTTCCAAAATCCAGATCTCTGTTAGGATCAGAAGGACCAAACCTGTTCTCTCTTGCCCATTGCTTACTTAAGGAAGCTGGTATTGTGCACAGTTCCCAGGCAGGGCTTTCAGGTTGACAGGGTATCCCATAAAGGGTGGGCTCCATTATTCCATAAGATGTGAGTGCTGCAGTCCCCAGACAGGCATCAGTGCCCAGGCAATCCTGTGCAGGGAAGATTGTATCAGTCCTAGAAAGAAGCAGTCAGAGCTGAGATTATCATCTTCCTTCCTGTGGAACTCTGGAGGCTTCTAGTAGTTGTCCTGTAAATGACATACTTGGGAAGCAGACGTGGCAGTGGATGTTTTGGTGAAAACACTGGAGGATTTATCAGAGCAAGTTGCTTCCTGCAGCCCAGCTTTGTCCCAGCCGGCTGCCAGTGTTCAATCCGGCCAGATTTCTTTCCCTTCAGAAGGTAATGGACTGGAAGTATTTTCACTTAAAGATAAATACTTGGGGAAAAATTAGGATGAGGAGGAGCGCAGTGGAACGAGGGAAGCCCCTGAGTCATCTCCTTCCTGTGGACAGATAGGATGGGATCAGGGAGCCTCAGCTTCAGACTGAGAATGTTTATTATTTTTCTATTTCTATACATTAACTGATTTACAATTAGAGTTCAGCCCAGGGCTCAGTTAGGTGGTCACACGAAGGCTGATTCCTACACCTATGATTTAATATAATTCATTCAAGCTAAAAATGCTATTGTTGGAAGGTAGAAGGGATGTGTGGTTGCTGTCCTTCTGTCCATCTACATCCATGGAGATTTGTCAACATTGATTTTGGCAAGATGTGCACAGGAATTGCAATTAGTGCAGGGGCTGCAAACTAAAGCTGTGCATCATGTCAGTGAGGTTGTCCATGGCCAGTTTGGGCTGTTGTATTTCTATGTCCTAGCATCAGGAAATGTTGATGCTCCTTTTTGAAGTGGCTTAAGGCAATGTTGCACACCTGCTTTGCTGTGGTTGTCGTCTGCTATCTGGTAGGCTGATCGTGGCTTGCTTTTATGTTTTGATTTGGAGTATTTTTTCCAGCCCAGTAGGAAGTGGTTCCTTGTTTCACTGCTCATCAGATGTGGCTTTGGGATACTTTCAAGCTGCTCATGCAGCTGAGGTTGCAGATACCTCCGCTGACTTTTTAGAAGCACATTTTTACTGCTTCGGATTGGATGAGGTTCAGGATGTATCCTGTCACTTAATCCTCGCACTGTCTTTCACTCCACAGAGCTGACCAGAGTATGTAAGTTGTTCAAAATTTTGGGCCAGACAGAACCAGCAGCATCTAACCTGGGGGAACTGCTCCTATGCAGTGAGATGCAGTTATTGAGGGTGTGATCTGCTTGGTCCTAAGATTATTCCTGGGATCAAACAAGTGGAATTGACTCATAATAATAGAGGTCCCAGTAGGCCTAAATAGAAATTGGTTTTCTCAGATTCTTGATTTGTGTTGGTGTTAAACGCAATCACTGACACATCATTTGTGTCTACAGATGTTGACACAATACTTGTGAGGACCCGAAATGTGGGTAGGCTGCTGCTCCGTTTGCAGCCACGCTGCTTTGTGCTATCCTAGTTTTCCAGCTCACAAAAGAAAAAATAACTGAGATTTGTCTTGTCTTGGGCTGACAGTATAGCCAAGTGATTGCCAGTCCAATTTGGCAGTTTTTAATCATTTTATCTCTGTTCTCTTCTCTCTGGGGAGACAGTCAGTGTTTAGCAGTCTGCTCAGAAAGACCTTGGGGCTAGTTTCAGTGGCGGTGGCTCAGAGCTCCGATTATTAGCTCTGCTCTTAGGAGCACACTGAGATCTTTCCCAAGGGAGTGGTGTGAAAAATTAACACAGGCTTAGAGCAGCAGTGCAGCAGCAAGCTATGTAACTGTAATTACTCCATTGATATTCCTCACACAATAACACTGTCATCAGTCATTTACATAAACTTTTTCTCCATGAAGAGGGAATGGCTGCTTATAACCCTATTGGGTGCTTCCAGAGCATGCATTATACATTTTATTTGCTCTAATTTCAGTCTCAAGGCCTGTAGGAACAGAGAGAGGAAACATGCCTTCTTTCTGTTGTTTTTTTTTCCTGTTGTAGCAGTATCCATGCCACTCCGCAAACATCATCCTGCAAACAGACTAAAATGGATCTTGAGAGGATATCGGGAACAACTTCCAGAATTTGAAATGTTTGTTATAATTAAAAACAAACAAGCACAACCCCCAGATATTTTAAATAGAAAGGTTCAGCTACTCGTTCTCTGTCCCAAATCTCTGTTGCTCATTTTTTCAGGTCAGGTCCACCAAGTATTGTCCTCTTAAAGGAGCCAGAGCTCCTCAGGATTTACGCTTTCTTAGGTTTTTTTCTTCCCGAGTACGCTGCATTGTTCTGTGCCCTCCACCTGTGCCAGACTCCTACAGCTTCACTTTGCCCACCGCTCCCAGAGGGAATGGCTGCATTACCCACAATTGCTCTCATCCTGACAGCAGCTAATCCAAGAGAGTAACAACGAATAATTGGTTAACGAAATACAGAATTAACACCATCCTGTCTTCTGCCAGGGATGCTCATTTTCTTTGCGTCTCTTCATACAGTGTAAAAGCCAGAGCTGTGCAAAGCAAACTGTTTCTCCCAGGTCAGAGCCACACAGAGGAGAGCACCCCAGGGCTGGGCCCGGCAGCACTTTGTGGTCCTGATGGACGGTGATTTGGAGCGGCTGGCTCGATCAGCATGTTCTGCAGCTCTGTAAATGTGTGCTCGTTTGAGCATTGCCGAGCCTGACACAGCTTGGCTCTGTCCTTCCTGGGCAGTGCAGGACTGCATGGTCAAGGAGGAGGAAGAGAGGAGGGGATGTAGTGCTGAGCTTCTTAAAGGAGCGTCTCACGAGGGACGAGATGTCCCTATTGCAGGAAGTGTTTAACTTTGGATGTTACGCTTTCTCTAATTAAAGTCTTTGGAGCCAGATATTCCTGGGGCCAAGGCTAATAATGTATTCCGAAGAATAATATCCCTGTCTGAGCCACGGTGCGCTTATTGATGGTGCTGCACCTGACGGCGCTGACCGCGTCCCCTCGCCCTGCGCTGCTCAGGCCTGCAGGGCACGGCGCCGCATATTGCTGTCACAGAGCGAACTCTGAGCGCTGCAGCAGGGCGCATCTAGCAGGGAAAAAAGGCGCATGATAGTCAAATTTCACTTGCTGAATATTTAATGAAGCCTGCAGTGTTTATTTGGTTATCCTGTCGATTTTTATCGTTCTGTCAATAGCTTCTCATATGTGGCACGGTGATGATCTTTAGCAGCCTGTCCCCTGGGAGCTAAAGCGCTAAATGCAATTATGGATTTTATACTGCAATGTGTTTGATATTTCCACTGATCTAATTTGCAGTCTGGTAGTTTATTGTTTGGCATTTTAATGGCGTTCAAATGCTATGGAAAATTTGATTTCTCTTTATAATTCACCCTAACATCATTAATGCTGGTAGCTGGATGGCATGGATTTTAGAGGACTAAGTATATAGGAAAATTATTTTTTTAATGTGGACCAAAACAATCAGTTTTAACTAAAAGGAAATCTGTGTCCTATTTTTCCAATGCTTCCTCTTTGTCACTTTCTGTTGAACACTAAGATTGCTGTGAGGAGATGGTGAAACAAATGCTGGACCTTGGCAAACAAAATACACATGCGGTGTCTTCTGATGGGGGCTTTGCTGCAGAGCTCAAAGATCCTCAGAAGTCCTTTGACAGAGGAACGGAACGAGAACCATCTCTGAGAAGCCTGATTGGACTGTTCCTCTTTTCTATTCTGGGTCGCTTTTACTTCATAATTAATCCTCCACGCATCTTTTTTCTTTGGGTGGGGGAAGCCCTGAGCCGACCCCTTACTCAGATGCGTTCATCTGAACACCACACCATTCCTGCCGCAAATCAAATAAATAAAAAGAATAGAGGTGCCCAAGCTGCAGTTTGGTGAGAGTTCCTGACTGTTGGATTTGGGCTGCCGGCGATAAGAAGGGGTGCGCAGAACCGCATGGGCCGAGGTGGCTTGGGGGAGTTAATCACGGTGTTATTTTACACATCTACAACACTTTTATTGTGTAGTAACTCATGAGTTATGGGTCCTCTGCAATTGCAAAATAAATCCTTTAATTAACCACCTAGTCAGAAACAATTTAACCTCCTCAGTGTATCTCATAAACTACATTAGCCCCAGATTTATTTAGAATAGTGTTGTGCAAGTGTGATCTATTTGTATTAAGAATATGCCCTCTGTTATGTCAAACGTAGTGGGACAAGGAAACAAATCTGGTTTGTATGCTTTCATCCATGGCTTTTAATGATTTTACTGAGTTCCTCAAATAGAAGCAAATGTGTTTTTGCACTGAGCAGTACGTGAAAACATGTGGACAGAACGATAGCCACTTCACTTGCACAGATAGCTTCAAGTCTCACTGCTTCTTGTTAAGGTCTGTTTTACAGACAACAGTGTTTGAGAAACCTTACTCTCCTACGACGTCCAGTAAAAGTCAAACCATGCAGTTACATGCTGACAAGCAGTGATTCTGTTTCTTGAATGCTGAAGAGTTTGTTTCTGTCTTTCAACAGAGGTGTGAACACACAGCCAGTCGGTGTAATAAATCTTACCGGCTGCCAGAAATAGAGCATGCTTTGTGGTATGTGAGTTTCAGAACATTAAAGAGGTTCAAGAGAGTTCCTCTTCTAATGTAACCAAGTAGAAAAGCCGACAAAAATAAGAAGTCATAAATGAGTCTGAATGAGGTGCCAAAAGCACTAATGAATGTGTACGGAGTAACCAGCCTTGTGACTGACAAAGCCCTTCAGTGGCTGCACTGATCGATGGACCTTTTTGCTTTTTGGATGTGATTCATTCCCATCCACAGGTTCTCAGTGCCTCTCTAGATCATGGCTGCATGGATGTTGCTGCTTGCACTGTGTTTGGTAACAGCAACAAGCACTGATTGTATTTGTAAGTTGTCTCACAGTTATTTCCATTATTAACAGATCTTTGCAAAGGTGGTGTTCCCTAAAATATATTTTCTCTGAATGTGTTTAGATGGTAAAAGAAATAGTGCTTATGTAGAGGAGAGACTCTTAACTATCACGTTATCTTCTTTGGGGTCTGTGTATCTCTCAGGGCGCTCATTTTGTACCACAGTGACAGGCAGTGCTGTTGGATCGCAGTGAGTTTGGGTGGTCAGTGCCTGCAGAGGCTGCTTGGAGGCACCTGGTGTCCTGCAGCAAAAATAACCATGCAGTGTACAGGAGCAGCAGTTGCTGGAAGCAGGACAAGACATCACACAGCTGTTTCTCCAACAAGTATATATTAAAAAAGTAAACCTACTGTATTATTCAAGCTCTGGCCTGTGAGAAAGGCAGATAGAAGGTTTTCAGTTGATGGTTTTTTTTTTTTTTTGCAGGATCTAAAGCTCACATTCTGTCACAAAATGGTTGACAAACCTAGTTAGCAGGAATTAAAAACTGCCACCAAGTTCTGGGGAGAGGCAGGCTAATGACATCAGGGCTGGCCCTCCAATTGCTCTGTTAGCAGATGATAGATGAATGCACGCCTCACTCCACAGCGCCACCAGCCTTGCTCCATTCTTGAATATCTGTCAAGATGTTAAGTGGACGACTGCAATCAGCAGTGAAATAAGACCTGTGTAATCTGATGTTCCACTTAGAAAAGAAAACAAAATTCCTACCACCTAATATGAGACTACACCAGTCAACACACAAAGGCCTTTCAAGGAGGCTAGGTATCTGATAAAATCTTTACACCTCATTATCATTTGTAATTTAGAGATATGGGTACAGCTGTATCTACAAACAGTGCATGATGACATTTCCAGGGATTTTTCTGTGGCTGTTTCCAGCGAACAGCTCTTTATTCATGTTGTACTTTTATATTCCTTCTAACGTGTTTTTATTTAAACTTTATCTAGCTGGGAAGGGTAGGCGGCTGCCTATTAAAATTGTCCCTTCGGTAAGGGGTGTGCGTAGATTAGCAATAAGGACAGCCTTCTAGTTCTCTACGACAGAAGTTTGGTTTTGGTTAATTCAATTTGTAGTCAAGTTGTTCTCTACAAGATGATAAGAAATGGAGGTATTGCCTTTAGGTTTAGAAAAAAATTCCACCTCTTATGGAGAGCCTGAGAGAAGCAGCAACGATATGAATGTTAAGTAAAGTTCAGTTTTCAGTATCTAGGACATGACAGCCCAGAAACAATATCAAGCTTTGTTACTGTTGAATCTGACCCTTCCTGATTGCTTTCACCCACATAGTTTGGATTACAGAGGATATTAGTGATGTAATTGAATGCACAGCAGCTTGCTGTGAGAAGACAGTCAGCTGTATAAGCACATTTGCTTCCTCAGCGTTATAACAGAGGTTTGTAGGATGGATGCTGAGGCCTGAGAGTGCACCCAGAGGGCTGATTGAACATTTCAGCAGAAAACACTGAATGAATTAAAAATGCTCATACAGCTCAGTCCTAAGCACAGCATACTACTTGCTAACTCAGTGGTGCAAAGCTGGCTTCCACCCTTGATTGCTCTGATGCAGACCTTGGGGGTGCTACTGAGATGGAGCACTCTGTATGTCCAGGAGCATGTTCCTGCTGCACCTTTGCTGCATGGCTCCATCTCCCACTTTGTGCCTGAACTCCTTTCCAAAGGAGAAGGGTGGTTTATGTCCAGGACTTATCCCAGAAAGCAGCTGGAGCACAGGCAGGGCACACCGTGGGGATCAGCTGTGGGAGGCACAGTGGAGCTTACCATCAGCACAGCTTCCAGGAGCAGCGCTTTGCTTTGTGCTCTCAGCATAGTGCTGGATGGTGTGCCTGATGTTTTGTACAGGTCAGCAGCTTATTGTCACTGTGACACGTTGCCCTGGAGCACTGATGTTACTCCATAGTTCTCTGGAACGCAGAATTCCTCCTCTTTCCTGCTCCGAGTCCAAAGGGCTATATCCTGCAGGTACGAGGTAGGTCTCCTTATGTGAAATGAGTTTGAGTTCAGGATCCTGGCTCCAACCAGTCCAGTCACTCGTGCACTGCATGCACCCAAGCTCCCTTGGGCTGGCCCTGTCTTCCCACCAGGTGCTCCATCACTGCTTCAGCCTGCGATTTCACATTTCTGCTACACCTTGTAAACCTACACATAGCTTGATCTGTAAAGTCAGGCTTAATGGTTAAGGAGAAATAATCTTGTGACTGATAGCCAACTATAATTTCTAATAGTCATGAAATGTTAAGCGGGACCAGACATTCTGAAATAGATTTAACTGCTTTTTTGGCTTTGTGCTTTTCTACTCTCCCAGTGTGAGCGACTGAAATTTTAGGATTATGCCGGTAAATAAAAGGGAGAGATTGGCAAGGATAAACTCCATAACATGTTCTGTGAAGACCTTTATTTCAGCGTGGTTCCACTACTGGAACTCAAACAGCAACAAAATTATTATTACTGTTATTACTATTAGGGGTGTCATGAATGTACACCCCCAATATTCGAGCAATATTCACCTTCCCCTTCATGCTGCAGAAACTTCCACATTCTCCCTTGCTTTGCTTCTGTGCAGCTTTAGCTGAGAAACTGTTTCTATCTCAACCCATGCGTGCATGTACTCTACCTTTTCAACTCTCTTCCCCACCTCACTTGGGGAGAGTGAGCGAGTGGCACCTGCTGTACAGCTCCTCCCACTGTGAACGTCCCCAAAAGACACTGCTTCCATTGTGTAACTAGAAGGGAAAATAGAGATCTAAATTAGACTGAAAATAATGATTGAAATTCATATACTGCGCTTATTATGTGAAGAGGCTCTTGTTGACTCCAAATCTATCTCTGCTGTTCTGGGTTCACTATGCTGGTTGTTGTTATCTCTAGAAGTTTTACCTGAGAAAAGGAATGAGAAGGAAGTAAGATTGTTTAAAGAGGTCAGGAATGGAGGAAAAGAGAAAAGAATTAATGTTGGAAGGAATGTAGTGTGTTAAGGAGGGAGGGGAAAAAGGAGAAGGGAATGAGAGTTAAGCGGACAGAGGTAGAGATTAATATGGATGTAGACTCTTTCTCAGGTACTGTAATACAACAGCTCAAAGGCTGGAGCAGGGCTCCTGGTGAGGCTGCAGTCCTGGCAAGGAGGATCTGTTGTTGCATTGGGAAATTTACATTGAATTGCTGGTATTTTCTTACTATTCTCTTTGCCTAGCATTGTATTTAAAGACTTGCATCTTTCCACAAATCTGGCCCGAAGAAAGTCTGTACACCATTTCAGACAACGCAGTACAATGCACCATGAAACTGCTTAATGCTGTAGAAAATTGCTAATGCAACAAAACAGAGCCCCTTGAAAAATCAGCTAACACTTCGTTATGCCTTCCTGGGTCCCTTTTGACCCCATTCACAAGGAGCAACACTTCCCACAGAATAGTTGTGGCACAGAGGAGCTGTTTGGATTTCTGTTGAGGCTGCTTCCCTGAGCTCTCCCCAGTGTTGTGTGCTTTTGCAGTAGAAAAGAATGCAAAAAAGCTTCCTTTTATGGTCGCTCAACAGAAGGACCTATCAGGCGATTGTAACTCTTTAGCCAAACTCAGGCTAGTGTCCCGGGTGGGGAACCCAGAGGAAAAAGACTGAGAGATGTTCAGCTTTCCTTTTGTTTCCCTAGCCTGCTCTGCTGTAGTGGCTGCTGCTAGCAAAGGAGGAATACATGGCGGGTTGAGAAAAGGGTTGCCAATGAACATTGGCATTGGCATTTTCTGTTGGCAGGCAGTCTTTGGTTATTTAATTGGTCCTAGGTGAGTCACCTGAGCTAAAGCAGCAGAAGTAGAAGCATTAATATATTTAATCTTACATTAGACGATGTAGTTTTATGTTGGATTGGCAAAAAAACTGCCCTTTGAATTAGGAGTTGACCCGTAGCGCTGGACTAATTGGGAGCCAGGATCCCAGTCATTAAGCAATGACATGTTACATAGCAAAAGAAAAAAGTTTCTGTCATTCGTACCATTATTTGTATTATGACATCTTCTGAGGGCCTTGTCTACACCATGGCTACTGCTGTCCTGATGATAAAAGCTCAAAGAACCTTAACAACCCAGTCGCTTTGAGGTTCTCCACTTTTTAATAAACTACAGACAAAAATACATATGTAAAGACTCCCTAATTCAGCAATGAGAAATAATATAATGGTAATATCACACAGCTCATCAGGACATAAAAATTAGGTTAGCAGTGATTACTGAGTAAAGAAACTATATATGTAAGTACAAAAAAAAATATTCGGTATGTGCATAAATGTGCTGCAGACAGAAGATATAGGGGCCTCCCACAGGAGAAGATAATTAAAGATTTCTGTACTTCATTGGAGAAGTTCACTGAGATCCTTCCAGCCCTTCTCAGGGGTTGGAAAAGTTAGAGCAGCAGAAACAGCTGCTGTGGTGATTCCATAGAAATTTTTATCTGATGTCCTGCACAAGCAGGAATGTCTGAGTGTTCGCTGGTAGAAGAGGTAGAGGAGATCTCAAAGGCGCATGCTTCTGGTTCCTATTGCTACCTTGGCTATAGATAGAGGTTTGAAAGGAGCCTAAAAATTCTTGAAAGCAGCATGACATTTCATGCATTTCTAGAGTGGTGTAAAGGGGTTCTGCATCATTGAAAGTCAGGTAACATAAAAGGTGCTTGGACCTTTCTGAAAGGAGGGGGAAGCTTGTGGTTGTGTTGATAGACTTAAGCTCCTTCCAGCCTCTGTGCAGCTGGGTAAATCTCCCTAGGATTGGGCTGGCTAACAGAAATATTGGCATTCCTTAGTGCTGGGTGAGTGAGTACAACTGATTCATTTCTTTGCTCTGCACCGTAATTCTAAGCAGCTTCTTTTTAACAAAAAGGATCAAAGTCTCCAAACGAGAATGTGGTGAACTTGATACTTCTCCACAAGCCCAATAGGCATGGACAATATACATTCTGTAACCAAAACCTTTTGGGGTTTGTGTAATACAATACCCTTTCTGTAACCCCCACCCTTTTCTCCATCCTTGTGACCCTGCTGCAGCTAAGGGACCGGACAGTAGAAAAACATGTCAAGCATGAAAAGCAGCAACTTGAGGGCAAACATGACCCCTCCACTGCTAGTTACTGAACTTCTGAAAGTACGTCAAGCAAGCAGAATCAGCTAAAAAGGGAGGCCAGGGACACCTCATGTTGTGCAAGATGGGAGGTTAGGTCTTTGCTCTTTAGAACTAAAGTGTTTTGTTTTAATCATGGGGAGAGCTGCTGGCTTGGCACAGTGTGAAATGGTTTTAGAAATTCTGAGGAAGGAGGAATTTCTCAAAACAGTAAGGAAAACAAAAGTCAGCAACAGGGAAAAATTGGCCAGCATTTTTACAACAGGAAATGTGGAGGGTACTGGAAAGAGAAAATTAATGACGCTGGGAGTATGATCCTGTTAGCTGTTATTGTTGACACCTCATTTCTAGACTACAATGCCATCTAAGGCCATGTTTCACTTGACACTACCTTGAGTCATCTTTGCCTCACCCGGAGAAAAATATCAAGCAAGAGAGCAAAACCTTATAATCAAAATTGAGTGCATCACAAGAACCTTATCTGCTTTTGGAGTCCGATCAGCAGCTGCAGTATGGCTGCTGCAAGAACTCCTTGAGTTGATTGCACCAAATATTTTGCTGTATTTTATTTTCTGAGGTAGAATAAATGCTCATAATTCCATTATGAGCATTGGAAAATGCTAGCTATACCTATTTTAAACACAAGTGTAATGTTTTATAGCCCATATAGGGATAATTACAAAGTACAGAATCACAGATTTTATAGCAGATTTTCCCAGGAGTGCAGTTAGGAAAACAGTATGTGTCATGTAGCCAATTTAGGTAATGATTCTGATAAAGATAAACTGAATTGTTTATAATAAGTAATTGGGCCTACAAAGGCCCAAATGACACAGTTGAGTATGCAGACCTGGAAACAGCACAGAATACGGCACGGCCCTGGATGATGCGTGGTTCTCAGCTGCGGCACTTCTGCCCGCTTTGTGTTTGGCTGGATTTGATCTTTCTAATGCAGTTAATTTTTCTCAGGAATAGTAAAGATTAAAAACAGTTCAGTTTGTTTTCCCTTTGAGACTCTGAGGCAGTGGCTTTTGTACATAGGTGCCAGAGGAACTCTGCAGGACACATCAGCTGACTCACATTTCCCAGTTGAACTGGGGAGACACCTGAAAATGCAAAAGGAAAGCCGCAGCCTCCACTGCTCCTTGCAGAAGTCCTAGGGCACATTCAGAGCTGAACCATACAGGATACTGGCCTCGTAAATACAGCATTGCTTTACCACAGGCAGGAGATTACTTGTTGAGTAGATTATCTCTCTTGAGATAAGACAAAATCCTTCAGACTCGAGTGGAGTATCTTGTCTGGCCTATTAGTATATGACAAGATGCAGTTTGGGCCCAGTAAGCCTCTATCAATCACAAGATGAAGTAAAGCCCTAATTATCATTTAATTGCTGCCTTCAGCTTGAGCTGCCCTTCTTCACAGTTTTCTGCATCCATTTGAGATTAGGTTGCACTGAAATGAGAACCGTAAAGGGCCTGGCAAAGGTGTGAAATTCCCTGGGTAACTGAATTAATGACAGCGTTCTCCTGCTGCTAGGGGGGTTTCTGTTCTCTATGAAGACAGAATGAGTGAGGGCAAAGGGAAATAATGGGGAATTGGCAACGATAGCTCTTAGCCATTTGTTCACAAAAAGAATGACATAGAACAAGCTGTTTTGGCCAAACTTGAGGAGAACAAAGGAAATACCACTCACAGACATCTGAATTTATGCTAATTTTGTAGAACTGTGTTGTAAATTATTTTGTTGAATAAGAAAATGTTGTAATGTGTCCTTGTAGGCAGCTGAGTACAAGTTGCGATGATAAGCATTGTTAACAGTAATTTTTCTTTTCTACATTATTCTATCAGGGCAGTTTGAAATAATGGTGATTAACGGAGAGGCTTGGGATATTTGGGGGTTGGTTTAGTCTAGCTTTGAAGCAGCACTTGTTGTTTTCCTACGCTCTGCATGGCAGGTGTGTTTTCTAAGTAAACTGCAGAGGCAGAACGGTGTTTCGCATGATGAAATCTTCCCAGCAGCCTTGGCACTGACATTCATCATTAAGATGCTTGTGTATGCTATGTAGCTTTTACAACATCAAATTCAGTTTCAAAGATAATTACAGGCCATTAGTGCCTGACACATGGAGTTTAATAACAGAGAGTAAATATTGCGGTGATTTTGGAAATGCATAAATAAATAGATAAATACACGAAACGGAGTTGTCTGACTTTAAAAATGAGCTCCATAAAAACTGGTATTGCCTGAGAAACAAGCATAGTTGCAACTGGTCACTTAACCTCATTAAATGAAAGATGTAGTCCTATTAATCCATCACTTTACTAGTCTGCCTGGCAAGCAAATGCTACTCTTCCTAAACTGGTATTGCACACTAAATGTTTGCAGTCCTTTGTAACAGGGTGAATTATGCAAACCTAATACCTGGGAGCACGTGGGCAGCCTTGCCCTCATTGTTAGGTTCCAGAATTTTATGAATACTACAAAAAATAAGCATTAAAAGCTTGATAAACTTTTAGAGCATTCTTATTTTTATTTAAAATAAAATACCGAGCCTTCCTAACAGCGTAGTTGGAATTCCTTTGTCCTGACATTTCTTCAGTTTAATGAAGATCACAGAATATCCCAAGTCAGAGGGACCCACAAGGATCATTAAGCCCATCCCTTGGCTCCATACAGCACCACCCCAAACCCTGTGTATCCCAACGGTCCCTGAGCTCCAGCAGCTCGGGGCCAGCAGTATCTGGATTTAAGATCAAGTGGTCAGGTGCCTTTGCTAATATCGAAATAACTGCACAGGCTCTGCAACGCTTCAGGAAGTGGTGATGGAACCCCTGTGGGTTCACAGCTAAAATACTCCTATGCCCGGAGTTGGTTTTAAGCATTAGGAAACTTCTGTCAGGACATCTCTGGCATTGGAATAGCCAGCTGCTGAGAGAACTGAATGAAAATTGTAGAAGCTTTGAGACAAAACCGCTGGTTTTGCAAAGTACCACTAAGCAGCATTTAACACATTAAAAGAGAAGGGAGTAGACTTGCTTATATTTAACTTATTCTTTAGAAAGAAAATATCCATTCAGCTCTGACACCAAGGTTGTTTGCATCCTCTTTCTTGGAGGAATATTCTTCTTATCTAGTAGTTATTAAAGTAACTGTGGAAGGCAAAGGATGGAGCTGCCGAGACCATCATCTGCCAGAGACTTTGTCAGAGCTTTTCTTTTTTTCTTTTCAGAATATCCATTTTAACCTGACAAAGCTTGTTATGGCTATCTTGCTGTATTTCTCAGATGCTTGAGAAAGTTCCCATGCTGAGACTTTGTACAGACAGATTTAAGCCAACAATAGCTTTTGCAGCCCGCTTATAAATCATACAAAATTAAGGCTCATAACAGGAGAGATTTTGTTGCTTTGTCCATGAGGCTGCAATGGCCTGTAAGCCATTTGTTTGGCTAACATATTACAGTAAGTGATACCTTATCTGCTATGGCTGTAGAATACACGCTTATAAATTCTAAGTGTTCCTTTGTTGTGTTTTGTATGCTGGGACTTGAAGTGCTTGTCAAGCCATGGCATATCTACACATTGAATAGAGAAGTCTTTACGCGTGTTAAGCTGGAGAAGATGAAGTGGCATGATGGTGATGGGTTGATGGTTGGACTAGATGATGCTCTCTCCTGGAAAAGCAGAAATTGGTCAGCAGCTTTCAGCCATCCTCACAGGTTGCGTGCAGTGTTTGTGTTCTGAGAGCATCTCTGCACCCACAGTGTCACCACACAGGAGCAGGAATGTTGAACAGCCCACTGTGCTTTAGGGCCTCTGATCGCATCTCTGTTTTGCTGCAGAAAAGTTTGGTTATAATGAATGGGAAATCACTGCCATGGCTCTGTTTTCTCACATGCTCGGATCCCTGCAAGCTTTGAAAGCCGGTGTCTTCTTACCCCCGGGCATTACTGCAGGCGCAGCGCGAGCCCCACTGTGTGCTGGAGCTGCATCTCGCTCGCCTTTTGTTGCTCGCCTTTCCTCGGGCTTAGGGAGTCGTGGATGTTAATGCTCAGAATCCTCAGGGGATTGTTTTATACACTCAGCAAAAGGCTCCGGGAGAAGCAGGGAAGCCATCTCCGTGAGGCACAGCTATGGGTTCCAGGTGAGGACCCAGACTGCCCTCTGCCTGACTTCGAGCGCAGCCCCGAGCGTGCGGAGCGGCCGGGCCGGGGCCGTTCGGTGCAGCGCCGCGGGCCGTGCGCTCCGCCTCGCTGTAGCGCCGGGCTCAGCTCTGTGCTCCGTCACGTTTTCCCAATGTCATTTCGTGTTTGGAAAACCTGCTGCTGCAGACTTCGTTACACACCGCAGCTCCACCTGTGCCCGGGCTGCAGGGGCGGGAGGTGCGGGCAGAGCTGTGCAGAGCTGCTGCTCTGTAATTACATCCAGCCCGAGTGTTCTGCGGCTGGGGACAGATCTCCAGGCCGTAAATAAGGATTAGGAAGTGATGTCCTTTTAAGACTAAGCTATTTTGCTAGATTTAAGGGTTGTTTAAATTGTAGTTAAGTAGAATGGATCAAAATTTTAGGAATATTTTGTAATGTTTAAGATCTATTTAGGATTTTGTTTTTAAGAAGGATTTATTTTGGCAGCAGCTGCAACGTCTCAGGAGTTGGTGTCCCACATTGTCCAGCTGACTGGCTGACATCCTGGGTGGCATTTCTGGTGTGGGTTCACTTTAACCTTTTGGCCTCACTACAAAAAACTGCACTTATGGATAAGAGTAAAGTATGATTTGAAATTTTGCTCCTGGATATTTTCCAAAAATTATTTGTTTATTCAAAAATCGGATGGAATTTTTTCTTGACTCCATGTCTTAAAATTTCATCGAGACTGATTATCCCCCTCACGGTCTGATTGGCTTACACTGATGACAGTAATTACCCATCCTGTCCCTAAAAAAATAAAATAGAGCGGCAGTAGTGGAGAATAAGCAGTTTACGTTCTTAGTGGAAAAAATGCATCTGTGGAGATGAATTTCATTAGACTTTGAACTTAAACAGTGAATTTTCAGGTTGGTTCCATCTTTAGCCAGTGTGCTCACCTCTACTCAACACTGCATTGATGGGGTGTTTAAGATAAACAAACCAAACCATAGAAGGAAGCCTTTTCCCCCTCTTTTGCTTTGTCTGGGTCAATGTTTCACCCTCCTGATTAGATTTGGAACCTACTAATTAGATATAATTCATTATCTGCAAAAATGAGATCAGAAATCAAGAGCTTCTTTTCAGAATAAGGCGATCTTTCCCCTCATCCATCATGGCTATAAGTAACCAATTTAAAGTCAGACAAATGCATAACCAGCATTATTACCTTGTCATAACTAGTTAGGGAGAAAGACCTGGAATAAGCTGGCATTATAAATGGTTTTTATCACATTATTTTGCAGTTATTTGTCAGCCACTTTGTGTAAGATAAATGTAGAACAATAATCAGATTCTAAAACTGGGCTGTGGACAAGATTTTGTTAATTGCAAAAAACACCCCTGCAGACTGATTTTTCTGTAGTAGGGCACAGTTTATAAATTTTCTTTATGAAGGAATTGTACCGATCGTTTGACCCTGAAAATCTGATGGGCCAGAAAATAAGAAGGGGTCTGCTGATTTGGGAACACAGTGCGGTCTCCCAGAAGTCAGCAGGTGGACTACTTAGTGAAACAGCCAAGGGGAAAATAGCAGTTTTTAAGCATACTGATCTTGTGGCAGCAAATAGTGTGAATCATGGGAGGGAGCTTACAACAGCTCGGGAGAGGTGCTGCAGCTCTGAGACTTCTGATGTGTGCAGCCAGATGCCTACAGCTGCATTATCTGTAATCACAAATGCCCGAGCTGTGCTTTCTTTGACGGAGTGAAGCACACAATTAAACTGCAGCCACGGCAGGAGTTTAGTTTGAGAGCAGCTTCAGAGAGCAACTGATATCCACAGCCCCTTTCTCGTTCTCCTTTGGTGCTGGGAGGCAGCAGATGCAAGCCCACAGACCACACCACCCTGTGTGGCAGAGCTGCGGTGTTCCTGATGTGGCTTCAGGAAACCAGGACTAGAATTCACATTTAAAGAGGCTGACTGAAAGAAAGGTACAGGTGGAGTTCTAGCAGTATAAATCCAAAACAATATCCAAACCCTATGCTATACCTTCACGAAGACAAGGAGCAGCTTTGCATTCAAAATTCTCCTGTGGAAAGCAGGAGTAGGCTGTGAATTAAGCAGTTATTTTAATGACACTTGGAAACCATTCTTAAAATTGAGGGGCTTCAGATGTGGAGGAAGGTTTCCTCAGGCCTGCCTGCTGAGCCCCACAGTCCCCATCACCCACAAGGCTGGGCGATCATTCTGCAGGTCAGCTATGGTGCTTGTGTTAAGGACCATTGTTCCTCTTTGTTGTGGGGAAAAGTGTCCTCACACTGCTTGTCTTCCGATGACAAAAATACTCTGATTTGTTTTAAATTGAAGCATAAAAGGGTACAGTTTTAAAGCAACAGAATTACTGCCGGTGTTACTGTGGGGGCAGAGAATGTGTGTGCTGAGGGTGAGGATGCAGAGTTATTGAACTGTAATGCAGGGCTGAGATGCCACAAAGCTCATCTGTCACCTGTAATTCCAGGCTGTTGCACACTCCTTTTTCTCTGTAAGTAGGTAAAGGCCATAGTTTGATTTTTATCTCAACAGTAGCAATCTGAAGATTTCATCACTAGATATTTACTAGATTATTTGTTTTGGACTAGAATTCTGCTGGAAAATCAGCTGTGTGTTTTATGTACCATTAGCAGAGTGCTATGTAGGCATACCTACTAAGGAAAAAGTATTTAAGGAATATTTACTGTCTGGATTTCTTCTTCTTTTTCAAAGAGATGAGCCTATTTAGAAGTGTTAATATAATTGCAACTCAAGGGGAAGTGTAGCAGGAATGGGGACAATTGTAAATGATGGATCATTAAAACCTGAATTATTCGTCTGCCATCTCAGAGCATAAGCCATCACCAGGCAAAGTGTTTTCAAATTTTTTACTTTTAAATGAGGGTGCTGTGCCTCTTGTCAGCCCCTGAGTATCAGCACAGTATTATATTGAATCTACCAGTGGAGGGACCATCACCTTCCAGACTCCCATCCTGCTCCAGCCTTCAGCAACAACAAAAGCAGCAGCGATTCTAATCGGGCGCTGCTCCGTGCAGCGCTGTGTCGGTGCTTCTGCCTCTGACGCTCCGTGTACGTCTGTGGTTGCAAATAAATATTTTATGAAAAGTAAAGAAGTGGTTCCACCTGAGTTTTGCATTTGGGATTCACTTAAAAGGGCTGATCAAATCACTGGCTTCAGACGAGTTTTCCTTTTTTTTTTTTTTTTTTCCTGTTTAATGCGGTTTAAGTGGCTGTAACATGAGAAGACTTGACAAACTGGTAGCATTAATGTACTGAGCATAATGAACACCAACCATACAGCACATGGTGCTTGTCTGCTTATTGGTGAATTTAACTCACTTTAATTGCAGTGCTACTTACGTGATGAAGATGTAGTCCTCGCAGGAATCGTTTGAGGGAGGAATAATGTATTTGTTTAAAATAAAATAAAACAACGACAAAACTAGCAGATAGTACTACTAGGTGTTGTAAATTACAGTTTAATAATTATTACCGAGATCATATTTAGCTTAAGGTTAAAAAAGAGGCACCTCTGGAAAGCAGGATAAAAGCTTGCCTAGAGCACAGCCACCAGGGCTGTCTTTTGCAAGCTACACTGGTGGCAAAACGCTCCCCGGAGCACCTGGGAATAAACGGAGTCTGCTGGGAGGAGAAAGTGTCTGCCCCCAGGGCACGTCAATGGAAATAGAAGGTGACAATGAGCCCAAGGCCTGCTTGGCCATATCACATGGGTCTCCTGATTCTATTGAAGGTATTGCACAGCAACCTGCCCTCTGAGCAAATTTGACACCTGGGAGGTTTTCTATGCAAGTGGGAGGTGTAGGACCTTTACCCTCTAGCACAGAGCTAGTGCCGTAGGCAGTGGGACGCTGGTGGTGTTAGAACCTCCTTATGTCTGTCATTTGTACCCTGAACATTGAATGTCTTCCTCATTATTCATCCTACCACACTAGAAACAGCTGGTCTTCAAGGGAAATTACCTAATGAATCAACAATAAGACTATTGTGTAGGCGTGACATTTCTGATAATAAATTATAGCTTTCAGGAGCTGACCACACTCGTCAGGGTTTTGTGAATTACAGACTCAGCTGCCTTGTCTTCTGCTGTTTTACATAACTAACAGTGTAAACCCTTGGCATTTGACTGGAAGTTGTTTCCTCAACTTCTAGATCTGTATCGTAAAATTTCCTCCATCATCTGTTCACGATAATTTTACTAGGCATTTCCAACCCATACTTAACAATTATAGTCTTTGATTTTGAATTGATTATCTCTTTTATGTGATATCTGTCTTAGAATTAAGTATGAATTTAAATATTTATATACTAGAAATGTAGATACGCTGTAAATGAAGAGACTGTATTTCACTTTTATTTCACATAAATAAGCAGTGTGTTTGTATGGCTCACACTTACACTTTAATGAGTCTCTTCAGAAATCCATGATGTGGAGGAAGATCAAACTATTAGCTTGCTAACTTACAAAAATGCTTCTAACTAATTTATTTGCAACTGCTTGTCCCATAAGAAATGTGCTTCAAGGATTATCATTTGAAAGCATTTTTTTGTTTTTAAGTTGTAAGCGCTGTTTACCTTTTACTTTGTGTATCCTAATGTGACCAGTTAGTGTTTAAAAACAAAAGCTTTTGCTTCCTCTGAACTGAATGCAAATGATACTGAAATTCAGACAATATCTGCAGCAAATGGTGTGCTTTATCTCAGTGGAATTCTGTGGAACCAGTTCCTTAGCTTTTAATACTGCAAATCTTTTCATAAGTATCCAACAAGTAGAAAAGGACGGCACTTTCGTTTTTTGCCAGATTTCTTGGGGGCAAAATGCATACTTTGAAATATGAATGAAGTAGGCTAAGGTAAGTCAAGCTGGAAAGGAAGTCAGTATTCCTGCACACGTAGTTGTGGAAGTTAAAAATGAGATCTAAGGCAGCGAATATGTGTTCTAGCAAGTATACCAGGTGACTGTTGTTGTACTGTTGCTGTTCACTGGGAGTTAGTATCTGATGTCTGCTGCTGCTTCCACCCTCCACAGAACATTTTCTTAATTTAAGTCATTTTGGTGTGTTACACAGGGCTTGCTCACTCTAACACTCTGGTGGGTTTTCTGGTGTGGGTTTTTTTAAACAATTTAGATTTTCAATGGAAAAAAAAAAAAAACAGTGGAAAAAACTCACTGTGTCTAAGGCGTGTCTCTTCTGACACTTCTTATCTGAGATGGTAGGAAAGCAGCACAATTCAGAGAGCAGTCTGAACTATGCCTCGTGTCTGAAATGGTGCCAGGATCCCTTCTGTCCAGGGCTTTCTAGGAAGGCTGCTTTCAAGTGGAGCTAACCTGGTAGCTGTCCTCGCAAAGCGCCACCGCCAGAACTCCCAAACTAGAAAGTCCTCGGGGAACCTGTAAAGTAAAATCCTTTTGTAGGAGAATTGCACAAAATCTTGACTTCACTTTAGAGGGTGCCTGGAGGCAGTCTCATCCAACTCTTGAAACACACGTACAGCGGACAGGAGTGCTGGCTTTGGTTCCCTGCTGACCCTTTGGCCCTGGAGGGGTTTCTTAAGTCTGCCTTTTCAAGTCTTTGAAAACTTTTGTTTCCTTTATATTTTGCACCCCATTTGAGGCACTCGAAATTTCACTTGTGGGAGCACCAGGCACTCACTACTCTCACCAACTGTATGTATAAGGCAATATCAGACGTCGGGTTTCTTGTGCTCTCTCCAAGCAGGAACAGAACATCAGCAGCTTTAACCTGTGCTTCCCTGCATAGTGGAAGGTGTGAGCGCAGAAAGTTAGCTGCACAGTGGTTGTGTGGGCTTAGAGCTGTGTGCCCTCATGGGGAAGGAGGCAGCACAGCTCCAGCACGGGGAGCTCTGTGGCCTTCACTGTTGGTCATGCCCCAGACACCAGCAGTTTGCAAGCAGGCTCCCAGTCATAAATCCCGTAATAGATTCCACCAGACTGTTTGGTAAGCAAAAGCTGAACTTCGTGAGGAAATATGAGAGATACTATGACCTTTAGTGTGATATATCTTGGTATCAGTTAATTAATTGCGTGTTCTAAGTGGGCCGATGGGGATGAGTTAGTGGTGGACTAACTGGATTATCATGGACGTGTTCTGTTTATAAAACAATGTATGTAGCCTGCACCAGGTACACTGGGCAGCCAAAGGCAGATAGGCTTTCACAAGAGAAGCTCCCCTGAGGAGTTCTGCAGTTTGGGAGCCTCTTGTTGTCCCTCAAGAGGGTTCTTTCTCACCACCTCTTACTGTTGGCCCACTGTGCTGCCATTCCATTCCTCCTGGTCCTGGAAGGAGGCTTTGTCTCCTGCCCACTCTGAGAACGCTTAGGCTGCATGTCGTAGCCATGGATGGAGAGTACACCTGAGGGGCTCTGGCGTTCACCGATGTTTACTGTGAGCATCAGAACAGAGCACTGGGTTTGGAGGGTGCAAGGAGATAGGTTTGTATGTGCTCGAGCACAGTCTCTTGAGTTTATTGTGAAAATGTCTAACTTATCAGGACCTGGTGATTGTGTTCAGTTATGGTCTACTCTATCATGTAGAGATTACATGATTGAAAAGAGAAGCAGAAAGAGATACATAACTGAAGATTACTTGTGCACAATTTTGGGGTGACAGTGTTAGTCTAGAAAATTTAGCTAGATGTTGGTGACAGCCAAAGTCCTCTACAGCTGAATTCTGGTTCTGAAACTGAATTCTTTCTTTGAATTTCTGTAATTTTGGGGGTCCATGAATGAAGGCAAATGCCTGCTATGCTCTTCACTTTTTCAGAGAGTGGAAATTCAGCAGAAATAAACAAAGGTGTTGTAATCAAGTGACATTGTCACTTAACTTTCCCCACCAGTCTTCTGATAGAGACAGGTTGTGTTCAGCTGCATGCAGACATAACAGCAATTCTGTCTCCAAAATCTGGCTTTGCAGAGTAAGGCCTGTTGAGTTTCCATGGCAATGGCCACAAATTCCTCCCCAGCTCTTCAAAGTGAAAGACATATTTGTTTTGCTAGTGCAACTTTGTAGCACAAAAGCTCTCTTTTTTCACATAACACCTGCTAATCTGCACTTGGTCCCTTTGAAGCCTCCTGCTGATCAGAAATTCAAATACATTTTTGCATGCTAATCTTAGTGGTAATCTAGAGCTTGCGTCTTTCATGTTCAGTCTGTGAAAACAGTTTTCTTTATAAATCACTGAAAACGTTGGCCCTGCTTGCTCTCCATGGCAGGATGAGCCGATAGGGAAATCACACTGTCAACAGCTTGGATGTTGATTTTCTCAAGGTACAACACAGCTTGGACGATGCTATCAGATCAGGGCTTTTTAACCACCCATTTGGTATTTGTGAAAAGAAAGAAGAGAGAGAAGGGGGGGGGAAAGAGGAGGGAGGGCTTTCATTAGCTGCCTGCCGCCATGAGCGCAGCGCTGCCGACCTCATGGAGCACAGTGCGGCACTTGCAGCGTTTGCACTTTATCTGTCATTTTACGCCCTGTTCCGATATGTGTCACCTCGACAAAGGAGCAAGTGTGGCTGCAGAGCAGGACAAATGAGTGTTTGCTGCAGTGCTTTTCTGCTCACCTGATGAATAAGCAGTCCCCAGCACTGAGCAGGCGGACTGCACGCTCCTCCTCAGGGTGTACGGGCACTGCACACACAGCACTCTGGGGATGGACGCGCTGTGTCGGGTGCAGCTGACGGTGTGGGGGACGATACCCCTCAGCCCAGAGCCACTGTGCGAGGCAGGGCTGCCAGCGCTGCTCTTCCTTCGACTGTCCCTTGCACAGGGCCCCCTGCACTGGGACAAGGTCCGGTGCTGGCAGGGATGTGGCGTTGGCAGCTCCCAGGGCTAAGGGTGGGCACAGGGGACTCTCACCTGCTGGCCTGTAACCAACGTCGCAGTACTCATAGCCATCATGCAGCGAGGATGCTTGGTGGTGTTTGTTGTTTGCCTCAGGAGGAAAGGATTCAAAAACTGTTCTCCCTTGGGGAAGTGCTGTGCCCGTGCTCGACCTATGTCTACAAAAGCACGCTAACCCCGTGTTCCACACAGACTCCAGCCCCAATCTGCCTTTAATATTCTCTCTTGTGGATTTGCATCCCGCCAGTACCTGTGAGCGTGGTGGCCCAGCAGTGGCTCACAATCTGTGCTTTGTTCCTGCTGTGCTCCTTTGTGTCTCAGAGTGCTGAAACAGAAGAGCTTGAATTTCACTGCAGCTCGGACATAGGTGAACCTCTGTGGCATGGTTATTTTAAATGAGCCTTTCCACACAGAGCTTTACCTTGTTTAAAATAATCATTTTTTCCCCTGCTACTTGAATAAAAAAAAAAAGAAACCTTCATGGTTAATTTCTTAACTTATACTTTGGAGTTTATGTACAGTTCTGTACAGTTTTCTGTGAAGAGATTAAGTTTCCTCACATACATAAAGCATTTTACATGCTCTGTGCTTTTTGAATACTGCAGGAAGTCATTGGGCGAAACAATTTCTCCCCAAACGCTGACTGCAGGCTGCAGGAGCGGCGTGCTGCCTGCCTCCCGCAGCAGAGCAGGGCTGGCAACAGAGCAGGGCCCTGCATGGGCCGTGCGTTCCATGGGTCAGTCTGTAAGCTGAGCTCTGCATCCATATTCTGCATTTCTGAAAAAAGAAAAAACAGAACAACGATGACAAAAACCCTAACTTTCAGAAAAAAAAATATGAAAGCTTACAGTGTATTTCAGGGAGAATTCATACTTGCCATTCCATGCAGGATCGCTATCAAAATATTTGAAAGAGGTTTTTTTGTTCGTTGTCTGCTGCATCTCACTGTTATTCAGACTCTGTTCTATTCAAATTCTCTTCCATTCTTTAGGACGACAAGTCTGAGTGCACAAGGAGGCCATGGTTTCAGCAAGCAGATAATGTAACCATGTAATATAAACGTTGCATTAATTTTCTTAGGCTCTGCGAGCTGCCAGACATGTTAAGAACAGTTGGCAAAGGTCTGGGGAAGTTCCCAGCACTGCACAGCAGCTACAGAGTGGACAGGAGACCCTTCTGCCCTGCTCTGCTACAGGGCTGCGCTCCGGCACTGCAGAGGTCCCTCTGTCACCTCTCTGGGCAAACCTGCCTGCAGAGTCATGCTCACACAGCTTGCAGAGCTCATTAATACAGCATCACCAGTAAATTGCAAGAAAAAAAAAAAACACCCAAAAACGTGTAAACAAAAACTGCAACATAAATCTTGATCTATCTTTATTCTTTTACTTTAGATTGTGTGTCCTTAAAGGAAAAATGCTGATAGCATGCTTGCTGACAAGCAGTCTTTTAGTCAATGCCAGTTCACTCAAAACTGGCATGAATAAATAAATAAAGCTAGAATTTGAGAGCTGCACTTGTTTTTTCTCTCCCTTCTTGCTTTGTTTTAATTTTTCACTAGCTGAGGGGATGTTCACTATGCCAGGTGCATTTTACTGTGTGCTTGGGTCAGAGCACTTTTGTCTGTTGGAGCAGGCGGTCACTGGGGTCCAACCAGGGAGGATCTGCTGGAACTTGAATATTTGCTTTCTCTGTGTCTGTTACTCTTCAGTCTGATGAGCGTGACTTTAAAACAATATTATTTGTACAGAGGAGCGCAGCCAGGCAGCACGGGGCCTTGTGCCTCCAGGAAGGGTTGTTCCTCCACTGCAGCGAGCAGCCTCAGAATTGGTAACATTTGCAAGACTGGGATGTTCCTCTCCTCACAGGCAGGGCCAGGTTAACGCCATGGTAACGAGTGCAACTGATGCAACAGCCATTTCACCTTAGGAATCTTCCTACATGGCAGAAATCTTTGGATTTCTGCGCACTCTCAGCTGCAGAGTAATATTGCTGGGTTTATCCAGTGTTTGAGATACGAGATCCTGGCAGCTGGCTCTGGGTCATCATCATGATTTCAAGCCTAATAAATCACAAGGAGTAGTTCTTTGGTGAGGTTTGTGCTGTTTTCTCCTCTCTAGCAATCTCAGTGCCTTCTCTAATACAGCAGACAACGACCGCCTGTTTCTGCAAGTGGCCAGTCGTGATGTTGGTAGGGATCCTTCTACAAGGAAGTACATCTGATAACTGAGTGTACTGAGGTGGCTTTGTACCTGACTGCTTACAGGAGCATTGTTAGAAGGGCTCATGGAGGGGCCACTTCTCCCTTCAGAGCCCCGGAAAATACATTGGTATCTCTGAGTTTGCACATCATGACTGAAGCACCTGTATTACCCTGCACAAGTATGAACAGCAGCTTATTGACCTTCACGGGTCTTCCCAAGAGCTACTCTCTCCTCTTGAAATACTGGGCTCAGAGTTCTACTTTGTTGAGGAGTGTTGGACACAAAGGCCCAGGGAAAGTCATGCCCGCATCTCCTCCTTCCCTGAGCTATGGGAAGCCTGGCTGTGAAGGTGCAGTGTGCTTTGAGATGCTTGTGGCCTACTGCAGAGCTGTGTTCCCTGCTTTCTCCCGTACTGACTGCACCTCCAGCTTCTGCTTCCAGCTACCTTGCACATATCTAGAAGGTGTAATGTATCTTTTTCCACCACAGCCAAAATCTCACATCCAAATACTGATTCTTTAGTTTATAAAATAAATATGTAAAAAGAAAATAATCTACTTCTAATCTTTTTTTAATTATAAAGACTTGATCTGTACAGAATGACTGGATCGCCACAACTGCAGCAATGGTAAGAAATGCCTTTCATTGCTTCTCATACTGTATCACGCACTTGCTTTACAGCCATGCTTCCCAAGAGAATACAGTGAGGGTTCTTAAACCTCAGGGGCTTTTGTGATCTTCTCGCTTGCTATTTATAACTGATTAGGGTTCAGTTGTGATATAATGATAGTTCCCCCCGTGCTGTATTGATCCCAGTGGGAACGAAGGGCATTTGGTATCTCACATGATCAGACCCTTCACACCCTGTCTCGCTGCTCATTACAGAATATGAGCAGGAAGACGGAGCACTCCTCGATTTTCTTATTCAGACTCATTGCGAGCTCTGGCTCAGACTGGAGATTTGCTGAGTAAATAGTCTCAACAATAATCTCAGCCTGATTCCAACTAATTAAATCCTGTACAAACATCCCTCTCTGGGCCAATATAGTGAAAGACAACGAAAACACAGAAAACCAGACATAGCTTTCCTCCAGATTTTGCCCAACCCTTTAATCCTGTATCTTTTGAAAGATAGTAACGTCCGTAAGATGAGGGGTCAGCCTTCCTGCCCTCAGCATCAAGCAGTGGAATTTTTCAATAATGAACAGCTGGGTCACCAGCAACACAAAAGCTGCTGTAATATCCTGTAGGCTTACGGGGCACAACAGAAATCCCAAAGCAAATCATGATGTACACAGAAAGGGACCGTCCTTTTCTATTAAGGAGGCCACTTCAAACCAGTCTCGACACCACCTTTTCTCCAGCTTTTCGGAGGCTAGATTATCCCCTGTGTATTTTTAATCACGCATTGGGGGGTAGATCTGATTGCCTTTTTAGAGTCAGAGAAGTTAAAGAACATAGTTTGAGGGCTGGCATTGTCAGCACTGCATCTGTGTGTTCTCTGCTGAGATGTGTTTACAAACAAGCTTTTAGATCAAGGAGAATGGTAACACTTCATTGGGCTCATGGTTAGGTTTTGCACCAGTTGGACAAAATTGGTTTTATTAACCCAGACTCCAAGTAAGTGTGGAGAGAGCTTTTACTGGAGGTGGGGGTTGCATTTGTTTGTTAATTTTTATGAAACCCCATGGAATTCATGGCCTTTCGCAAAGAAAAAGTTACACTGCAGAGCTTTTCCTACAGTACTCAGTAAAGCAAAAAGTAAACCATGGTAACAGGACAAAAAATATTATAAAAGCTTTTTAATGTGCCACAAAAGTCAGTCTGAAATGTATGCAAGATATGTTGGGGGTTCCTGATTAAAAGCAGTTTGTGTCAAGGAAGTTACCACTTGCAACATGTAGAACATCTGACAGTGATTAAATGGAGCTAGCTATTAGATTTTTCCTAAAGAAACAATAGTTAAACATATCTCCACAAGTATGAAACACTTTATGTACTGTATCTGGTACACCTCATTTAAATTGACTTAGATGGAACAGACACACTAAGTCTAACTAGTAGGTTATTAAGAATATAAACCTGGTGCCCAAGAATTTACAATCAGTTATATGGGAGGTATCCTGACTTTCCTCCCTTTCCCAGGGCTTTCATTTACTAAGCATATGCTGTAAAGATGTCACATTTACCGAAAGGGACAAGTTTAGGATGTTTCTTACAAACAGTTTTAAGTTACATACCTGTAGCAAACACATCTTGCTGTTCTGTAACATGCTATGTAGAAAGTCTGCCACAGGCTCCAGAAAGCATGTGTTAAAGGAGGAACGTACATGTTGGGAAGAGCATATTATTTGTAATTTGTTTTTCAGTTTATTTCTTAGAGCTTGTGTATTTTGATAGAATAATGATATAAAACTTCTTTTTGCAAGATGACAAGCCTTTCAGCTCTGTTAAAGCACTTAGAGCATCAAGAAATATGGTTTAAATTAAGTGTATCGTACTTCTAATTCTAGCAGGTAACAGAAAGAAGAGCTTGGAGATTCATCCAGCCTGGAGTATTTGTTAGTTGCAAATAAGCTGAGTGCTGTAAGCAATCATAATTTTTAAGAGTTCCTTAAGAATACATTTTTTAGTTTGCCTCACTTTTGGGTCAAGAGATGTGTTTAGATGGTTACTGCAGGGCTGTACTTACACTTGAGTGCTCTAACTCACGTTCCTGAATTGCATGGCAGGATCAGGCAAGTCTTTGAGTTTGGGATTTGAATATGATTTTAATCATTGATTTTTTCCTATTATTTTGTGAGATGAGTAGACAGAATTGCTAAAATAAATCACTACAGTAGAGTTAGCCCAATTAGAATTACTGTTTGGAGTGTGGAAATCAGAGTGTTCATTCCTTTTTTCTTTGTCACCTACAATGAAAGATTTAAAAAAAAGAAATGTAACAGTTGCATCAACCGGCAAAGGAGGTCTGCTTTCCAGTCTGACTTCTAAAGCCCTAGCCTACCTTGCTAGCTCTGTCCATACAGGGTCAAGCCAAGAATTGCATTCAGCTCCTCCAGAGCAGAAGAATGCCAAGGGTCAGTGTTTAGTAGGTGAACAGTCCTCCAGGAGTTAAGAGCCAATTTCAGTCCAAACTTCCCTAACTTGCATAATGCCAAGTTCATTAAAATATTCGTTGTAGCTTATTTTCCTTTCAGATAATTTAAGACAGACAAAAATTAAATTGGAAAATACTGCTTCAAAAATAGGGAAACACTGAAGAAAATGTCTTGAGACAGGAGGTATTTTACTACTTCTAATCTATCCATTTCAGATTTACAAAGCATCTTGCAAACTTAAAACTGTGCTGAGTTGCTGCCAAGTGAAAGCCACAAAACTGTTTAGAGTATGGTCTTAACCGGAGTTCCAAGGGCTGGTATGGGTCAGCTGGAGGATGGACTTAGAGATGTGGCATGTGTGCTTCACAGGGTGCCAGTAATGGTCATGCTATAAGAAATGACAGCTTCAAAGGTACTTGTTTTCTTGTGGTTGGAGTCAGTTGACATGATTAGGGCTTGAAGCTTTGCCAAGAGTTTGCTCTTAACCAAGAGATCATTACTGCAATTAGGTGATAGTTTTGACTGATACACTCTGTGAAATGTCAAATACTGAAGTGTCTGTGGGAGCAAAAGAAACCCTGGGGCTAAATGACAGTTCTGAACTGAGTGTTCTATTCCTTTTATGCTTATCCTTTGCCATTTCTGTCATTTGGCAACTGATAATGAAAGATGCATTATACAATACATGAGAAAAAAGGAGGACCCATAGGACTACTCAGTGTAACTGTCAGTGGGGCAGAGCTAAGATGAGCACCAGAAATGGAGCTGGCATTTCTGCACCAGGAAACCAATGGAGCAGGCTCTTACACAGCTGCTGGTCCATTCCATCAGTCAACTCTAAGTTCTTCTTTAAAACTCAAGTGTAGCAATTCTGTTTCCTAAGCCTTGGTTTTCCCATACCGACTGCTTGGTTAAATCAGTACTATTGATTGTGTTTATTACAAGAGTGATCCTGGTTTGCTGTGCTAGGCACTGCGTGACACAGGAAAGCAGAAAATTGCTGTCACAAAAAACTCCTTGGCCTGGCCTGGCCACGCAGAGGCTGTGGAATACAGTGTGCAGTGAACTGGAGGCAAATACTGCATTAGTGTTGGTGTTCTCTGACAGAAAAATAGAACTGGTACCCTTCTTTCTCCTCTCTGCTTCTCTTTTCTCTCCAAATACAGACTGTGTGGGCATCATTCCTTCACACACGAACAGAGCAGTGACAGAGCAGGCAGGGCTCTTCTGTCTCCCAAAGAGGCAGAACAGAATAAAAAAAATAATTTCTCCTCTACTTTGTGATCTGGCCTTTCTTGGTGCAGTGTAAATATAGTATGGCAGAGGTGTTCCAGCTTTCATGTAAGTGGAGGCTGAGCCATTGAGCACTGAAATCATCTTCCTGCTCCATGCCGTGCATTTAACACCAGTAAAGAGAATAGCAGCAGCTACATGAGATTCACTTCTGCATCCCTTTGCTACTACAGAAGCCACTGTAACTGCTTTGTGTCTTCTTTGCATTTCTAGTCTTTATAACCCTAGTCTTTAACGTGATGTAAAAAACAAAACTATACAGGAGGGTAGCCTTATCAAGAAAAGATTTTGTTGAAAGGTACTGATGAACTTTTACATAATTTATCATGAACCTACAAACGATGGAAGCTTTTGGCAAGCTGTTAGCTGGTGTGCGCTAGCGTTAGAGTGCAAATCTGCAGCCTTGCATGGAGCTTTTTGCATCTTCATAATATCAGATAAGGTGTTCCCCTTTTTAAATGTCATTCTTCTTGTTTTCTGTCATTGTCATCCCAGGACATCTCTGTAAGAACTGAACAATTCTGTTTTATTGCTGTTGGGATTGTTGGTAGCTTTCATGATACTCTTCTCTTAAATCCAATACTGTTTGTCAATAAGGGCTCATTTGGAAAGGTGCACTGTTAATCTATTAACCCTGCAATTATTTACAAAAGGATATGGACTTTTCTTGACCAATCCAGGAGCTCCTGTACAGGTGATTCTTGCATAGTCTGAATTCCAGCATCTTTCCACTGCCTTTGGGAAATGCTCATTTCTGCTCTGCTATTAACTACTGAACCCATGCAGTCTTTCTCCCAGTTGCGCATTGACAGGATTTGGAAATAAAAAAGTACACCTGTGTTCCAAATGAGACTGCAACACTCATGGTTTGACTGATGTATCATCTCATTGAAGTATGTGTCTCAAAGAGTGGGGGCAGTGCAGAACAGGAGATGCAGTGGATCCCCACCAGTGCTATCCAGGTTAAGGGAGAGGTGATGGTTGTGTACAAAGGCTTCATAGCTGGTGTCTGGACAGGGTTAAAAATGTGCACTGAACAAAGGAATTCTGTGCCCATTTTTGAATTTGTGGACTAGCATGGTCAGAGCTGTACTGATGTATTTATCTACTGCTGAACCCTATATGTTCAGGAAGGAAGGTTTGGTAGAAAAAATTGCACTGATTTCTGATCTTATTTGCTTTCAGGTATGCTTTTCCTAGTGATCTTTTTAGAGTACAGATGTTAGGACCCAAGCACTGTTCTTTTCATGTTACTGTTGTTGTGTTTGGGTTTGGTAACTTCTGATATATGAACTTTCAAGTTATTGGAGAACCCATTGCCTTGGTCAGCAACATTTATTCTGGACTGACATTTTCATCTGTTGAGACTCTACTTTTCAAACAGAAAATCCACATGCAGCCTTTTATTTGTTTCTGTTGAGCAACCACTGAGTCCAGCTTCGTTGTGAGACAAAGGGTAGTGTGAGCTTTCAACAAGCGATAGTTGGATATTCTTCCATATTGCACTTTGCCATTATAAAATACACTCCCACCAAAAAGATATTAAACAAAAGCACTCACTTGAGGGGAAAAAAAAATAGTGGAAGCTGCCAGCAGCAATCAGATGACAGATATTTTTGTTAGGAAATAATACCTTTCTCTGATTTCCTGAGAGGTTGAATATAAAGCATAAAACAAGGGACAGTGATGAAATCCAGAAGAATTACCTCTGTGTATTCTGCTAGAAGAGAGTAAACAAGTACCTATATGCCACCCAGGTAAAACAGGCATTGTTTGGACAGCTGCATTGCCCATTGAAAGGTGCTGCTTGATAGTGATGCGTTGATAGTAATGTTCATTTCATATAAGGTTCATATGATATCGTACATCTCTATAGAGATAGCTGTGTTAATAAACCTTACACAGCAGAGAAGTTGGATTTTCAGATGCATACCAACTACTAATGTAAAACATGCTGCAGTGAGAATACCTTGGGAAAAAAAATGCATTTAATGCTGCAATAATAGTAAAAGGTCACCTTGGATCACATTTGGAAAAGGTCAGATGCTGGTGGAGATAACAGCCTGTACACACAGAGCAAAAGCTGCTAGGCTTATTGTAGTTCCATCTGCAGCCACAGCTGAAAACCAACCAAGATTAGATGTGGGATTTTTTTTTTTTTTTTTTCTATTTTGAGTGATTCTGTGGTAGGAGAGGAATTGTTCATGTAGTATGTTTCTGGTCCTAGTAAAAAAACGTCAAAAATGGGAGAAATCTTTTTAAATGTGCCATTGTGCTGAGCTCCTCTTGTATTTTTGCCACTGCAATGCATTGGAATGGATGCATATGGTTATGCTGGCAGTTTGATAGAGTAGCTTGTTTCAAGAAGCATGGCGCAGGATATATAATGCAAAATGTACCTGTGCATGCTTTCCAGCTTGACATCTGTACAGTAAATCTCATAGGCAAAGGGAATTGTTATCCTCAGTGTCCTGGGAAGTTTTCAGTATGAAATGGTTGAGGTGAGTTGCTTGCAGTGGATTCTGCATTGTCAAAAGTCAGTCCTACAGCAACTTGCAAAACACCTCACTGAGTTGCTGAAGTCCACTCCAGGCTACCTGGAGCCCCACCAACAGCTGACAAACCTTAAGCACAGAGATAAAAAAAAGTTTGCATGAGTGCTGCTGCTCCAGCTGTTCTCAGCCAGATGTCTTGAAAATGTTGCAAGTTTATTCTCAATGTTGTGGCATTCTGCTTTGGAGAAATATGTTCCCAGAGAGGTCCCTGGAATTGAAACAGTCTCAGGAGGAATTACTGTTTCTGTACATGTAAGCTGGCTCCATCAGGTCCAGCAGAGGTGATGAGAAAAGAGTTTGTAGGAATGAGGATCCTATCTAAGAAAATCTTAACAGTCATCTTGTCCATCTTGCAGACCGGTTCCTCTAGTTCTTATATAAATTATATGTGATCTACTCCCATGTAGCACAGGGGAAGTTAATTCAGTTGTGATGGATTTACGTTGTTCTGAGTGATTCTGCTGGTGATATTTATCTGTGTCAGGGCACAGTCCAGAGACTCCCAGTGAAGTTTGTAATGCTTTTCCCTGCACAGAGGGCAAACGATGGTGTTCGCCTAATGAATTTATATTCCATTATAAGCAAACCATGTCCTTCTTTCTCCAAATTATCTGCTATCAGTTAAGAGACACAAGAAGCGCCATTTATCTTTGAAAATGAAACGTTAAGACACATATCACAGGCTCCTAAGCGCTTCAGCTAAAGAAGGCAGCATGTACTCATGGCTGGAGTCTGCCCTTAAATCCAATCACATTGTCTGTTGTCCCCTAATTCCATCACTGTGATCCTCACAGTGTAGGGTGAAACATAAAGCAGCAACTGACAGTAGTTACTGCAGCTGCCTAAGACCTGGCAGGCTTTTACAGAGCACACAAGAGCATTTGGTACCATTTATTGCTAGTCTCTGAAGGATGCAGAGTGATCAGCGCACTTGGAAGTGAATGGTCTTTTCATGTTGTTGATTTCCTTTTTCTGGATGGACACAGCGCTCCTGAAAGTGAGGGATTAATAGTCCTGGCTAGATGCAAGCAGATTGCAGCCAGCACTTGATACTCTGGCGCTCGAATCAGACACTGAAAATAAAGTGTGGGACTCAGAAAGCGATTTCCAAATATTTGACAGAAAAGTAATCAATCCCATTTCTGGGCTGCCAGCAATATCTGGTAAATTTTCCCAGAGAATCGCTGCTGTCCGTGGCGTGGTTCTGCTAAAGATTTACCTTTGCCTCTGGGGCAGTTTGATGTTGCTAAGCAGAAAAGAATAGTTGTCTTTCAGGCATGTTTGGGATACTCGCTGCATTCAGGCTGCTAGGCAGACACTTCAAATAAGCGTCAGAGGCTGAAATGCTGACCAGGGCTCCTAACTCTGGCATTCAGTTAATTTTGTTGTACAAAATGCAGCAGAGGCTCCAAGGAGGCATCATCAAACACTGAGCTCTGGAGTTAAAAGAGTGAGAGAGGAGCTCTTTGTCTGAGCACCAGAGCGAGCTGTAGCAGAGCCAGGAGCTCGGAACGGGGGCGGAGGAGAGGGCTGTGAGGTGGAGGCACCGCAGGTGCGGAATGGGGCCGCGGGTTCCCAGCAGTGCCGGGCAGAGCAGTGCCGGCGGGCTCTGTGCCGTGCTCTCCTCAACTGCAGCTACCGTCTGCCCCACGCTCTTCTGCCAGCGCAAACCCAGCCCGCGGTGGGGGTTCGGCTGATGACATCAAAGCATCATCATCATCTGATGGCTTTCCCCAGCTCAGGCTGTGTGGGTGCTCCCCCAAGCCCTTCCAGCACAGAACCTGCAGTATTAGTCTCCGTGAGGCGATCACTTGTGGCTATGTAATTGCTGTTCCATGGAGCAGCCCTGGTGCCATGAAGGGCTTCGCCTCACTTTTCTGTTGGAAGTGGTCGCTGGTGCTGGTACAGATCAGCTCTGCTATTTCAACTCTGCAGCGTTTCGAGATGGAATATTGATGGATTTGGGTTTCAGAATGACTAATTAGCATGTAGGATTCCTCAAAAGGGTTAACGTGGGATCTTTTTAATTGTCAGAAGAGTTTCAGGCTATTAGTGTTGGCATATTCTTCAATAATCTGTTTTATTTTTACCTGCTGGGAGCTTAATTAAAAAACAAAGAGGCTCAATTTAAAGCCCATTACTATGCTAATTTTGTAAGAACTGGGCGGTGATTAAGAAGCTTTAAAAAGAGGAGTTTAGTTTGCTCTAGGGAATGGGTTGCAGGCAGGTTTTATTTCGTTTCATTAGCTAGTTACAATTATTTATAAACTAAATGGAAATGATATTAAATAGTAATGAAAAAACAGTATCTATGTATTATTGAACAGCAGAACTTTTTTTTAATTTAGCATCAATGTGTGCAGAGCCTTTATTACTGCAACTTGCAGTTAACACAGCTAAATGCAGTTGTTAAATATAAGAGACTTTTAAAACATACCCATAAATACAGAGCTGTCTGGTTTGCTTTTCCTATAGATCACTGGAGTGGGTTTATAAAAATATCAGCGTGACAATAACGATGAAGTGCTGTCTCTTTAAGAAGCAAAAAATGTTGAGGCTTTATGCATGAAAATTTCTTAACAATAAATTGCAAAGATGTATTTTTTATGCTATGTACTTAAGTGTTTTTCACTGTGTAATCTAGCAGCGCTGCAAACTTTGTACTGTCTTTTGCTGTCATACAAACCCAAAATATTATATTCAATTACTGCAGTACGAAGCATACCCAGAGGAGCGCGGAACGTTCAGAAGCTGAAAGCCAGATGAGCACCAGCGCAGTAAAAACAAAATGTTTCTGTGGACAAGGCCTGAAGGGTGGGGGGCACAGCAGAGGAGAGCCTCTGGGCTGCTGGTTGGCCTGGGGCCTCTGTCTTTCTCAGCTGTGGGAGCCGAACCTTGGCTATCAGCGGTGTGGGCCATGGGCTGGGTCATTTGTGACTGTGCTGGCTGGAAATGTCATGCAGTTCCAGAAGGGAGAGTTACACCACCAGCAGGAGGCTGCAGGCAGCCAAACAGGACAAGCAAGGTTACAAATGGAGCCACATCAGGGGACCTGGGCAATGTTGCAGGAGCAAAGTGCTGGGGCACCAACCACCTGTGCCAATGGTTTGCTGCTGTGGGGCTGGGAGCAGAGTGCAGAGCAGAGGCCTGGCACTGTGTGGACTGGATTTGTTCCAAGTGCAACCAGGCAGAGGGTCCTGCGGGAGAGCCCGGGCTCTGTTCCTTTGCAGAGAACTTCTAGGGTGCCACCACTGCTGGGGATGCCATCTTAGGCTCTTCCTCAGCCTTGCTTGGATGTAGCCCATCATTGCCTGCTGGGCTGGGATGTATTCCTTCTGTACACGTTGCCTTGCTGAGGAGGCTGAACCTGAGACATGATGCTGGGCTCTGGAGAACTTCCGCCCTGGGCTTTGCGTGGCATGACAGAGAACCGCCTCTTTTTACTTAAATGTTGTGAAGAGATTCTTTGGGAATTCAGAGGGGGGATTTTCCATGAAGGGCACTTCAGGTTTGGCCTTGGTGATTAATTCCACGTACAGTATGCAGATCAGCTGGTGGGGCTTCATCCAGCTTACTCTTAGGGAGAAAAGGTGTGTGAGGCCTACACCACTCTGCCCTGAAGCCAGTGAAGGGCTGAGGATCTTCCCTGGTCCCCACAGGCACTGGCTCTCCATGGGAGGTGTCTGCTGCCCTGGCCCTGCCACCCCCCCAGAGCAGTCAGTGCATTTCCTTCCCTGTGCTGCTGAGTGTTTCAGAACAGCAACTGTAATGCTGCTTATTTTTGTCTGTATTAATACATGGGGCCAGGAAGTGGGCTAACTGTGTGTTGGTGTTCCTTCCTGGTGACAGCAGCCTGTGGGGAGTCGAAGGTGGGATGGCACCAAGGGCAGAAACCCCACTGCTAAGAGCTACATCCGTCAGGAGCCCCATCTGCACAGCTCTTCTGTGTCACAGGGTGACAGAACTCAGCCTCAGCATCACACAGTGATGCTAAACCATTTCAGACTTCTAGGCATTAGAGCCTAATACAAACCACTGAGATAAATGTAAGTTCTTTATCTGATTTTAAGAGCTTGTATAAAGTTTGTATTCTGTGTTTCAAAAATCAGCTGTTAAAGGAGATGGGATCATTTCATCTTTGTTATGAACATATGACATATCTTTTGCTGTATTTTGGCATAAAAGAGTGGGTGCCTGATCTTCTCTGTTGCTCTTCTTGGGTGGAAGTTATTCAGATGGCTTGAAAACACTACAACACATTAGAATTAGGAATGCACTGGAAATCTCACATCTGCATAGAGAACAGGCACTTGACATCTAAACAGCCCTGGAGCTGTTCACATCACCTGGCCCTCAACACACAAACTTCAGATTCTTCAAGGAAACCCGAGGAGCTTTGGAGCTGTACATTCTCTTTTGATCTGGGTCTGAAAAGCTTTTTTCCCAGTAAACAAAGGGGTCATTTGCTTTTCTTGAATAGCTGCTACTGGGTGCTGCAGGTGCTGCTGTTGTCACCAATGGCTTTGCTTTCCAGTTGCAGGCAATTTTTTTCTTTCCAGTAAGAGTCATAGCTGCGTTGGATCGTGACGGGTCTGTGCTGAGAGCTTACAAATTGTTACCTGCTCTGTGTCCTGCTGAACTGGCATGTCCTGGCTCATAGCATGTCCTTTATGCTTCATCAGTCATTGTAGCCCCAACAGCACATAACTTTTCTATGGTCAGCTCCATCTTCTTTCAAGTTGTTGGTTAAAAATAGGAAGCAACGTCTCAGCTGGCGCTGTTGTGAGGGTTCTTCAAGAAGGACACCACCAGGGAACTTTCTAATTGAGTTTGCCCTCTTCCATTAACCCATTCTCAGGCAAATCTCTTCCCTGACTGCAAGGGAAACTGAGAATTTTATGCTGGCAGGAGTAAATGTTGCAGTCTGCATTAGGAGATGGTGTGAACTTCATTACGGGGAATCTGTCAGAAGTGGCTTTTTTTCAACAGCTGAGCCACTTCACCTCTCATCTGCTACCACTTCCTTCTCTTCAGTTTACATTTCTGGAGCCAGGATTTGTATATTTTCTGTGTTTTGAAAGTGTTTGGTAGATATGTTGTGCAAATAAAGACCTTAAAAGGTTGGGTAAGCAAGCAGGGATATTAAAAAAAACCCTTCATTTGTGCATTTATTCGTATGAGACCTAATCCAAGTCTGATTAAAGTAGGAACTGGACTAGCCCTCTACAGGAAGCACAAATGAACTGTCACTGTCAGCTATATGACAAAAATGGGACTGTTGCCTTTCTACTGACAAATTCTTCAAAGTCTACATGTAAGACCTCCTGTTTTCCAGACAGAATTTGTGAACTGTGTGGGCACTCTAAGACTGTTGTCCTCAGGTCTGGGCTTTTTCCTGGCACGTATCCAATTACGAGAGGATTTATAATTTTACAGACAGAGCTATTGCTGTTGGTTCTAAAAGTTACTATTATTATTATTTAAATTAACAGCCTTATGCTTCTCACAGCAAAATTGTTAATTGGGCATCTCTGACTTAAACAGTTATTACAGTCATTAAAATTATTCTTCATGAGAGAAAAACTTACAAGAAGGGTTAATGTAAAAGTTAAAATTATTTAAAGTGCCCTGCACGTCTGTGGCTCAGTTATCTACAGAAACCAGCAGGGCTTCTGCTATCAAAGTCTTCTGTGCAGACTGTAGATCCTTATTATGTGATGAGTACAGCATTCTCTCGCCATTTAGCCTCTGTCAAATCCTCCTTTTGCTTCCACAGTCATGTTAGGGAAAAAAAGCTTAACACTACAAGTCTGCAAGTCTGTTGTTTCTGTGGGTAAGCTTGTGGCTGGGCCCAGCCACAGAATTTCCTCTTGAGATAAAGGTCCCACGGCAGAATACTTCAAAAATTTCTTTAGTTTCTAAACAACGAACCGGCTATCCAGGATCCCTGAGGTCTTAAATGTCCCTTGGCCTTCTTTTGACCCTGTATACACCTTACATTCTTCCTTTAATGATTGACACTCAGTGGGTATGTGCCTTCAGGCATATTGAAGTTGTAGCTGCTGTTTCATCAAAGCAACTGTTTACAGCTGGTTTGAGTTGGATGCCAATAAACAGTATTCTTTTTGTCTCAAAATAAAAAGCAGCTTAAGTCTCTAACGATAAGGATTTTGTGCTTTGTAGAAGAAAAAATCAGCTGGGTTGGGACAGCCAGCCACTCAGCTTAGCAAGTCAGAGTACTTTATACTTCCAGCTAAACCTCTTTTATCTCCTCAAGTGAGTGAGCTATAGATTCTTATCATTGTGGCAGAAGTGATGAGGGTAACATCTTTAGCTGGAAATCATTGGCAACATGTGGAGAAAGCTTAAGATGTTGTCACACTTTAACTTGGTCCTAATCTGTTCAAAGGCAGTTCATACTTTCTAACTGTGCCAGCAGGTAGTGAGAGAGAGTCAAAGACCATCAGGGTAAAGTAGCTCCTGCTTTTCTTTGGAGAGTTTATGACTTTCATAAAGAAACTGCAGCAGTAACAGTTATTGTCTAAATGAAGAGCTTATGTTCACCCAACCATATTTCATTAACTTGTACACCCAAGCTCCTACATTTCCTGACTAGTTGGTGCAGTGCTAGAAGCTATCTTAAATATTTTAATAGCTATTGTCAGTGAAATGAGAACAAAAGAAATGTGTAATTCAGTTATGCCCCTTCCATATGACCATCTGACTTGCCTACAATTAGCAGGTAACATATATTAGCTGTGTGCTGGAGTGCTGTCTATAGAATTTGCAAAATTTCCACTGCAAGCTGTTTTGTGACTTGTGACATGTTGACGTGAGATCCAAAAAAGTAAACATTTTCCTTCCAACAACAAACTGGCAAACTGCTGACACCACTTTAAATGTTGATTCTTTGAGAGAGCAGTAGAAAATAGATGTAGGATAGACCCCCCAATAGAGCTAGATATCTTTAAAGCCTTCTTATCTGTGAATGAAGTCCCAGTCCTATTCCTGTTGGTATCAGAGAGGTTCTTCATTTCACTACTTGAAGCAAAAACTGATTCACAATTTCTCATTGTGTGTAGATTGCTCCGAAAGTAATGCCTCCTCTTTATTTCAATAGAAATTACAAGAGATATAAAGAGCACAATAACCCTATTTGATAGAGCAAATTCTCAGCTACAAAACATTCTTTTTCAGCAGTCATAAGTAGCAGCTGAATATTTTATCCAGCAATGAACTAGAGCTTGTATGCCACATTCTTAATAATCTGCACCAGCAGAGTTGATCCACCGTTGCTGTCAGTATTGCTGAAACCACCCCCCGCCCCTCACTGTGCTCACATCCCCTGTTTGATTTCCATAAATGTTCAGCAAGTGTCAATGGGTGCCATGTTTTCCACATGGAGGATTTCAGTGACGCACCTTTGCTCCATATGCACTTCCATGTCAGACGCCATTCTGTCAGACTGCTCCTCTGCTGCCATCTGTCACACAGCAACAAAATTTAACAGAATGTTGGCTGGATGGTTCAGCCCCTACTGCCATCCCACCAACATCTGCCTCTGATGTCATGGGCTGACATAATGAAACAGGAGGCATTACTTTTGGAGCAGCCCTTGTGTATTTGTCTTTTGCAGATGATCTTAAGAACCTTGGAATTACTCGTGAGCAAACTTCATTCTGCTTCAGCAAATACT
This sequence comes from Gallus gallus, assembly GCF_016699485.2. Taxonomy (NCBI): domain Eukaryota; kingdom Metazoa; phylum Chordata; class Aves; order Galliformes; family Phasianidae; genus Gallus; species Gallus gallus. The sequence continues at coordinate 10,740,848 of NC_052548.1, forward strand.
CTGTTTAAAAGTGCTTCGTAACTTCAGATAAAAGTTCAGTACAACCAGAGCAGGATTTTCTCAGTCAGATATTCAACAAAGCACCTAATTCTGGAGAACATTCATGCAACACGCACGAATATCATGAGATATTTCAGTGCTTTTTATAGAAAAATGCTAAGCAGTACAACTTTTCTTACCAAAGGAAGGAACACTGTATTGATGTATAAGGTGGTGTGGGTTTTGGACCTTTTCTCTCTAAAAAGGCATCTCTACTTTTTCTACTCTGGATGAATGTGTGTGTGTGTAATACACATTCATACACATAGCCATAAGTTAAGCAATATTGTCCAGCTTTAAAGTACTTACAAGTTTTCATTTAATTAAAAAAAAATCTGAAAAAGTTAATAAAATGTTTAGACAAGCCTTTCAGTCCTGTGAGCTTAAGGAAATAATCCTCTTTGCATGCCTAATAATGTTGTTAGTATCTAATGGGATTTCATTTTCACACATGTGCTTGTGTCTTGCATGATATAAATAAATGCTGGAATAACTTAAAACCTGTGCTAATGTTCTAGGCAAAAGAAGAGTCTGGCCATGCTACAGGGCCTTGCTTGTTTCTTTACCTGTGTGTTTAGACAGTCTAGTATACCAAATCCCAAATACAAATGCAGATGCTGATAGCTAACTCTTTAAGACTGAATTGACTATATTTGGATCTTACAGAAATTACCAGATATTGATAATTCTATGTTAATCTAAGAATTCAGCTTATAGAGCAAATATAGTAATTGTTTATACTAAAATAATTAGGCAAGTCTGTATATTTACGTAAAAAGTATGAATCAGATAACTTGGAGCCTTCAAAAATGCCTGTGTTAAAAGAGCTGCATGTTTGGCATAATAATATAAATACTGTGTAATTGACACGATGTTAATAAGAGGGAGTCCCTACTACTAGAATAAATTGTCGTTTCTAAGGCATTTCTGGACACACCTTGCTGTCTGAGTTTCTCTTTTTCTTCCCAGTGGTCCTTTTCCATTGGTCCTTTTTTTTTTTTTTTTTTTTTTTTTTTTAAATTATTATTTTCAAAGAAATTATTGTCTCCAGGAAAATGCTTTTGCTGATCTGCCTTATCGGATGAGTGAAATTTTGTGGGAGAGTGGCAGTAAAGAGAAACTACGTAGAGATGTTTGGGTGAAAAATAAGTTTTCATCCCTTAAAGGTCAAGCTAATAGGCCATGATTTACAGCAGAATATACTAGGGACTTTTGTAAGACAAACAGCAACTTTTCATGCTCAGATGGGGATTCTTGGGTTAAATTGCTATCTTTGAGTTCTGAACTTGGAAAGGTATTAAAGTGGAATTAAACCTTTACACAATCCGGCTCTTGTGTCATTCAGGATTTTTTTAAGTTCTGTTTAATTGTACATCACAGCAGGGTTCTGAGTGACTGGTGCTCTAAAGAAATGAGGGGTAGGGTTAAGTCTGCAGCCCACTGCTCTCTGCTAATCCTTCTTGTTCCTTGAAGAAGGATTTACTTTTGCTGCCAGCTTGTGAAAGACTTTCCTCGTCCCGAAGAGATTGTTGTGGCTTTCCTGGGGAGGTGTGGTTGCTATAGCAGGGAGTCACGCCTGGGTATTTTCTCAAACCCTACTGAGAGCGGGCCAAAAAAGAGCTGAAGAAGAGTAAAACTGGGGATTAAAAAATGGAACAATAGGAGACAGGAAGATAGGAGTGGGAACAAATGGGAATTACAGCACCAAAAATAATGCAAAGTGACAAAAAGAGGAAATAGAAAAATAATAGCTGACAGTCTGACTGAAAAGAGAAACACTACAAAAGGACAATTTATTTTCTACAGGCAAATAATGAAGGGGCATTTGGGAAATAAGACGCGGGCCCTTGTGTTAAAGGTTTTTTTATTTTATTATTATGTTTTGCAAACACATATAGATCAAATATTAAACAAACCTGTTCCCCGTCCATCCCCTTCCCTCTTCTATATTTGCTGTGATCTATTAAAAACAAAATCTCTGGTTTTCAACTGTATGTTTACTAATTTGTTGTTAAATGGTATTTCTAATACTATCTATTCCTACAGTCCAAGTGTAGGACAGTTCTGCCCGTTTCATATCGAATACAGATATTTAGATCAATAGCGGAAGAAAAGACCCAGCCCTCCACTCAGATTCTGGTCTTGATTCCCAAAGGAAAAAACTGCCTCCAGGGAAATGCCTGCGGGCACTTATTTTTGCTGCTGTTTACTGGAGACGAATTCTTCAGTTCCTGCCATGGCAATGCCCCTGACATAAATACCTGGTCCTGCCTCTGTGGGGGCCTCGGCTTCTGTCTTCATCTCACCACAGTTGTATGCTGAAGTTGCATTTACTGGCCTATGGCTCTGTCTCGAAGAGCGTGCTTTTAGCTTTTTAGATGCTGCATTTTGCTCCTAAACTCCTTTGCTCTCCAAATAAAACACAGCTTAATTCTGCAGAGAGCTAAACTTTTACATCTCAGTAAAAGAAGCAGAATTTTTCATTCAGATGAAAGTTTGTCACATTACAAATAAAATTTAAAACGAAGGCACTCCCACATCTAACAGCAAATCTCTCTGAATGCTTTTCCTGCACCCTACTGCTTTATATATAGGAGAGGCAGAGAGATGTAACAGATGAAACATTTTGTTTATGAAGTGTCTATGTTTTGTTTTATTTCACATGTTTTTGCAATATAGATAACAGATTACACCACAGAGCTTTCATTGCCTTGTGCAATAAAGATACTATAAAGCCTTTCTGGGTATTAATAATAGATTGTGTTGATGAGTTTGGAGAAGCTGGCAATAGACCCCCCACTGTAAAGACATTAACACCACAGGACTAAGGTATCTTTCCCTTGCAAATCAGTTTCTAAATTGGCTGTGCTGATGGGTTTGGGCACAAGCTCTTGTACAGCATCAGTGCAGCAGGCACAGGAAGTTATTTTGTTTTATATTGGCAAATAACGTTTCTTCCTCTTAATGCTCTCAGTTGAGAGGAAAGGCCCTGTATAAATTCTTTCCCTAAGTCATTCTTGCCAGCCAAGAAATAACTTAGAAATTACATTTGAATTGTTTTGACACAGTTATTTTTTTCTTTAAAAGTGAAGGCCAAAGCAGTGAATCACCAACAGCACAATTTCCCTGCTCATGGAGCCTTTAGGGTGAATTTTCATACAAAAATTACATTAGAAGATTTTCACTGTGTTGCTGGCAATGTAAATTCAAAGGCAACTGTAAATTCAGTATGCCACTTAGAGAACAAGAAAGATAATACTTCTTATCAGACTAGTGAATATTCAATGTGTTGAAGAAAGCAGTTCTCACAGATCTGGTTTATGAAATAAGGCCCTCACTGTACACAGCATCAGCCATTTTGTGCGCTTGGAAATCAGTGAGGTTGTACAGGTACTGAATAAAGATGGATTTAGTGTAATATGTGTAAATAACTGAATATGAATCCAAATAAAGAAAAATGGGGAAAATGTTATTTGCCAGTAATGAACTTGCTTAGCAGAGTTCCAGCAGAAATACAAACTCTCAAAACCTATTATGCTTTCATAGCACTTTGATATAATTTAAAGTTATGCAAAAAGCATAACAGAAGCCCATTTACCTTTTTTTTAAACTCATAGACAAAATAACATTATTTCCCAAATGTTTGTGCCACCTAAAAATATTATTCCAACAAAATCATTGTATTTTGTTAATCCATTAGGCTTCTTAATTGCAATCCTGACTTTATCAATTCAATTGGAGCCCTTAACTTTTATAACAGTTTCTATTCTCCAGAACAGATTAGGAGAAAATTGCAGCCATAATCTGTACAGTGCAATTGCCATGCTATAAAGAGGAATGGGAGTAGCTGGGAAGAGCAATTGGATTCCCAAAGGTGGAGCACAGTAGAGCAATATCAGTGACTTTGTAAATGAAAAATTGTTTTAATTCCCTTCTAACAGCAATAATTCGATTCTTCATAAATTTTTCCATCAAAGCATTGTAAGGAAACATGCTATGAAATAGAGCTGTGCGGCAGTGATGGAAGGCAGTCAAACAAAATGGTCAATTAAGGGGTGAAAATTAAGCAAAGAGAAGAATCCATTTTGTCACATTCTGCTTGAAGCGAGAAACTCATCTGTACTTTACATTTTATGTTTTACTTTATAGTGAAGGAAGGTGTAACTTTTCCCATCATTCTGTCCCCACTTTGGCAATTTGCCTTCGCAATCAGTTTCTCCTTTTTCATTAGGCTCAGAATGGTGGGCTCAGTCCCGGAGCTGTCAGTGGGAAGATGGTGGGGCTGCACAGCGCTCTTGTGGAGCAGGGCATGGGCCTGGCACCCCACGTACAGAGGGCCCAGGAGGAGCCGCGGGGCGGGGTGCTCCCAGCAGCCATGTGAAGGCTGAGGTCCTGTTCTCATTCAGGCAGATGGGACCCCTTCCTCATGTATATATCCTGTGGAGATATATGTATATATTCTGTGGACCCATCTGGGCGCCTACCTGTGCGACATATTGTAGGGTACCTGCTTCAGCATGAGGGGTCAGACTCAATCTCTTGAGGTCCCTTCCAACCTCTGTGATTGTGTGATTCTGTGATATTCTGCTAGGAAAGAAGTCCCAAGCAAAGGGTGCTAATTTGGTAGTGTGGATGCCACAGTTCACCGTCTGGGTCAGGCAGTGGGGCTGGGGGAGCAGGAGCGCACCGCTGGGGAGTGCAGGGGCTCGAGCTCCTATGGGCTTCATGGTGTGAGCACACAGTGGGACCCTGTTGTCTCTGTGGGTACGTTGGGTTACCTCCATAGCCCTCCTTGTGGACATGTGGGTAGAGTGTTTGTGGGGAAAAACCTTGCTGCCATGATATGCCACATTTGAAAGTAGAAATCCAATTCCCCACTGGGAAGCACAGCTTTAAACGCAGTGTTTGTTAGTGGTCAGTGTTTGTAACACAGCACCTGGGGATAGAGGGCTCATAAATGCTTTCCTCAGCCTTCCCACTAGAGGAAGGGGGCCTTTTTTGTTTTAGTTTCTCTGTGTACGTTGCTCTTTTTTTCTATAAACTTTTTATTTTTGTACGTGCTCAGTGAAAGGGAATTAGCTTTATTTTGCTGAAATTTCATCTATGAAATTGGCTTTAATAAACTACGTAATTACTTTTTCTGCAGGGAAAATATTTTAAATGGATTGGTTCTTTTTTTTTTTTTTTTTTGAGTTTCTTCTTTTCCAAATCATAAAATTATATTTCTCTTCTGCTTCAGTGCATGTGAGATTTTTTGAGTGTTCAGGATTTAGTGCAACCAAGAAAGTTTTCATTTTTTATGTGTGCCCGTGAGCTGTAAGGTGCTACAAAAGCATTCAGGTCCTACAGCTGAAAAAATGCATAGTGTTTTCCCCATTCTGTGTCGTCTGATGATCACAGAAGCATCAAAATTTCTCCTGACGAAGAAGTAACAGATGTTATTTGTTAGTAATTTAATTTCTTCCCTTAATAAAACTCAGTTGTGTGAAAAGCATAATGTATTTTACTTTGTCTCTAACATATTTCGTTCTCTGAGTGCCAAGTGAACTCCCAGCTGAATATATAGGCATAATAGGGATGTCATATACCAGCTATTATCAGAAAGAAAAGTATCAGAGCTTGAGACTATACCTACGCTATTAACAAAAGCTTGTGACCGCCATCTTTGCATAGCTATTAAATAAGGAAAATGCAGGTATCTGCTGTGGTTTCCTGCAACACATAATGTCAGAGTAACGCAGAAAGGAAAATGTTTTAACATGTCTGATAGTTAGACAGCAACATCTGTCCTCTCGCATATATCAAATAACGGTTAATAACTTCCTATTTACTGCTTCGCAGCAGAGGTCCAGTAAATAAACAACCTGACTGAATGAGTCTATTTTTATACCTCAGTCCTATACAACAAACCTCTTGAACCACACTTAATGTGTACAGCAAATTTCACACTGTACGCCGAGATCTCTCAGCACAGATTAAATTAGTTATAATAAAACAATTAAAATATGTTTGCCCACAAACAGGAGGAAATGAAGAACCTGGATGAGTAATAGAAAGATAAAGTGTGGGTTGTCAGGACATTATAAGAGTAAACAGCAGAACAGTGATTCTCAGGAGCATATCAGGGTCAAGCTTATGGCAAGATAGCTGTGCAAGAGATAATAAATCAGTGATACATATTAAACACCAGATGGTTGTGCCCATGCAGGAAGGCACAACGGATCATGTAACTGTGGTTGTTCCTAAGGATTACTGATTCAGCCTGACTTCACAGGGATATCCTAACAAATAAAATCTTTATGGCCTCTTCCGCTGGTGAACATTTTCCTCTACTGTTTAGAGATAGAGTCACATGTCTTAGTATTTCATTGCCCCTGCAATAAATGCAAAATTATTTTAGTCAGTTCGCCCAGTTTAAAATGGTGAATATTTTTTGTTATCTGGTACGGTAAATTTACTTCCCGGTGATCGTTACAAATACTTGAATGGATAAATAGGCCATTGTTCCAAACCTGGGCTCAGCTGAATCTCCTAAGAGTTTCAGGCATGGAGACAAACACACTTAAAATCTTCTGAAGTTATTAAGTTGTCTTTCAAAATAGTCCAGGCAACAGAATTTATTTATAAAACTCTTGCAATCGTTGATTCAAAACAAGGTTTCTTGTTCTGCTTTTCTCCTTTGTCCGCTTTGAACAATTTTCTTTGGAATGTTTTCGTTGTGCTTAGGAGTCAGAGATTTCCTGGGGCTTCTAATAAAGGCATTTGATTTCCACTCTCTGCATACTTTAACAAGTCCAAGGATTTTGAGGTTTGACATTAACTTAAGAGAGCTGGAGATAATCAGCCATGGGGGTAAAAAGTCAGAGCTATGCAAATTATTTGCAAAATGTATAGAAAGCAAAAGAAATATTTCTTTAAATGTGGTTGAGTGGGACGGAGTGTTTGTCTCTGCACAGATATCTGCATGCTCCTCATCAAATGCGTTGCCTTGATTAAAACCTACAAACGGGTGATCTGTAAAGTATTCTTGCTATCCTACACTTCTCAACAGGTTTATTACCATTCATTTATAAAATGAACAGTCTAATGAGCAGTGTTTTAGGTCACAGATATCAAAGTCTGGTCATTTGTCAAGATTAGTTTCCTGTTGTGAGGCTGCCTTGTGCAAAAAGAAAAGAGAAAAAAGTGCATAACCCTCGGTTAGTTTCTGGAAGCTAAAAAACACCTATGAACATTTTAAATGATAAATGTAATGAAAATTTTATAATCACAGGATTAAATCCAACACAGTGTAAGACGTGTGAGTGCTTGCTATAATACAGAGAGTACCCAAGTAAGGCTTATGGGATTTTGTTAGATTGAGAAGGGACAATTAAGGATATGAAAATAATGCAGCATTGTCAGACAAATGCACCTTAATTTGAATGATTTAATACTACACTGACAATAATATATTTTTTTATAACTAAAAGACTGCCTTTGGAAACATTATTGTGAAGGAACCATCTTGCTGGCAACAGTCAATTGCCAATAAATAACGTGAACTGTCTTCTATGTACATGTTGGATATGTTTTATTTTGAGAACAAGGAGGAAGAAAAGCCACTTGATAAAGCAACGTGACGTAGAAAACACAGGTCACATAAAACAGTACACTCTAGCACAAGGATAAGAAGATAATAGAATATTGTTATGTTCCAGCTAGGAAATGTGAGGGGGAGTGTATGCTTTCCTCCTTAAAATTATTTCTAAACAGTGCTACATTTCACTGAACGGTGGCAGATTTTGCAGTTTGCCTGGGAGAAAACTGGAGACACTGCTGTCTTATCTAATGTCGTGCACCATTTATTGCAGTGTCAGTCCAGTCCCAGCTTCAGAGGCTCCAAGCTGCTGATGCGCTCTCTGCAGAAGAGCTGCACTGGCCTTCGCTATCTGTCCTCCCGCAGCCCTCCGAGGGAAGCTGCTGCCCTTTCTGCTCCGCTCAGAGGGGAAGCAGGGAGGTTCCTGCCTGCTCCTTTCTGCCTGGGCTCTCCTGGTGCAGTGCTGCCCATGTAGTGCTGGTGCTGATCCAGTGAATTTGCAGTAGGAATGGTTTGGTCCAGGAAGACTTAATGCACAGTCTCTTGGAGCCAGCATCTCTGCTAGGTTCTTCTTTCAAAGAGAAAAAGGCCCTTATTCTTTGAGTGTCCCTCAGAGCCTGGCCTCCCTGGTCTGCCTCCAGAGAGGGGTGGTGGAGCAGACATCCTGCATCCTTCTGTGAAAGCCTCTAAAATACAGCGATCGTTCAGCACTACTTTTATTAACAGCCCGACTGCAGTGTTGGGTTTTGTCATCACTACAGCAGCACTGCAAGGGGTTTTAGACAGATCAGTGCCTGTATCTGCAGGATTGCAGTCGCTTTTCTGAGCTTCTTTCTAAGATTTCTCAGGCGAGTAGCACTGATCTGAAATTCAGATGAAGTCAGGAACCTGGAGACTGTAGAAACAGAAATGCAGCAATGTTTCCTGGTCAGACTGTTACATTTGCAGCCCAGCAGAGTAGCTACCACATGTAGGGTCTGTCCCATCCCTCCTGATAGCCCTCCATTGAGTTTTACTGAAGCGTGCACAGGTTAACTGTCACACCAGTATAAATGAACTGATGCCAGTTAGGGGAGCCGGATGCCTTCACACCAGATTTGCTAATCTTCAGATTCTTTAAGTGTGCTCCATCATCACAACAGTCTTCAGACAAAAGATACAAGCTTAATTAAACTGAGTCAAATAGATTTAAGCAGTTAAACAGAAACAACTTTTTTAAGTGCTTAAAATGTTTGCTCTTTTTTTCCCCCATTGTGTTTTAATCCTTTCAGATATGCTATTGTTCATAGATAGAAATATTTCCTGCATAGGAAGTTGCAAGCTAAAGCATTGTGATACTCCTGTGATGCTTAGTAGCCAGAACATGACATCAACATTTCCCTCTTGCTGTTGAAGTTTGCATCTAACTGCAAAGAAAAGTTGTGGACAGACCCAGCAGCCAGTATGAAATTAAGTGGCCCTTTCATCAGCAGTGGCTGTTGGTGCCACACACCATCAGTTTTCCTTTAATAAATTTAATCCATTGTGTATCCAGGAAGGAATTGCTCAGCGTTCCTTCTGTGACTTGTACAAGGCATAGCTGTTGTGTTGTGTCTCTGGTTGTGCAAAGATATGCACCAAATCAGCAGAGTTAACGCAGTAGATTTCTTTTATCAGATCAAAAGGTACAGATGTAAAAGCCACACAATTTCTCAGGCAGACTGCCTTTCTTTGAATGCAGTATGCAAATGTATTTACATTTTCTTTTCCCTCTTGCCTATTTTGTGACTTCCTTGCTTTGCTGAAGAGCTAGTGACTGCCATTTTGCTGGATTTTCTCATCTCAGACAAAATGGAGGCTTTGGAGGGCTCAGTAGGTACCACAGCCTGCACCTTCTAGAATTAATCGTATTTGCCTTTTATAAAAAAGGTGGTAATTCTGAGGATGAAAAAAAACCAACAAAAATCATCATACACCATCATCCAACGTAGAATCTCCTTTTTCCTGTGAACGCATCACTGCAGTTGTGTTAATTTCACTGAAAAAAATATAAATATTAATGCACCTTGTGCTTTGATGTATTGCCATAAAAGCCACTGAATTTCAAATGACCAAATCCACTATGTGGTACAGGGATGTAACTTAGCTATTCATCTTTATTTGAAGCAGCCATCTTCCTAAAAGCTCACTTAGGGAGATTCCCAGTTGCCATTAGAAAAGCAAAATAAAATTAATCTTTATCATTCGAACTTTATCTTAGAAAATTAATGATGTATGAAAGAGGGGCTTTATAAAGGTTTAATAAGACCTAGTCTGGAATATAGTGTATATTGTAGAGCCTGTGATTATAGTGGTAATTTAGCAGATTGGATCACTGCCTGTCTCTGCCAAAGTATGTTTCACACCATTTAAAATGCACAAGACTGCCTTTGGAAACAGGTTATTCTGGAATAACTCATCGTCCAAAGAAAAGCCATGTTATTTCACTCCTCTCTTTATCAATTGCATGTGTGTGATTGCATGTGTCTGTCATCTGCTCAGCAACAGCACTGCATTTCCATGCTCGTTTCTGTGTTCATTTGTTATAGCCTCCTCAGACGCAGGCAGCACCAGGAAGGTAAAGTCATGAAGTATATTCTGAAATCAAAGCGCCTGCATAAAGAAAAGACTGGCTCAGCCTTTCCTCTAAAAAGTGGATTAAAATAAGATTGGTTTTGAAGAAACTTATCCAAACTCTGAGAATGCCTTAGTGGGTCTTATCCTAAAGAGGAACAAAGCAGTGGGATGAGAACAAATCTTGATTTTTTTATCCAGCACGGGCAGTTTGGGAATCTGCAATCCAGAGTGACTGAGATTTGAATGAATTGTGATATTTCCAAGACTAAGATTGCAAGCCCCCATCTACAAAAGCATGAGGCAATCTGATCTGTAGCTAAATTAAAGAATTTGATGTGTTTAAATTCCTGCAGTGTGTGGATCTGATGTTCCCTTTGACTTTTCTGCCTCTCTTTCTTGCAGGCTTTTTGCTGCCAAGTGCAGTGGCTGCATGGAAAAAATTGCCCCAACAGAATTTGTGATGAGAGCCCTGGAGTGTGTTTACCACTTAAGCTGCTTCTGTTGCTGTGTTTGTGAGCGACAGCTGAGAAAAGGGGATGAGTTTGTTCTTAAGGAAGGGCAGTTGCTCTGTAAAAGTGACTATGAGAAAGAGAAGGACCTGTTGAGCTCCGTCAGCCCAGACGATTCCGACTCAGGTGAGCGTTCCCACTTCTATCCCAGCTGGAAAAACTGGAAGAGTTTGCAGAGTGTTTTTACAGAAAAGCACATCCACTTTCTCTCTATGCATTTGTCACCCATACAGTTACAGCTCTTAGCAGGCACAGCTAAAAATCTCAGCTACCAGTTCTTCCTGACTTTGTTCCTTTCCTTAATCTGCTGCTGTCTTAGTAAAGTTGAAAAAATGTTGGGGGCTCTTGAGGGTCAATACTGTGTGTTTCTATGAGATCACAGCACGTGAATCAGACTGACTTCAGTTACCTGGGACCTCAATCAAAGCCTACTCTTTTCCACAGGCTTTCTTTCCTCCTGAAATATTTTTGCCCTGATATCAGGGAATCTTCTGCTCATATACTTTCAATAGCGAGCCAGAAAAATGGGTAGAAGGTCACCATGCTGTGCGTGCAGAGCTGCTCCTAAAGAAGGCCCTGGAGCTCTCCCAGCTGATAGTTGATGGGTGTCTTCCCCAAGATCGCCATGGTATGGGAGGGATAAACACTTGCTGTCCTCCTGCCACCTCCAAGGGAAAGTTTTGAAAGAGTGAGCAAAGCTGCTTGCTGTCTGGCTGGGGCTGAGAGCACAGTACTGCACACGATAAAAAGATCACACACTGAGTCTGGATTCTCCAGTCCAAAACCCAGAGCATCTGGCCACATTTACTGTGAGGGCTGCCTATCAGGCTCAGGCATTAACAGGAGGAACAGCATTCCTCCTTTCTGTGCCATGTGCTCTCACCGAGACTGGAAACTTCTTTTTGTGTGTGTGCCCTGGTTGAGTCCAAGACTAGAGACAGTGTGTGTGCAGTACAATGCCAGTCATCATAATTGCTCATTTATTTCCCAAGAAAATGGCCAAGAAAATCAACAATTACCATTCCATTAAGCAGACAAATAACTTGGGTCTTTGCCGGTAGTTTATGGGAAAATAGACACAGTAATTGTCCTTACTGTAATTGTCTCTAATCCAAGAGCCATATTCACCACATTGCTCAAATTTATATTTTTGTGTCGGGAATGCAACAAGGCGAAGATCACTGCTGTGTCAGGAGGGTGTGCAGGACCAGACCTTTTCTTGTTATTTATTGCCTTGCTGTATTTGCAGGAGCATGAGTGCTTAGCTCTGTAATCCCGATATCACAGGGTTTGGGGTCTTTGTGAATTTGCATGAGGTGCCAGAGTTTCCTACTTGCCCTTCAGCATGTTGTTCTGCCACCCCAGCTTCAGCAACCTGCTGCAGTCTGTACCCAGACAAACCCCTTTGAAAAGAGCAGTACGGAGCTGTGCCCAGCCCTGCAGGCTGAGTATGGTGATCCTGCTCCTTCCACCAGCGAGTGTGAGCTTGCCATGCCAGGACAGGAGGTTGCTTGTTGCCAGCTGCCTGCCTCGGAGGGCCGTGTCTGGCATGAATGCACGTTCCTTCACTCCTGGCTTTTGTACTTTGCGATCAACTGGGCAGTAAGCTGCCAAAGCGGTACAAAACGAACTTGCTTTCAATTTCATTTTCCACTGGCACAAGGGATAGTTTCTTACTCCTGGAGGTGCTTTTCAGCTTTTTTTCCATTATTCTCTGTTAGCCAGACATGAACCTGAAAAACAAGTTGACAAATTAAATGAGATGTTTTGTCTCCCATTCTCAAATGCATTGAAAACACATATCTCCTAAGTGCCTGTGTGAGAGCAAATGATCTCCCATACCCCTGGCTGAGTGTGTGTCCTTCTCTAATCAAATATTTATCCACTGGACACAAAAGTAGCTCTCCAATGAGCAATACTAATCTTCACTAACCTTTCCTTAGAAATGGCTTGCTGGAAAGTTAATAATGTCATGGTTATTAAAATGACTGAACTTCTCTTTAATCATTAAGCAAAAGATGCTTATTAAAGTAAAAGGTGATTAGATTGCTAGGTGCATAATAATCAGACCCAATAATGAATTAAAGTCTAATTTGTTAATTCCCCAAATGTAATTTCTGAGTATATCAAAATTGCAGTGCGTTTCTTAAGGTTGAGGTTCCTAGAATAGTACATTAATGTTTTCTGGTAGAAAAAAAAACCTGGTAGTCTGTTGAAATGAAATATACTGAGTTGAAAAGTTGTTTTTCACATCAGAATTCAGACTTACTCTTTAATGTTTGCCACTGAGAATGCAATTTCACAGTACAATATGCGAGCATACATAATATCACCAGACTGTAAGAATGTTCATAGTGTAACAATAGAAATACAAATAATCTATTTACATAAGCACATATATACTTGTGTTTTTGCCAAGAGAGATAAATTTGTGCATACACATATTGATAGTTTGTATTGAACAGAGAAAGAATACTGAAATGTCAGGGAAAATACTTTATTTGATATTATCTTCAGAGCATCAAAATATTCAGAACAATTTCTGAAATCTACACTGTATTTATCTAAACAGACTAAGATATTTTTGAAATATTTGCACTTACACTGTTTTACCTTGGGGACAGTGGCACCTCTCTGAAACTAATGCAGAGGGAGAAGATGCAGCTATTCTGTGAAGGCAAAGGTGTGTGTTAGTCAGTGTGGTTGCAGCGGTGTCAGCAGGTGAGCACAGAGGGAATCAGATGATGGTAGAAGGGTACCACGACTCTCTGTGCCCAGTTTCTGGAGATACTGCATTGTATTCTGAATTTACATCCCCTGATCTGACCCATGCCCTGAATTATATATCAAGCAGAAAAAAAATATTCTTCTCCTTTTGTGGAATTTGATTTAGGCCATATGCACAGATTTAAGATAGTCTCCTCCTGCCCATAGTAAATGTACGTCTGCAGGTAAACACAGTAGTTGACCTGTTGATGAGTTCACAGCTGAAGAGCAGTTCTCAAACACCCCGTTGTCTTGGTGGAACACAAACAGTTTTATATCCTATTGATTTTTCACCAGTTAAAAGCGATGATGAAGATGGAGATGTTAAGCCCACCAAAGGACAAGTAACACAAGGAAAAGGAAGTGATGATGGGAAGGACCCAAGGAGACCTAAACGACCAAGGACAATACTCACTACGCAGCAGAGACGAGCATTCAAAGCATCCTTTGAAGTGTCTTCCAAGCCCTGTAGGAAGGTAGGTGCTTCAGTAGGGACCTACATTCAGTTCTGACACCAGGCGGTGCACAAAGTGAGAGCGTCAGGTCAAAAAGGCCCCTGCCCCTTCCTGGGCCAGCAGCAGGCACTTGGGGGTGAATGCAGAAACCAGAAAGCATCTTGGGACCCGTTCTGTATCTATGTCATTTTTGATTATTCATTACGTAGAGCAGCTGTGTGAGTGATTCCCACGGAGCAACATATTTGCTTGTTGCAAAACACGGTCACGGACTTTCAGGGCCTGGGTAAAGTGACTTCATGCCCTTCTCCTTCCCACCACAGAGAGATTCACTCTCTGAGGAGATGGGTGCACAGCCCTGGTCCTACCACTTGTCCTTCCAGTCCTGTTTTTTTAAGCAAGTTAATCATGGTGTTGTCTCATTTATAACAGCTAAGGAAAGGTATGATGAAGCTGGTGAAAATGAAATCTTTGTGAAAACTAATCTAGATAATTATTTAAACCCAAGTTTGTCTGGAAAAAAAATGGAGTTGTATCACAAAATTTGTCTTTGTTGCAAAAAGTGACACTGTGCTGCAGGTGTACGAAGTACGTCTCCTGGGACAATGCAGTGTGCCCTGTCGCCAAAAGCATAAACACAGTCCGTAGCTCAGTCTGTAATTTTTCATTCAGAACTGGTTTATTGGTAAACTAAAAATCATGAAATGATTTAGTAACATTTTACACTGCTCAGAATATTTTTTTATTATTTATGAAACTAGTGATGTGAAGGGCAGAACTTGCACAAACTGTGCAAAAATATGAGGAATTAAAAAAAAATTCTGCGTGTGCAGTATTTATTGTAAATGCAAGTATCTTCCTCAGAATGTAACTTGCTAGATGTGGGAAAAAAAAAAAATACAGCTTTAAACATTTCCTCCTCTAGGTCAGAGAAACTCTAGCAGCTGAAACAGGACTCAGTGTGCGAGTTGTCCAGGTTTGGTTTCAAAACCAAAGAGCAAAGGTAGGTTGTTTCTCAAGTTCTCAAAAGTAAAATACGACTTGTTCTGCAACAGGGACTCCTTTCTCCCCCCCCCCAAGATGTCGAACATATCACAAAGATTCAAGGGACTGAACTATGCACGTTTTGCATGCGCTGCTATCTACATCCATCATCCATACCTGAACACGAGCATTAAGTTCATGTCCTCCAAGCACCACAACACTGGGAGTAAATTTTGCTTGCAAATATGAACTGGAAACTGAAATGTTTTAAGCTTAGAAATGAAACTGAACCCAAAGTGGTGTATGCATGAATATAAGTGGTCTATATTAATTGGTTTGATGTTTTCGGAGAATTTTGGAAGAAAAAAAAATTGGTTCCATTGAGACCCATGAGATTGTTCTGTTCTTCTCTTTTACTCAGATGAAAAAACTAGCACGAAGGCACCAGCAGCAGCAGGAGCAACAAAATTCTCAGCGACTAGGGCAAGGTAGGGGATCTGTGATGGAGGCAAAGTAAGGGGGCAAGAATCTACAAGCTTTCTCAAAGTGCCATTCCCACATGGGTACATACTGTCTCAGTACAGCCATGCAGGTATTCACAAGTGTGTACCATTACCTGTGGAAGCACAAAGAGCTGCTATGTCTGAGTGACTGTGGTATATTATCCCAGATTCTTCTCAAACCCTTAAGGTGCTTACATGGAAGCTAGTACGTTCCTGGAAGAAATCTGCAGTACAGAGGAGCTTACACCGGAGGAAATCTCCAGGAGGCTCACTCTATGGAGATCTTCCAGTTAGCTTTATTTTCTTATTAAGAGAGGGACCATGTCCAGTGGTGTCACGGGGAGCCCCTCCTGTGCCCCAGGCCCTGGGCAGAGTTGCCAGGACATGTCCCACTGCTTCAGGGTTGCTGCTGAGAGCAGCATCTCAAGACCGTGCAGCCTCAAAGTCTTCTCCTGACACAGAGCAGAAAAACTGTCATGACCCTGAGGATCATAATCTGTGAGCTGCATGAGGGCCTGCTCAGCAGGCTGCTGTTAAGGAAACATATATTGTTTGCTCCACATGATATCCACTCCAGTGTAGAGAGTTACTGTACTGTTGCTGCATTAGCAGTATTAGGCTGGCACCAACAGGCATTGGAGAATGTAAGGGCAGTTACAAGGAGATCTTGGGAAGATATGATCCAGCACCCAGATGTGGGTGATATGGTCCATAAATTACAGGTCTTTGCATTTACTAGTTGTGCTCTCAGACAAGATTGGGAATGCACCTCTGAATGGCACAGACACCGACCTGTATTCACTGTGCTCTCATGCTCAGTAATGTCACCAGCAGTGATATCTGCAGCCTTTCTGTTGCTAAGCAGTGACTGTGCACTCCTGTGTCTTTTGCAGAAGTAATGTCTAACCGAATGGAAGGAATGATGACATCTTACACACCACTTGCACCACCGCAGCAGCAGATTGTAGCAATGGATCAAAGCAGTTATGGCACAGACCCATTTCAGCAGGGTCTGACCCCTCCACAAATGCCAGGCGACCACATGAACCCTTATGGTAAGGCATGCATCATTCTGCCGCATCAGAAATAGCAGGGTTCGTATGCTGGTTCACACTCCAAAGGTTCAACGGAGTTTCTTGCTGTTATAATATTTTTCTGGGATTTGTACAAAGGAATTTCTACTGGTCAGTTTTGCGTGTATATTTTCGTGTACACATAAAAGGGTAGAAGAGGGCTCTTCCCAGCCTCTGGACACTACTACAGAGTATAGTTTTGATAAATGATAAAGAAAAGCAACATTATCTCTCCAGCTCCACTTTTTTAAATCACTGTCCAAGACTAAAAATAAACAGTGACAAATTTTCTTTACCTTCCTCACAAGTTTTTCCTTTTTCCTAGAAGCTTTGGGAAGATAGTGCCTTGATAAGTGGTCTATTAAAGAGAAGTGATCCATTTATTCAAAAATAAATAACCACCCCTCAAAGATCCCTCAGATCACATGCATGGATTTGTTCTTGAGCTATCGAGAGATATGTCACCACAGGACATTGCTCCTGCATAATGATATTCTCTGTCCAAAATCAAGATGATGGTTTGCTTTTTCAACTTCTTTACCATGCAACATCAAGTGAATAGGTACACTAAATGCTTCACAAGCACATTAAATGCCTAATAATTGATTCTGAACAATTGCAGTGTGGCACTTAAATAAAATTTAAGAGGATTTCTCAGACTGTGACTATTGGCCTTGCCATAGACAAAGAGGACCTGTTTACATCAGACTCTTTTGTGTTGACCGGGAGCACTTCATTGCAGTTACACGTGCACATGACTGCCGTGAGCGTGGATTGCACAAACTAACAAGAAATCTGGCTTGGGTCCGTATGACTGCTTTTTCCTCTGAGGCAAGACCACAGTGCTCGCCAGGCAATTTGGTAAATACTGTAGGGAGCTGAGGATATTTGAAGTGCAAATGAGCATTAGATGACTTGTGATTTTGTTGCTAACAATGTGCTTGGCAATTTCTAAGCAAAACTCCTTTGGAGGCATGTTCTGTGTTCCAAAATCAATGCAGGAATTAAGACAAAGCCATTTTAAATGAATGTGTAAGGAAAAAGAACCAGAGTAACACTTTCCTAAAGCTCACATTACTTGAGCTAGAGCTCTTTCTGGTACCTTAAAATATGAAATAAGCTGAAATTGTAGTTGCTAAGGGAAATAAATGGTGCCGTGTTCCAAACCAGCCCACGAAGAGTGGAATTTTCTGAAAGGAAAGCATATTTACAACTATAGCTCATTTGAGGCCAGGAAAACTGGGCCTCCTCCTGGGCCTGGTTGCCTTTGTCGGCCTGCCTTTTGCTTCGTGTGTAAACCAAGACCATTACTGGTTATGGTGCTCAGGCCACTTTTTTCCACTGTGGGCTCAGTGGTCCTGCATTCCTGCCCTGAGCCCCCACAAGTGCTCAGTGGCAGCTCATGGGGCACCAGGAGCCCTCTTCTCCCCTGACATTGTTTGCTCACGTCATCAGCCAAGGCTTGCTGTTGACTGACGTATATATTTGAAACTGGCAGGCTTCCACATTTCTAAGTGATACTGCTGCCAGCTGAACTCTGTAAATTGGTTGCTAGCCTTTCTTTTTATAGGTCAGACCCTTAGAGCCAAATTACATTAACATGCAAAAGCAAGATCAGAAGCATTCCCTTTTGCTGCAGTGTGCTATATACAAGCATCGCATCCATGTGTACTGTGTCCTCTGGCTGCACAGAATACAGCTTAATGTATACATTTCATTTGCAGGAAACGACTCCATTTTTCATGATATCGACAGTGATACCTCTTTAACTAGCTTGAGCGACTGTTTTCTTGCCTCTTCTGAAGTTAACTCCATGCAGGCTAGGGTAGGAAACCCCATTGACAGGCTGTACTCTATGCAGAGCTCCTATTTCGCCTCATGAAAATAAACGAAAACAAACAGCCGGCGTGTATTTAGCCAGTGACTTTTTCCGTGCAGCCTCTACAGCCATATGTTGCCCAGCTCTTCCTTCACAGTGACTCCTGCTGCCTCTGGACTGCAAAGAGCATTTTTAGGAAGACTTTATTTGTGTGCATATATGTATGTATGTACGTGCATATATCAGTACCTACCTACCTACATACATACATATATAAACAAAACACATCCACCAGTCACATACCCTTGATTCCCAGCTTGCACCAGACCAAGAGAGAAGCGTGAAAGGAACAGAAGACTCTGCTCTTCAGCAGCCTTTGTTTTGGTTTGGTTTGAGCTCTTCGTTGTAAAGGAAATGGATTTTGTGGAAAGCTAGACCTTTTCCTCCTTTCTCTCTTCCTTTCTTTTGGATGTTTAAATTTTTTTTAAGCCACTGATACTGACATCAGTCAACCATATGACAAATAAATCAAAGAAACTGGAGATTCCTCCCTTTTCTTACTGCATGATTCATACTATGTTGTGGATAAATTGCCATTTGAACTGTGAGAAGTTAATGTAAATGTGACGTTCAACATTTGTTTCCTTTCTACACTTTTTCTACATAACCTAGATCTGCTCATTAGTTTATAGCCCTTATACATATGGTACTGAGGAAACTGGTTAACAGTAATATTTGTGGAGAAAGCCAGTGATTTTGTAATAAGAAAGGTCTATGACCCTGGAGATGAGATGCATGTTAGGGACAGAGGCATTTAGATTAGTATTGATCTTAAATAATTAAAACTAAAGGTGCTTACAAGACAGAGTTTTATTTAATTTTTCTGAAGTGTGAGAATAAAACATTTACTTATGTTTGTAAGTATTTCAGTGCCAAATTTTAAGTCTAGACTATGATTGGCAGATGTGTTGTTCATTCTGTTCTGTTTATTTATGTTTTGCATGAGGCATAAATGTGCTATACTCCATTGTCCATCTGGAATAATTAAGCACTCCTTTAGTTAATTGTCTTGCCTCAGCAAGAATCTATGGTATACAGTTCTAGCCTGAGCCATCAGAAGTCCTGAAATGTGCACCAACTGGGAAAAAAAAGTAGGAAAGAGATCTCAGTGGGAGGTTTGGATGTGTGGAACTGGAGTCAAATCAAATGCCTGCAGGTTTCACACTGGTGGGACTCCTGTATTTATAACAAATACTCCAACTAACCTTCTAGTAGTGCAAATGGAGGAGCAAGAAGTGCTTGAACTGAAGGGAATGTCCCAGCTGAAGTCTGATCATCTCAGACTCTGAAGTCTGTGCATATGTCGTATAGGACTTCGTAGGACATAAAATATCATAAATAATAATAGCATAGTTATGAATATTGCCTGGTGATAATTATAATGTGGAGAGGCAGACAAGTATGGTCATGGTTCTTAGTGGAGCAAACTTCATGGGGAAAATTTGCCAGGGTAATATCAGTAATTACAGGGTGTGTTCAAAATAGAGCTCATGGGAAAAGATTGGCAGGATAGACCCTTTCTGAAATAAATACCTTTACTTTATTGACCATAACAGCCAAAACCAAGTCCAGAGTTCTGGATGACACTGGGCCGAGGACTGGCAGTGGGGCAGAGCTGCAGCCTCCATGGGTCACAGCATGCTCACAGGAGCATGGTCACTCCTGGGGCCCTGGCTTTTATCTCTGAGATAAATTAATGCAGCTTCACTCTATGGAGGTGAGGTAAGCACTGGGGGAGAAGACTATGTGCATACTGTACAGCAGTGAAGCACAGACCTGGAGAAGACCCCTCCTGCTGCTGCACGGCAGCCAAACCTATACCTGCCTTCCACGTGATTCCCAGCACCTAAAGGATCCCATGGCCCCACACAGGTGCTGGAAGATGCTCCCCCTCCTGCAGTTGCCCGTCTCATCTCTCTGAGGAGTTGGGGCCTTTACACCCCTGTGCTTTTGCTAGTGACCATTCTCTCGCTTTCTGATAGGGAAGTGTCTTTTTTAATTGAAGGCTGTGAACGCCCAGATGTGTTTTGAAATTGAAAGAATTTTCTTTTCTTACCCATCCTTTGCTTTCCTTATGTATTAAAATAAAGAATTTCCTTTCTCTCTGCATGGTAGTAAATATTTATAAAGAACTCAGGTGAGCTGTACTGCTTGCAGGGCAGAAGGCAAGCACTTTCTGTATGGCACATTATAAACATTTGTAACCACCAGTCTCAATGGATTCATTATGTTTTCTTCCCCATCCTCCTCCTGTGCTCCTCTAGAGTCATAGAAAAGCATCTTCACCATCTCGAACATACTGGGCTTATAAGCAAGACACAAATCTTGCTTTTGTCCCTCATTACTGGCAGAATCAAAATGACATTTTCAATGTAAACAGAGACTTGTATGAGAGCTATAACGTGGCCTGCAGAACTGCTTTGTCCCAACTCTACCTCTGCTTCTGTCCTGAATGTTGAAAATACAATCCATTTCCAAGAAAAGGATCAGATATCCCATTAGATAGCTGAAATAACCATAATCCTTTGTTGTACTTTAGACGGCTGCTTGACACCTTTTCTTTCATTGCAGTGTACCTGTATGTACCATCTCTTTTCCCTCAGTGTGTGGTGTGATGGAGTCACAGCTGTTTGCTCCCACATATTCCTCCACCTCTGGTGCCACAGGCACTACACAGTCGAGCCCTCTAGCATGCATAATGCTTCCCTTGCCACTGTGGGTTGCTGCTGGTCAAGAGAAGGAATGCGTAGCCGAAGGTTTCCAGCAGACCCATTATATCTGGCAAAGGCCAAAGTTCATTAAAACAAAATAAATGACAGGTTTTTTTTTTTTTTTTTTTTTTTTTTTTTTTTTTTTTTTTATGAATTATCCTACTGGAGTGTGATCATTGTGGTTTTAACCTGGGACCTGCAGTAAAAGATTATATAGCAACCTCTGACCTTTTTGATTTTTCTTTTACTCTTCTATTGGCAAGGGAACTGTCACCAATCAGGTAAAAGTAAAATGTTTAATGGGCCATATCACAGTAATATCTTATACTGAGTCAAGTTGATAAACCCTTGCCAAAAATTCTTAGCATCTGGCACTTCCACGGAAACCACAAACAATGATTGCACATATGGGAGCTTGGAGGCTAGAGGTCACGACAGCAGTTTATTACATGTACCTTACAGTGATCATTTTCCCTAGGAAATGAACCTCTGTCTAATACAAATGCATCAAGTGAGCTCTTCACAGTGCTTCAATCATGTTGTTTTGGCTAAGCAAGGAATACATGTTAAGCTAAGGTGGTGACAAGATGCAATTAAGTAAAAGATGATTAATTAGGTTTCAGCGTTTGCTCAATAATGTTTAAAAAAGATCTCTGTGAGATCAGAGTGAATACACCACGTTACATCTTCCTCAGAGGTCTTTATTGTGCATTTACCATATCTGTTTATAAAAGCAGTGGTAGCACACAGATTTTCCTGCATTCATAAATGGTTTCTGAGCAGTGTAGTCACCAAACCCAAGTGGCTCTCAGCTGGGTGGCGATGTGCTTCATTGCGTGGCTGAGTGTCAAGGGAGCAATTCCTACCACGTAGCGCTCTTCTCAGCCCCCTGTTTTCCAAAGCGCTATGGAATAAAGCCTGTGTTCTAAGCGCTTCGGGACTGGTGGTAGATATGGTTCGCAGTCACAACGTGAACTATAGTTGTAAGTAAAATACAGTGGTTGCACTCACTGAGATTGAAACAGCATCCCAGGAATTTTGATCTCATTTTCTTCTTTAACATCTGTGGCTAAAAACATCTGGACCACTTGGTCAGTCACTGCTAACCATGCCCACGGCACGACTCCCTCTAGTCTCACGATGACTGCTGAGTGGATTCTTCAGACCCACCCTGCCCATGTCTGATGAATACTCCCATGTCCTTTAAGGAGGTCAGTGCTTTTCTATTGGCAGCCATTTCACTGTGCCATCATTGTATGGGGAATGTTCTTCATGCTGGCATACCTTCCAGGGATGGTGTGAACCCACCTAACTCTTCCCACTCTGCTCAGAACTCCCTTCAGCTTCCTTAGGGATCAGAGGTGCATCCAAAGCCTCCCAGGTGCCCCAGGAACCCAGCTCTCCACTGTGCTGCCAGGGCGCTGCAAGCTGGGGTTTGTGAGAGCGCCTTCTTCAAATCAGTATTCCTGGCCACCCCAAAAAGTTACTAAAATTTAACAGCAGAAGCAAAGAGGAAGGAAAGAGCTCTTACAGGTCCCAAATTTTGTCACGAAAGTGAAAGGAAAGAGAGTATCCTAAAGCACAACAAAGCTGCGGAAGCTGGAGCCACAGTACTCCAAGTCTGAAGTGCTCAGGGCCACACTGCACATAACCCAGTGCTCAAAGCATTTCCCACATCCATGGAGAGCAGGTGCTCCTGCATGTACTGGTCCGTCTATGTGCCAGCTCTCCTCCTCACCTGGTGGCACTGGGCAGAAAACAACTGCACCCGCTGCAGTGTGCCAGGGCTTCAGGTTTGGATCTGTCTCACTAGGGGGCTCCTTAGGCACGTGCTTACCTTTGGGTAAGTATGGAAGGTGTTGGCTTTGGGGGGACTTAGGCACAGCTTTGCTCACTTGAGGCCTGCCCCAATAAACTGGCGGTCATTTGCCTTCCTAAAGGACACAGCCCACGTCCTCTTGGTTCTGCCACCGTTGTTCTATTCAGCAGTGACTATGAAGGGACTGCCAGATATTTTGCATTGGGAACTCTGTTTTTAACTGAACACCCTATTTTTTTAGCTGTGTATGGCTGTATTACTTGTATATTTATATATTCTGTATTTATGTTATCAAAATGTAGTATTTTGTAGCTGTCTGTTACAATTTGTTTAACCTGTAAAAATATGAATATGCTCTTTCATACGTAACCATCTGCCTTTCGCAGTAGCTTCCCCCTTCTTTCCTTCTGTGTTGGTAAAAAGCCACCATAATGTATGTAGATCGTCGTTTTCTTTATTATTTAATTACTTGTCATTGTTAAATTATTTATTAGTGTTTTTAAATTTCATTTTGCTGATTTTATTTTCTGCCACCATGGCCTGGCAGTCATGATACATGAGTTTCTCAAACATTGTTCTTCCTCCCATGTGCACACACCCACCCACACAAAGACACTAAAACAAAAACAGAAAAAGAAAAAAAGAGAGAGATTACACCTCAGTATATTTGTAAATAAAAGCAACCTGTAAACAAAGCAGGATTTTCTTTCAGAGTGCAGTTCTTTCTTTGCTTTTGCAGACTGAAAGTGTCTTCTCTGTATACTGGGGGATAGCACCGCTGTTCTCTCAGGCCAGAACACCAGGGGATCATTGCAACCGGGCACTGCGTTGGTTTTTCCTCGGTGATGTGGAGCCATCTGCTTGATCCACTGACTAGCAGAGGTGTAGAGGGTTGTCAGTGTTTCTGATATCGCGGGAGCTGCTTCAGGGAAACACTGCGTTAGCTCTTGCTGCTGCCTGCTGGGAGACCAGCAGTCTCAGTGGAAGAGTCAGATAAGCTTGTGGAGCTAAAAGCTATTTGCTGCTGCTAACAGTGCCCTGGGTGCAGCCTCCAGCTGTCCTGCTGCTTCCCAGGGCTGGAGGTCCATCAAGGGAAAGATTACTCAGAGAATCCCACTGTGCCTGTGCCCTGACACAGCATATTCCTTGCTGACAACAGCCAGAAATGGGATTATCACCCAAAGAGCTGCGATACGATCTTGTCTGCCTAGTTGTGTTGTAAGGCAACTTAGACACTGTTAATAGGCTTCCTTCAAAGATTTATGTTGAAACTATTTTTAAGCTGAGAATTACAATTTCCAACTAAATGCTGTTTCTCACCAACAGAAAGAATATGCTCAGTTTTCCAGAGATGAAAGTAAAACATCTCAAGTTGAAAATTTATGACCAAAACTGCTAGATTTTCATCAGAAAGTATAAGAAGAGAGCATTTTCTGAAAGATGTGTTCTTTAAAGTGAAGCAAAGTGGAGCAAACACAGGTATGGAAAGTGAATCAGCTCCAGAACTCCCAGCTGGAGAGCCTGGGCCAAAGTTTTTTAACCTCCTTTGCTCTGCTTATGTGTCACAGAAACGGCCATGTGGTTATTTTTTACTATCTTAAGCAATGCCATTTATCCTTAAGTGAAAAGTAAGCAGTACTGCTGACTTGGACAGGCAGTAAGGCGCAGAGCTTCAGGGGAATGAGGAAAACCCAACTGACAGCTCACTGTTGCCCAGTATTCTTGGACTGTCTCCTGAGCAGGTTCTGCTCCTCAAGCTTGCTGAGCATGGGGAAGTAAAGCCAACTCAAACAACATTTTCCTGTCCTTACTTGGCAGAGGAAATGTGCTGCTCTGTTGGTCCCTGCCACATAGTGCTCGTATTGGAAAACAGAGTGTTAGTATCCTTGATGTTTGGACTCAGAAAGCCCTCTCAGCTGCCAGTTGTTTCTGGTATGTGCAGGCAGCACACGGGGACCAAGGCAGTATTACAGCCCTGTCCAATACCACCTACCTGTGGGTCCCTGAGCATCCCAGGTGGCTCCAGGTTGCCCTCCGCAGTCAGCAGATCTGTGTGATCTGTGGGATTCCCTGGGAAGAACGGTAGAAGCACAGCCAGTGGCCCTTGGGGAGGCTCAACACAACTGTCCAAAGATGTTCAGTTTGCATTTGAATTCCTCAGGAGCAATCCTCTCTTCACCTGCTTCACAGTCTCCTGCTAATGTGGGACTTGGTATTTTCAATGAGTGAATAACTGCAGATTTATCTGGAATGAGAAGCAGGCCCTATACCAAAGGTGAAAGTTTGTCTGCTTGTTTGGCTGAGCCAGGCGTGTGAGTGCCACACACATGCTGCGGATGGCCAGGCCAGCCCAGGAGCCCAGAGGGCACCATCTGCAGAGCACAGCCCATCTCAGGGCAGGTCCTGAGCCAGGCAGCTGCAGCAGTGCCCAGGATTGGGCTGGTGGGGCAGAAGACCTGGCAATGCAGTGTGTGCACTGCAGTGGTTTCAGAGCGATCCAAGATTGTTTCTTGAGGCAAAACAGATGTGAGAGGAGATATATTCTAAAATAGACAAGTGTACATAACTATTACCAATGGATTATAAAGTGTTCACCCAATAAATGCAAATCTGAGACCAATATATGCTGATGTCTTTGGGACAATGTAAGCAGTAAAATTCAGCTGAGGTTTGATTGTCTGTTGCTATTCCTGTTGTCTGGAGACACTACATCTCTTTTCTATGCCTCAAGCATAAAGTCACAACTTTTACTCTGCCACTTTTACACTGCCAGGCACAGTCTTTCAGCACGTCCTCTGCAGCCCATGTGCAGCAGTGTGAGTTCATTTGGCTTGAAAAACATCCCATGAGGGACCAAAATGAAAGCAGTTTCCACTGGAACAGCTGCTTAATCCACCTTGAGCTGTGAGTACGTGGCTGCAAGAGCCAATGAGAGAAAAGAAATGCATGAGGGAAATAGGACTGCGCAGAGGGAAACCACACTGTCCTTACCCACTGAGAGCCACAGTTTTACCACTGGGGATATGATGCACCCCAAGGGGAGGATGTTAGAGAGCTGCCTGATCTTCCCCACTGCAGTTTGCACATGAAGCGTATGTCATTGCACAGGGCATAGCACACCAAGATGTAGCAGCTCAATGACATAATAAAAATTGGCCATAAGCAGTCAATTTTTTTTCCCAGTGTTTGCTAATTTAATTGCTAAGAATACCCACATAGCTGCTGAACACAGATACCTTTCTGCTAAAACTCCCACCTCAGAGCTCAGCTGAAAGGACTGATCAATAATTGTCTTTGTTCCCAGTCTAAACCTTCTGTCCCTTTTGCTGTCCACCTCCAAATTGCATCATCTTGTCCCCCTCGTGCTTGTTATTGGTGGAATGGCACTGAGGAAAAATGATTTGCCACTAGCAATTGGTTTCACCTAAGTCAGAGTTAGCTACTCAGATATTCATGCTCTGCATGCATGTAATATTTATGAAGAAAGAATTACTGAGTTGCCCACAGCCATTCTGAATCTCCCCAAAAAGATAGGGGAAAGGAATCAGGGAAAAAAAAAAAAAAAAAAAAAAAAAAAAAAGGATAAAAGATTAATACATTTGGGACTTGCTGTTCTGCATTGTTTGTGTTGTGTTTCTCTTTGGTGTCAGTGAGACGGAATGAAGACTGATTTATATGCCACAGCTGTAGCAAACAAAAGAAGAAGAGACCGAGGAAATGGCTAGAGGTAAAAATGCCGGTGCAAAGGGCTGAAGGCCTGCACCTGGGTACGGCTTCCCGCAGCCTACCCCGCCTTGGAGCACCTTGTAAAATCAGATTATCTGCTGGACACAGGAGTTCAAACAGCCCTTCAAAAGATTTGTCTTAATAATTGCTGCCTTATCTTAACTTCTGTTTTTTTATCAGCCAAACTGCTGCTGGGAGGCAGATCCTGAGGATAAGGTGCTGTCACTCTTAATTATTATTACCTCTCATAATGAAAACGCATTTGTTCATCCTTTTGTGCACTTGGAATTGGTGTAACTAATGAATGTTTAGTGTTTTATCAATATTTTAATAACATAAAAGAATCATTGTGAGTATGACCCCGCTGTATGAAATGATCATGCATTAAATGCTATTAAGTACATAGTAAACCTGCTTCTCCTTTATTTGTATACAAATATAAACCAATTACTCATTAAGAATGAAATATTTTTTCATATTCTCGGAAAACCATTCCTTCCTGAAAACCATATTTTGCAGTTAAGATACTGTGGGTCTATTTTCTGTCAAAGGAACACCGTCATTAGCACTAGAACCTTAGTGTATACTCTAAAATTAGAGAGGTGACAGAGAATGGTATTTCTTTGTTTGCTTATGACAGGAAAACAAAGCAATTCTCTTTGAAATATCACTAATGAATTTGACTTGTAATATTTATCAAAGCAACATCTGCCATTTGCATTCTCAAAATATTTTTTCCTCATATTTTGAGAATTAAATATGGATTTCTTGAATGAAGAGAAGGCTTGCCTTTGGTTGTAGCTGTAGAAGAACTTATGTGCAGAAAAGAACCTTCATAGTCGTCTCCTTGGTCCATGACTCCTCACTGGGATCTGACTGTCCCCTCTGGCAGTAGCTGAGACTGGACTCGTCCTGGCCAACACATCAGTGCATGGTGCTGCACCCAAACATTTCGGCATCATAGCTTATGCAGATCACATTATATGTTGCTTACTGTCAATGACCAGAGCTTCACTGGTGCGCACTGGATGGTGCATCTACAAGGAAGTATGTGGGGGGCTACGGAGAGACCTGCACACCAAGAAGCAGGCCTGCCCACCAGCTGTGCCAGCTGGTCACTGAGTCACAGGTGGTGAATACCAAATCCATTCTTGGCAGCAGAGATAGTGAGAGTTTGCTCAGACCCTGACATAGTCAAGTGATGTCCAAAGGAAAAAGTCTTCAAATGACTGGCAGATAATTGCAACACAAAGACTGACACGATGGAGCTGTGAACAGAGCCCAGAAGGCCTGACTCCAGCACTCAAATGAATGTCTTCAGTCAGGGACACACAGATTTTCCTCATTATCTCTTGCTTTGCTTTTCTGTCCTTCCCTCTTTAAAAAATAAATAAATAAATAAATAATTATATTTTACTTCTTAAATGACTTATTCAAAATTCTCATAGTTCTGGTAGAATTGAGCTGTTTTTTAATCTGGGGTGGTGTAAAAAGGGCTGAAGGCTTTCTTACAGTTTTCTACTTGAAATATTATTTCCTGCGTAAGAAGTCGACTTCCTTCTGGGAGTATCAGGACTATGGCAGCCTTGATACAACTTTTTCTAAACATACTTCTAGCTTTTTTGCTGCTTCATTTTGGTATTCAAAAACATTGTTTTGGAAGCTGTAAAGAGAAGCTGTGACACTTCTAGGCACAAATTTCCCTAAGCTTCTCACGGGCGGAGGGGACCATCCCACAGGTGCAGGCTGCTGCAGCTGAGGACATGTGCCACCACGTTTAATGCTTTTCTAAGGAGGCTGTTTCACAACACAGAAGTCTGTGTTATTAAAATGAGGAACATGGGATATGAAATGCTCTTTTTTTTTTTTTTTACACACTCACTCCTTAATTACCATGACCTCTCTCTGCAGGAGGAAGTACGTCTGTGGGTGTTGTGTAATGGTTATTACTCACACCAACAGACAGCAAAGACAGGCAGCTTTCTCCTATGCTCCCCACCACCCCTCCCTCATTACCAACACTACCAAATCAGGCTTTCTTAATTTGTTTCTTTGTTCAACTTGTAACAAGTGAACTGGTGTCCAGCAAAGCAAAATGAGTTACTGCCCATCAGATGGGTTCCCTCACATCTGTGCTGTCAGATTAATGTTGATAAGGAACCACTGATAAGCCCCCGCACAGAAGTGCTCCTCATGAAGCCCGTACAGTTTTTTATCTTTCTCTACACCTTACTGCTATGAGAAAACTTTTTGCTTTAGGACTGAGTAATTACACTCCCGATGGCAACGGTGCTCATGCAGGACACAGCACTGCCTGTCTCCTGCTTACTGAAGCAGTCAAAATACTTGTGACCGAGCAGAATTAACCACAAAGACCTGGATAACCTAATCACCTCTTTTCATTAGTATAATGAACGAGAAGCCCTGGGATCTCTACACTAGGTTGAGAGAAACAAAAGTGGCTTTGAAGATAGGTTACTAACAGGCAGCTCCAGGGGTGTATTGGAAAAAAAACTGCTTCATATTGGTGACACAGCCCATGTCTGAAATCTGTGCCCCCAAAGAGGGCCATTTTTGCAGGGCTTTCTTGACTCTCCATATCGGTGGATCGAAAAAGAAAGCTGGAACTAATGTGCCACTAATAGGTCGTCTGCCTGATTTCCAATGGCAGGACAAAGAACGAATCTCCAAAGGGTACTTCATGATTGCTTCTCCCTTCAATTTTCAGTTATCTTCTGAGAACACTACTGAATGCAGCCTTTGGCCACATTCCAGTTCATGCAAAAAAAAAAAAAAAAAAAAAAAAAAACCAACAACAACAAAAAGACAAAAAAACTGTTACAATCATATATCTCATTCTTAAAAGATATTCCTATTCTTGCTGATACAATATCAGTTAGCTTGCAAAATGCTTAGGGTGTGGAAAATGCTAGACGAGAATCAAATCCAATTGCTTGTAGGACTGAAGCAGCAGTGACCCTCCACGTACTGATGGTGCACTGTTGCTGCAGTTCTAACAAAGAGAGACTGCATCTACAGCCAAGAGCAGCCAGACAGTATGATTTTCAACTGCTGTGATGATGCAATCTGCAGAATATCATGGACTGCAGCTTTGCTCAGATGACCAATGGCCTTAGCTTCCCAGTAAATGTGCGTTTGACCTATGTTTCGGTGAGACCAATGCATTTTAGCAAAACTTGTAGCAGAAATTGCCTGTTTCTTCAGTTTCTAAATCTCTGCAAATTTGGAGAGACCTTTAAAGCATGGAAGATTCCTGCAAGACAACTAAGAGAAGGGGTGAAATAGAACAGGCTTTTGAAATCTAATCTTCTCCAACTTGAAGTAGAGGCAGTGCTAGGCTGTTGACAGTAGGTCTCTGAAGACTTTCAATGTACTTTTTATTCCACAGCTCTGGCACCACATAGGAAATTAATTCAGCGACAATATTTTCATTAGATTATAACCTGAGTTCTCAATCTTAGGCACATTTGTATGCTTGTAATACATTCTAATTACTTGTAAAGAATAAGTCTATGTGCTGGTTGGTTTACTGAATATATTAAATTAATGAATAAATAAATTTATCTCCATGCTGGGAATGCCACTCGACGTCAAAGCTTGCGGCAGAAGGAACCAGAAATGCGCTCACTTGTGGTTTTGGTAAATGATATGGTTTGTATTGTAGGTGGACTTTTCTGTCTCAGAAGAGCCATGATTGAAAAAAGCACGAAAAACTTTTTTTCTCAGCCCTCCCCTCCCCCGCGGTTCTCTCTGGTGGTGAGAGTTCATTACAATGTTGGTGGGGAGAGCTTTTGTCTAAGCTCAGCACCTCACGTGGCTTGTCTGGGATGGAACTCTCAGAATGTTGGCCCACTCACTCCTCTGTTTTCTTGCATTTCTAAGGTCTGCAGAGTAGGATGGAATCAAGAGATACATGAATTGAAATTGTGACAACAGAAAAAAGGTGGCAGGCTTTAGCATTATATTGTATCCTTTTCTGTTGACCATGCCATATTTCAATTATTTTCAGTTTGCATGGAACAAAGTCAGGAGGAGCGACAATTTTCTCAAAAGATGGGAAAGTCACTATCATAGTCACTACTCAGAACTACTGAAATTTCATAGTATAAAGTGCAAGTTTCTCCATTCCTTCAAGTGCAGAGCAACAAAAGCCTCATATTCCCCTCTTCTTCAGTGGTTTGTTCAGTGATGTGCTGTCTACGGAGATTTCAGAGAATTATTTTCTCTGCTGGCCTATAAGAGAAAGAAGTGCAGATCTTAGAATGCAAGCAAACAGATGTGATGTTCTGGCAGTAACGCCAGCGTTGTTCCCTGGAGCGCCCACTCTGAGAGTGCTTTGGTTTTCAGGGAAATGCTCTCCATTTCTCAGAACCATTGCATCCCTTTCAAGTGCATGGTTTTCTGACAAAGCCTTCCAAAATCCTGCTTTGGGATCGCTGTCTGATAGTGGGACACTGTGACATCAAGAACAACATCCTCAAAAGTGCCTACAGAGGACATGGGACACCAGAGCTTTTATATAGGAAAAATCATTCTTTTTGCCTCTCAAAGAAAATGGATGTGAGATTCCAGAGGCAAAAGAAAATAGGATTCTGGTGCTGTAAAGCTGCAACATTGGACAAAGAGCTTAGATGTAAGACTGAAGTGAAGGGAGAATGAACATTTCTTTTCCAGCCTTTTGAAACAAAATCAGTGGAACAAGAGGATGTGGGTTTTTGTTTTTTTGTTTTTCTTTTTCTTTTTGTGTGTGTGTGTGTGTGTGTGCTGTTTTTTTTTTTTTCTTTCCACTATTCTTATTTTTATTTATTTATTGTGCTGTTCAGGATGCAAAACTTTGTTTAAGAGCTTCACCCATGTGAAAATGCATAACCCCTGTCAACCTGCCAAGTGAAACTTTGGGTGATCAGCTGCATGAATCCTGGTAGCACAGGATAAAGCTGCCTTTAGCTACTCTCAATTACACACCCAATTCTTTTAAGATTTCTGAATATTTGGGAAAGGAGAATATGCAGAACTTGTTTGTTTACATCTGATTGTGCGATGTCTTCAGATTTCTCAACCACCTTTGGAGCATGTGAGCACAGCCCTTCCCCTTCCACATACCTGGCAGCTCTGCCAGTGCAATGAACGAATCCTTTCCAGGAGAAGGGAATCATGTCAGGCTGACACCGTGCAGGGTTTCGTCATTTCAACAAAGTGGGAACTGGAGTAAAGACAGGCATTAAACAGCAAATGCTTTGCAAAGCAAAGTGTCAGATACTGATGCTGCAGTGATGATTCAGGCAGCCTCAGGGGGCATTACCTATGTGTGTGCTGGGATGGGTTGAGGAAAGTGTTGTAATTGGGAGCAGATCTTAGTCTTTAATCTTTCAGGTACTGCTGGAAACATGGCCAAGCACTGATGGGTTTGGGTGCCAGGCAGAACAGATGGAAGTGAACTCAGTTTCCCTCTGGCCTCCACAGAGCCAGAACTGCCATCACTGGGGTTCCTGAGGCCCTGGGTTGTCCACTGCATAGCAGTTCTGCTGCTAGGCTCGTTGGAAGCCTGGGTACCCTGCAAGCATCATTAGGGATCCATGAAAAGTTCTAAAAATCCCACTTTCTTCAAAACTGAAATATTTTTTTATAGTTATGGATAACTATGGATGCTTTCAGAATGGCCTGCCTGTGCAAGCATCTTTTTTCTATTTTAAGTAAGCTTTTTGGATGAAGAACTTATTGAAGTTGATAGCTTAGTTGCTTTGAATTTCTGTACAGCCTTCTGCTCCACAATAGAGTGATGCTGAGCCTGCACCAATTAGCCCAAATTACTGTAGGTACAGAAAGCACATTCATTCTCATAGTACCTTGGTTATCTCTACATAGAGCTACTCCAAAGATGCGACCCAAGGGCATCGTAGTAAATTTCTGAACCTTAACTACCATGTTCCATATATTATTCAAACTTGCACACTAAAGATGTTACTGCTTTCAGTAGTTTTCACTTTCCATTACAGAATGGTGTACCTTTTTCTTCTTAATCTTCCCAAAGTGTTCAGGTGCTTAAAGGGGCACACTGGGGAGCCAGGCCATCAAAGCTTACCTCCAGATGCCCAGGCCTTAACTGTTTAGAGCTGTTATACCTTCTGGCAAGTCCATCCAGATTCTCCAGTCCCCGTTTTCCCTGGATGCTGCTTTCCCTTATGTTACTTTACTTATGCCAATGAAACTACCCACTCTAAAAGAAACCAAAGTGGTAAGGAAGGCTGTGCTGCTCCTAGTAGCAATGCCAGTGAACCCTCAATTACCTTTCAGAAAGCAGTTTCCAAAAGCTGGAGCTGGTATTTTGTGGTCTGGAATATTCATATTTCAGTACCAAAATCAACAATTACACCACAGAAAGAAAACCAAAACTCCACAGACTAAGTAGATAAAAACGAACAGTTTTAATCAAATTAATGGAATAATATTTTATCCATCATCACTATTTTCCTTCAACAAACTTTTCCTTGAGTTCACTGAGTCCCACTGCCTGACCTGCTCAAGGCTAACCAAAAGTCAAAGCACGCTTATTATTGAAGGCACTGTCCAAATGCCTCTGAACACCAACAGGTACAGGGCACCAGTTTTATACCGTGGAGCCCAGAACTGCACACAGCATTCCAAGTGAGGCTGCCTCAGTGCTAAGCCTAGCAGGGGGATCAACTTGATTGCTGACCTGCACTGTGTTTGATATGCCCCAAATCCCTTCCCAAAACAAATATTTTCATATAATTTGAAATTAATTAAATATTTACCTGGAATTACATTTCTATGTAATCGTTATTATTGTTATTATTATTATTATTTTCTGAAGTAAAAATCAAGAACATCTGAATAAGGTCATTTTTTTCCCCCAAATATTCTTGCATGGCTACAGCATCTCCTACAAACCTGTCCTGATTTTCATGTCTCTTTCCTTCCTCACAGCCATATAAAAATTGTCTCCTTGCTTCACTCTGACAGCTTGAGGATTTTGTGCACTTTATTTCCTCCTAAGTAAAAGATACCCAACTTTTATTTTGCAATATCAAAATCTGACCAAGATCCTTATCTGGGGCAGAATGGAGGCCAGCAATAGCATATCATTTCTCACTCAATAGTGAGTGGCAGCTTTTCCTTATTGATTTGGATACCCAGGCCCTGCTAGCAACATCCAGACTCAGCAGTGATGGCTCCTGAAACAGCCATCTCAAGGAGGAGGCAGTTAGTTATACCTGGGCTTTCCCCTGGGCCCAGGTGTGCAGATGCAGGCAGTTTCAGGCAGCTACACCTGCACTGGCAGTGGGAGCTGAGCGTGCAGAGTTCACTAGCACAACATCTGACAACAGCAAGCTTAGAAGAACATGGCTTTGAATGATGGAGAATACACCTGATTATGAATCTAGGATACATCCTGTGATCAATGAAAAGATGAGTGATATACCTCACCTGAGATAAAAGAGATGCACAGTGTGTACACACAGACATACAGCGGAAAAGCATTTTCCAGGTAAGGCACAACTGATAAAAGTGCCCCATGTGCTCCACCTGTAGGATGTCACAAAATCAGCATTTCTGCAGTTAACACAGTATGCACAAGAAAATGCCTATGGTAGAGCATCTTAGTTTCAGCTAGGGTAGAGCTGTTTCCTGCAGTGTCTGCTGTGATGCTATGTTTTGGTTCTAGGAGGAAAAAAAATGTTGACAATGCACTGAGGTTTATAGCTGCTGCTAAGCAGTGCTGTTTGGAGCCAAGGTCATTCTCAGTGACAGGCCCAAGGAGCTGGGAGGGGATAGAATCAGGACTGACCTAAGCCAGCCAAAGGGATCTTTCATACCATATGATATCACGCAGAAGGAGTTTTGAAAGAGGTGGGAGTTTGTCTTGCTCTCTTCTGCTGCTCAGGGGGGTGGCTGGGCATCAGTCAGGGGTGGTGAGCAATTGTTTGTGATTCATTTGTTATAAACATTCATATATATATATATGTGTATATATACAATATGTTTGTCATAATTATTATCCTTTTCCTTTTCTCTATCTTAGTAAATAGTTCTATCTTAACCCATGAGTTCTACTCTGTTGGTTTTTTTTTAATTCCCTCCCCCATCCCACTGAGAAGGGAGAGCATAGAGGAAATGCTAAGCCACAGCCTGAACCAGTGATTGAGCACCTGGTGGGAAGGCAGGGCCAGCCCAGGAGAGCTCAGGTGTGTGCAATGTGCCTGAGTGACCGGAAGGGTGGAGCCAGGATCCACCTCTGCCCAGACCTCATTTAAGGGTTGGCAGTGAAGGTAAGGGGCTCTCACTGGAGATCCTTGCTTATCAGAGGTCTTGCAAAGGTAAGCAGGTTCTTCTTCTTCTTTCCTCCTTCATTTCTGTGTTCATAGCTGCTGCATTTGGGCTTATCCTCTTTTGTTGTAGTCAAAGTCTTTTTTACTCTGCTATTATTGCTGTCTTTTCTATCCCATTATGGTGTTACAGAGGGGAGTGAGAGAATGACTCTGTTGTGCTGAGCTACCTGCTGGGGTAAACTGCAACAGTGAGGAGAAGATGGCATATTCAGGGAACAGGGAGCACTGGCAGCAGAATCTGCTGTTTCCCCCAGAACTGGATATACTACTTCAGGTGCTGCTTCATCAATGCTGAGTAC
Source organism: Gallus gallus (assembly GCF_016699485.2). Classification (NCBI taxonomy): domain Eukaryota; kingdom Metazoa; phylum Chordata; class Aves; order Galliformes; family Phasianidae; genus Gallus; species Gallus gallus. The sequence goes on from NC_052548.1 coordinate 10,776,157, forward strand.
AGGGGAAAGATCATTAGGATCGCCTTTTTTGACCTGTTGACGTTACTTAAGTCAATACAGCCAAAGGTATTGTTAGTCTTAGTGACAAGGTCATATCTGCTCCATGTTCAACTTGATGTTTAGTAAGACCCCCAGAACATATTCTGCCAAGCTGCTTTTCAGCAGCCCTCTGTTTGGTTGGCTGCTACCCAAAACAACTGTTCTTTGATGCTGTTTAGGGCAAAACTTTCACAGTTTGAACAATTTCTCAAACATTAATTACAAATATTCTTTTCTTTCTAAGTAGGAACGCATGCCTTTCCTGTTCAAATGCTGTGGCTAGTGAAACAATAATCTTGCTCTGTTGATAAGTGCAGTGTCTTCAATGTCCCTTTGGTCCATCTCTGAGTGTGCTAATGGAGTGTTGGGCTTTGTTCAATGGAATGGAAGTTCAGATGAAAACTCTTGTTGTTTAACCATATGAAGGACATTATACTCACTTTGAACTTCTTGCATCGCTCAGAGCCATGAGCAGAATTCAGTGTTTCTAGGTACTCAGTTCCTATGAGTAAAACTCGGAGAGGTCCATTTCTAAGTATCCATATTCATTGTACAAAGATCCCACCTACATATTTCTGTGATTCTCAGGAGTTCCATGTGCTTTGGAAAGCACTTAAGATCTGCACCCTCAGGCCAGAAGGAGACTGCACTCTCAGTCATACAGGGCAGGTTGTTCCATGGAGCAGGATAAGGTGATAGCTCACTTTAATCTATTACCATTTTCAAGAACGTACCAGACCTGCTATATGCTGTCTCTGTTACCATCTGGGAACTTTGAGTCCTGCATGTTACCAGTAGTGTCCTACTGTGACACCAGTACTTCAATTTTAAGTATCAGGTTAGTAGTAAAGTGTTGGTAGATGATGCCATGGACAATATTTGCCACCTTTTTCAATTTCAAATGTGTCTTTTGAGAAAACTTAAGTTGCGACAACAATGAAAAAATCAAAAAATATGTTAAATAATCCATCACAGTGAATTTTTTCTGTATGTATGGAGTTTTAACAAGGAACATTATCACTGTATTAATTACATATCACTCTTTTGTGTGTGATCTTATGCAGAAACTAAGTAGGATATAGACCAAGAAACACTTGCTGTGTGGCTGGCAGACAAAGAGGAGACAACAGATAGGTAAAGAGATAAATAAGAGGAACATCTCTATTTTAGAAAAATATAATATTCCATTGAATCTGAAAAAAGTTAAAAATATTTTTAAAATATATAATTTACCAGACTATGTTATGAAACCTTCCATGAACTTTTACTCCTCTGCAGGAAAAATTTTCCTTTTCTAATACTGTTATGGAATAACTTTCTTCCATGGGTTCAGGTGAAACAGAATGGTTTTCATTCACTTTCAGTACTGCTTATCTGTGAATTCACAGGCTGGGGAGAGATGGCATTGTTTAGATGGTGAGAGAACATACTAATCAGGAATTTGTTTTTGAAATAATTACATACTCAGTGTTTGATGGAAAACTGGGATTACGTATGTTACTGGGGTTTGGGACTTGATCCTTGAGGTTCCTTCCAATCCAAGCCATTCTATGATTGTGCAGCACAAAACCTCCCCTCCCCTCTTTCACAGAATTCTCAGAACAGAACCATAACAGGAAACTCCTAAGAGGAAGAGGTGAATTATGACCCGATTTGTTCCTTTTTCTCTTCTCTACCTGAACCTTCATGCAGTGTGAGCTGATTAAGTGCAGACAAGACTTTTCTCTGCAGTGTGCACGGGAGATGCCACTGAGTGTTTTATTCTCTCCAGTCAGCCCAGCCCTTACTGTTTCAGACTTTGGTTGCTACAACAATGTTGTCTATTACCATCAAAGTCTATCGGATTGCTAATGTAATCACAGAAAGGAATGTTACGGGAAGGATGAGCTGTGAGTTTCAGTGAAATTAATTAGACACTATTTTAATTGATGTTCAGTAGTATTTTGGCACATAGAAGCCCTCTGGAAATCCTAGACAAGGCCAGTGGGTGATCCACCATTTCAGCACTGTGCTCAGTAATTTTATCCTCAAACAATTTTAGTTTGGGACACTCCCAACATCTATCTCACAAATTACCTATGGAGTCACATCCCCTGCAGCGCTGGTAGGATATTGTATCATGCATCTTTTTCAGCTTATGACTGGAAAAGATAAGATCTGAAAAAAATTTGATGGTGAGGTAGGTGATGAAATTGGGCTGCTATGTTAGAATATATAAGGCAAGAATTGTTGAGTCCTGAATATGTATTCAATTTCCACAGGTTTCTGTGGAAATTATCTTTTGCAAGAGTACAAGCATTCATATGCAGATAGAACACACTAACTATCAATAATCCAATGACGTTAAAAGAATCAGGAAATATGCTATTCCAAAATAGGAAATGGAGTAAGAGTCATTCATACCTTCAACATTAGACACAAGAGAATTTGAGATTGCCTATGTTGGGTAAGGTAAGAAAAACACTTATCTCAAGTTTTATTTATGTGTATAGGTAAACACAACTCAAATGAGCCCTTTAAAGATGTTTATCAACCTGTACAATGAAGGCATGAAAACAGTTATTTAGTAGCAAAAAGAAGGGGGAAGAACACCGCAGCTTGGACCTTTCTCTTGCTCCTTCGGTGCAGTCTGCGAAAGAGCTTATTTTTATTTTAGCCATAGCACTGGCACTGAACCTTAGGTATTCCGTGCAGATGGAAACATGGATGGGTTTTTTCAATTTATATGCAGAATAAATGAAGTTTAGCCAACACCTATGATAGACTGCATGAAAGGTAGCCAGGTGTTGGGAGGCTCTTGGTAGTGGTATGCTTCATGGAAATGAGGATGCTATGCAGTGATTTGCTATAGGGCCCAGCTGAGGAGTCTGTGGGTAAGCAGGCAAGAAGGTTAGGTTAAGAAAACACCTGTACTTTGCATGGTTATCTCTAACTCTTTCTGTAACACAAGTGTGGAGAAAGTGGACATGCTAGGATCTGCATGTTTTCTCCCAGACTGAGAAAAGAGGTATGAAAACAGTGAGGGGAAAAAAAATTCCATGTACCTATATCAAACACATCAGAAAGCAATTCCTGCAGTATAAAACAGGGAATGCTGATTTCTGATCATTGTTTTCTGATGGCTTGTCCATCTGCAGCTGAGTCAGTCCTACTTGTTCACTCTTGCATGGAGAGCTACCTGCCAGAGGCCAGGTGGAACTGGTAGCTGAACTTGCTGTCTTGCACCAGGGCAATCTGTCATCTGAACACAGAGCAGGACTTGGCTCTGTGAAAAGGATCCTGCCTGAGGAAATCTTGCAGTGGGGCAGCACAGCTGGTACAATAACCAGCTCCCCCCACTCCATCAGGAGTGTGGATTTAGGTCTCATGTCTGAAATATTTCTTTCTCCTCCCTTTTACGCCACTGTGCATCTATATTTCTAAGCAGAGGCATTATGTCTTCTTCCGTTTTACCTCTCAATGAAGCAAACCAAACAAAGAAGTATCAAGGCCCTGAACATCAATGGAGAGAATGCATGCATATTCTTGGGCTGTCCAAACTATAGACCTAACATCCTGAGATGCAACAAACACAGCTTTCCTATTGTCCTGGTGACACCAGCTGAGCTGAGTGGAATGGCCCAGGGGCGGGGGAGAGGAGGATCAGCTGTGGGCCTGATCCCAGCTGCATCCAACCAGCTTTGTTACAGGCAACAAAGAGCAGAAGAAAAGACTTTTGTCCTTTATTGCAAAAGCGACAAACCTCCATCTCATTGGCAAGGGTGACGATTAACCGGAGAGGATTCATTTATTGTTTGGCACTCAAGATATCCCAGCAGTAGTCCACTCCAGTGTGCTAAAATAATGGGCGGCGCCTTGTTTTTGTAAATGAGTCAGTCTCCCTTTGTCTCTCTCCCTGTGCCAGACTTCGCAGCCTGGAAGAACTGGTTGGCAGTGCTGGAGAGATCTCAGTGAGAGATGGCTGTGGGGGAAAAAAAAAAAAAAAAGATAGAGAAAACGCGTGAAAGAAACAGCCACGACAGGCTGAAGATTGAAGTGAGATGTCTTTCCAGTGAACTTGGAATAAGCAAACAGTGCTGAGCTGACAAGTGGTTTATGAGACCTCTAACACCCCATCTATAAAATCCTTTTGGGGAGAATGAGCAACGTAGGCTCCTTATGTCAGGACCTACAGCCTGGAGTGAGTTTTCTGGAAGAACACTTTGACCCGTGTAGAAGGGAGAGAGTAAAAACAACACAACTGCAGCAGTCTCCGCACTTTCCTGTAAGAGCATGAGCTTCCCACCACCTCAGCTAGGAAAGAATGAATCCCATTCAGGGACAGAGGTTTGTATCAGGGAGGCCTGCTACCAGACACCCTTTCCTGATGCTAATCCTGTTCTGCTGTGGATCAAGTAATTTTTGTGTGAGTGCTTTTCCTTGGCTAACGAAAAAAGATATTTAACCACAACAAACCTTCTGCCAGAAAATGTCAATCTTAGCTTCTTGGGTCTATATTACAAGTACCAGCTACCAATTTCTAACTGTCATTTACTTTTTGCTGCAGAGGTACCTCACACATTGACACGGATCTCCTGGCAGGGCCTGCACTTTGCCATCCTCCTGTAAACAGGTATGTGCAGTCCTCCAAGACATGAAAGCAACTTAATTAGGTTTAGTGCTAGAAGGCACTGACAGCAATGTTTTAAGTATTCTTTTGCAGCACTTTGGGAGTGCAGGAAAATTCTTCTTCAAAATAAATGCTTTCACTAGTTTGGAGAGTAGAGAAGTAAAACCTTGCAAGATTTAAGCCTTGTTTGGGTACCAACCTGCCCTTGCTCCAGGCGCTTAAAATACCCCCTCCACGCCCAGGTAACTCAGTCAGTCAAACAGGCTGGAGTGAGTCATCATCCTCATTTCATCCTCTTATGGCTGTGAAGAAAGGTAAGAGAGCCATGCATCTTTATTAAAAAAAACCTTTGAAATATGCTTTCAAAACTCCTTACAAGACTTCCAACAAATCATATAGAGGGTAAATTTTGTTTCTGGAAGTAATCCTTGTATCTGCTGTGGGCTCTCCTTTGGGGTGGCATCCTGAGGCTCAACCTAGCTTGGCAGAGTGAGAGAGAGAGGTGAAAGACTGGCAGAGGAATGACTCAAAATAGCACTGGCCAGTGTTAACTATAAAATAAATACACAATAATTACTCAAGTGAAGCAAGCAGCGTGAGGCTAAGAAAGTTTCTACCACAAAAGAAACTATCACTTTCTTTTTCTTAGCAAAAAAAATAGAAGTGTTAATTGCAGCTCATTTTAATTCCCAAGTATCCTGAATTTATTTTTCAGAACCTATTTTCTTGGCTTCTCTCCTTTTTCCTCATTAAGCGCAGACAGCTTTTTTTTTTTTTTTTTTTTTTTTAGCCAATAAACTTTGGGCTCAGATGGTGTTTCCTGTGAGATGCGTCAGGATTTCCCTCTATTCCTATTTCTGATCTTCGTTGCCTGTTGAACTTGCGGTCTTGCATACAGTGGGTAGAAGCAGCACTGAAAGTAGAAAAAAATAGCAGGACCAGAAGGGCCGGGGGTGGGGGGGAAGCTGCAAGGAGCTAAGCTTATTTTTAGAGCAATTTGGATGATTACAGTCCCTGTTCTAACCTTGCAAACTCAAGACAAGCCAGACTTCCTTTCAACACCTGCTTGCCCGGGTCAGCCCATGTTTTCAGTAAGGCACTTTTTGAGGCTGTCAGGAAAAGATGAAACTTTTAAAATAGGCTTTGAAAGAAGTGGAGAATGAAGTAAGTAGCGGTTCAGGTTCAGAGCTCCTGATGCTTTGAGACTTTTGATAATTTAACTATTCTTCACCTCATAGGTGCCCTTCAAATCAGCATTGTGATTAATGGTTCTGCTGTCCTCATGCAGCACCTTGGAGTTATTATTGCTAATTGAATTATTGCATTTCACATTTGCTTTTGTTTCTGCAGTAGAACCTTCCATTGATGTTAAGAATTTATCTGGTAGCTGTTAAATTTAAGAACTCACTGTTGCTATCTGTATTATTTATACCTAATTATATATATAATATAAATATAAATTCTATATATAATATATAGAATCAAAATAACAAATTACAAAACAATTATTGGCCCAAAAAGGTGGGAAATGGAGCTCAGGGACAGCATGTCCGCACAGCTGAATGACATGGGTGGCAGTGTGCTGCCCAGCTGGCAGCTGAGGGGCTGTTTTCCAACATAGAGCCACTCAGAGCTGAAGTTCTGCCTTCCCAGGTTTACAGATGTGTGCTCCTTGTTCACCCACTGACCCTCATCTGTGAGTCTGGGGGCAGATCCCCAGGTTTGCCAGGCAATGTGTGCTTCTTCCTGCTGTCAAGGGAAACAGTGTCTTGCATGCATTCTGATTTTTTTTATTATTTTTTCTTGTGTCCACAGCATACTAATTAGTTCAAGCTTTAGAATGAGCTGAAAATGAGCTACAGATGGGTGCTCAGAGCAACAGAATGCTGCTATTTGTTTAAAGCCTATTATGTATTTTCTCACCCAAAATGCAAAGCAGAGTAAGAGCTGGCAAGAGACAGCCAATTTGTTCTGGTTGGTACAAAAACACATTAATAAAGCAGTTGTGTGTATCTATATCTGATGTTTAGAGAACCAGTCTCGAAAGGAAAGATGCCAAGAGCAGGAGCAAAGTAGCAAGTAAAGAGGAGAGGTGGGGAGCGCTGCTGTGTCCACTGACCAGCAGTACATACCGCAGCATTGAGCAGTCCTCCTTCACAGCACAGAATCGTAGACTGCTTGAGGTGTGAAGAGCTCTCTGAGTCCTCCTGGCCCAACCCTTCCTCAAGCAGCAGCACCCAGAGCAGCTTGCCCAGGACCATGGCCACTCCAAAGAGGAGACTCCACAGTCTCTCTGGGCAACCTGTGCAAGTGCTCTGTCACTCACACAATAAAGTAGTGCTTTCTAATGTTCTGAAGGAATCTCCTGTGTTTCAGTTTGTGCCCAGTGTCTGGTCCTTTAACAGTAAATGTTCAGAGCATCCATTGCTATGTCAGCCCTTAATGTTGTACCTGTGGGGAGGGGGGGGGAAACATTGCTATTCTGTGCTAGAGTCTCCTGATAGTCCAGTCATGTCCTGGTGCCTGAACTAGAGCTGGAAGTAGCGTTTTTTTCTTTCTGTGGCCATATGTTGCTCACAAGATTTCTTCTAAAGGTGTTGGCAATTATTTGTTGCTGTTATCGAAGGATAGAAGTGACTGGAGACTTCTCTATCCAATGTGTTTTTAACAACTTATATTAGAATTAAAATTATGGTCAAGGTCAATCTGAGAGAAGCATATGAAGTCAGGTAAATTCATGTGGCATTTCTGTGTGTGCAGTACTCAGAAAATACACAGGATTCTGCTTCATGCAGCTGCGGGGGGTAAAGCAGATAGCAGCAAAACAAATACACCTTGAAGCTCTCCTTTTCCATGTCACTTTGTTAAATAAATTATTGCTTCATCATTGCTGGTGGTTTATTTTGGCAAGCCCATTACATCATATTTTTCAAAGTCTTCTGTGCTTTAATAAATCCAAGTGCATTTGGAACAGAGAAGAGAAGAAACTAGATGCATTGTGCATAACTGGTAACAGTTTCCTGCCACACCTGATTAACAGAGTTGAAATTGGTCCCATCCAAGGTATAGGTTGTGTAACTTGCCCTTAAGGAGAAGAGGGAAAAGCACTCTTGCTTTGGAAACTGTTTTTGTTTTGTTTGTTGCTGTTATTTCTACTTTTTTTTTTTTTTAAACAATTAGCTTTTATTATGAGGGAAGAGAGGAGGTCCTGCCAAACAGGTCTGTGACACATATTCCTGACAGTATTGCTCTTCTGCAATCAAAAATGAATATTGCAGTTCATGTGTCTTGTCCATCTTGCTGAGCAGAGTCCATGGTCTGCAGAGGGTTCACATGGATGTGGTGCAGCAGTATGAAGGGATGGGTGGTGTGACTTCTAATCTAGAATGGGGGAACCACCTCTTCACTAGTCTAAACTCTGGACAAGAAAATTCCCACCTCCTATTTTCCCTTCATTTTATCATGCTTAGCTACATGATGTCACGAATTCCAGTCACACAATCATGTACATTTTAAAATCCAAACACTGATTCTCTTCTCAACATGTGTTTTAAATAGAATGCTGTTGGAGGTAAAATAGTCAAATCTCTGTTAGCACTATGAGTTAGCACACCTTGCAGGGTGCCTTTTGTTAGCAGTAGCAGATGGTGACTGTCATTTTGCACAAGGTTGTCATTCTCTGTCGTTAGTACCTGTAAATATTTTCCTTGTCTTTCAAGGCAGTTTCAGTTTGCTGCCACCACCACCAAATACAATACTTGAGAGGAAAAGGTACTTCCAAGCACATTTGCAATTACCTTTTTGAATTCAGCCACCAGGCTCACTTGAAAGTCCAAGAAATTACCTTCCTATAAATTTCTCTTATCAGCAGCCTTCTGTTCTTGTTGCTCTCCATTCTTCATTGCTGAATTGTTCTAAGACACTCACAGAAAATACTGCTTTGCTTAAAGGTGTGTAACTTTTCTTCCTCCAGTTGTTATTCACCTAGCAATCACTCTGTGCCTCTGAAATGTTCACTAGCACTTTTGTCCCATTTCAAGTACCTCAACTGACTGCAGCTAGACCTTAGAAACCTCAAGAAAGTTAGCAAATGCTCTACTGGGATTTTGTTTGATTATTTTCATAGAGGGGAGTCTCCCTCTCTGGACATATTCAAGACCCATCTGGACACCTACCTGTGCAGCCTGCTTTCGCGGGGAGTTACACCCAATGATCTCTAGAGGTCCCTTCCAACGCCTTAAAAAAAAAATTAAAAATCTTGAGTTTCCTAAAAGCAGGTATGGGACTCATCCAGGGTACTCCTGTGAGCACTGCAGGCAGCTGGCAAGGGCATCTGGTTCAGCATTGTGGATACAAAGGGATTACGAACGGTATTCCAGAGGGGACAATGCAGAACATATAATGTTAATGTATAATGAAAGAAAAGAAGAACCCTGTTTTGATTCTAGCTGTGATGGACAGATCCACAGTCCATCATGCTCTCTCCACAACACTCTGACAGTTTTCCTTATTGCCCTTTTCATGGCACATTCCAGAATACAGCTGTAATCTGCAGGCCAGAGGAGAGTTAGAGACATTCTTAGAGATTATTTCAGCCTGGGAAGATTTGTGATTGTAGCCACTCAGAAAAAAAAAAAATTAAAAAAAAAATCAGGAGCTGAACAGTGGCAGGGAGAAGAACTGTTCTGTAGTTACATGCATAAAGTATAAAGTTGTATAAAGTCTTCAACGTATGCGCCTTGTCAGAATTTACAGTAATTTAAGGTGCTTATAATTCCTCCAGGCATGGAACTCATAAATACTACCCGCTGCTATTTGTCATTGGCTTCTCTGTCATGCATAAAGTAAAATTAAATACTTATCTCTATATCGTTAACGTATTAAACATTAGGATTTATGGGGTTGGAGATATTACTGCTCTGAGAACATTATCTTCCTGATGAAAGATCTAAATGCAAATAGAAGGAATGCCAAAATACCCTGGAACATAATTAAGGATACTGAGGTGTGAAGAAGCCCTAGGCATAGGAATGTGCAGTTTTCTTAACTTCCACTTTCACGGTGGGCTGGTTTTCTTTGTTCCACATTTCTATCCACTGTCCCAATGTGCCATCTTGTTTCTTTTTTTACTAGTTCTCAAGTGAAGAAAAAAAAAAAAAAAAAAAAGTAAATGCACTCCTATATGGATTATCAAAGAAAAGATGTTTCTGACTTAAAACATACCCTTGCTGTCTGTACTGGGAAACAGCCATTCAGTGATGTCTAAAAGGTAAAAAAATAAAATTATCTATGACTTTTCAATATGAAGAATAATTCCTGTTAGCTTTACTTGATTTGTTGCTATTGTTGCAACTCGAGGATTCCTGGAAACATGCATTGAATGGAGACAACTTTTAAATAAATCTGTATTTCTGCAGCATAATAGAAATGCTTTCTGTGCTGTTGTATAGCTCTAACCAAATCTATATGCTATTTTGTCTATTCAGTGTAGAATAATCACGAGCTACTCACCCCATTCCCATCTCAGTAAGCACAGAAAAATGATATCAAAATACAAGTCACAGCTGATTAGAAAGAAAACAAAAGGAGATGAGGAGAAAGGAGAGAAGAGGAACTGGGACTAAGAGACAGACCCCAGAAGGAGGCTGTTCACCTAATGCTAAAACAGAAAATGGCATTTAACACAATAGTAGTGGCCATCTCCATCTTGAATAACATGAGTAAAGCATAACGCAGGTCTCACTCATACTTATGTAGGCAGTCACAAATGGATGTGGCATTGTGCCATGTCATCAGATGTCATGGAATACATGTTTCTTGGGTAAATTTAAGGGCGGAGAATAGGTCTGGCCCTGCTCGGATGCTCTTACAGCAGGCAGACAGTACAGAAAATTAAAATGAATTACCATACCCACAGACAAGAGACCTGAGGATGCTAAACTTATGGGTACCACAGTCAGATCCAGCTGGTACTGCTTCTTTGCTACCACTCAAATCATCTGCTGTCTTCAGTAATTTTTTCCCTGAAGGCCTTCTTTAGAGAGGGCCATATAATATTTACACCCTGGTGATACCCCTCTACACACAAATGTACAGCTCCACCGCAGGAGAACTTTGCAGTCTCATAGGAAGTTTCAGGAGGAGGCTTTGTCAGGACTCTGCCCTGGGAACATTTGATAGCTGCAGCTACTCCTTTTGTGCTTCCTCAAGCTGAAGGCCAAAGCATCTCTCAAGAGCAAAGCTGGTGGCCTGTTCTAATGCACAGGTTGAACTTAAGGCCACTGTAACATCCCTTATTCTCAACCTAATGGACTATGACAGGTGTTTTTTTTTCAGAAGACGTTTTATACAGTACATTGTTTAGTTGATTTAACTGTCCTTAGTGATATACTCCACCCTTTGCTTATGACACTTTCTCACAGTGTTTGTCTACACTTAGTTTTCAATATGGCATTGGGTCAGCACTAGGTGTCATTAAGTAAAACATACCAGCTACCAGAGTTACATCATGCCATTTAAACTTCAGCTTCCTTCAAGGCCCAGAGAAACAATTCAAGACAAGTCTGCAGACCCTATCACTTGCCTTCTCTCAAGACAGTTAGGAAGGAGGACTCGCATCGTTTTGTGGTAGAGCTAGACAAAGAGCCATCAAACCTTTGCGCTGTTCTCCATAAATGAACAGCAGCCAGCTGTCCCCCAGAATAAAACACAATAAAACACACACCAACTTTTCTCTTAGTTTGTCTTGATAGAAGTACCTGTCATAAGGGTTACTGCACAGAGTTCAGAATTGATTTATCAGACTGTAAGATGTTTGAAAAGATTTCCTGTTTATGGATACAGTGGTCCTCAGTTAAAAAAAAAAAAAAAAAGTGATTGTTCTGCTTAGTTCATCCCTCTCAATATTCTCCAGATCAGATCAACATTGTCTTTGCGGTTAAAGATATCAATCCTTAATCAACTCAGTTTCCTGCACTGAGAGATGCCTCTGAAGAGTACTGTATGCTCAGGACCATTAGGCAACACTGCACTACCATTCCTGAGCTGTAACAGGACACATCTTAGTCTCCCAAGGCTGCACTGACTTCCTTGTAGTCAACAGAACGCCTCTCTCAGAAAACCTTCCTGTAATCTGTGAAGGTTATGCAGATCACTTCATTGATACATCAAGTACCCTCCTGATCCAGACTTTTAAGTGCATGTGATCAAGACTGACTTCTTCAGAGGAAGACAAGACATAATTGAAAGTGACTTCAACTCCAGCTGGTATCTGTTTTATTTTCTAGTTCCAGTGAAAACAGCCATCTTCCCTCTGGTTACTTATACTGTGCTCAGTCTACAGATTTTTACTACATCAGTAACAAAAACAGTGGTGGCATATTCACCTGACAAGAGACACAGATTCTTTAAGAAGCATTTTGAAGAATCAAACAATCTAGTATTTGTTTTGAGATAGGTTTATAAAATCTCAAATGAGTATTGAAAGGCCAACAGTGTGATTTCAGTATACCAATCTTCTCTTTTAAGGATGTCTTTTCTCATTCCTTGCATTGTAGATGTTTAATTGAAAGGTTACACAGAGGGTCATCAACAAGGCTTACAATGCCTCTAGCCTTACAATACACTTAACTTCAAAGGGATTGGATGCATTCCTGAGCCTTGTACCAATAAGCACTAATAACACTGAAAAATGAAAACTGAAACAGATGTCTCCAATAGCATTGATTCTTATTAGCTGTTCACAGCTATTCTTACACCTCTAGGCGTAATGAAGCAAAGCCTGCATGCTGGGTGTGTGGTTGCAGAGGGCCTTGGTAATGCCATTGGAATGTTCCCCTTCGCTTTTGCTCACTGCATTCTTGACAGACTGTCTCCATTATAATCTTAAGAAAACTTCTTTAAAATGTCATTTAAAAATGCATCAAATATGTAACCTCTTACTTCATAATGGCAAGATTTGACACTAACATGTATATGCAATCACATTTTTTTCCCAGTTACCTTTAAGAAATACATTTGAAAGAATAATCTGAACTGAACATTTATCTGTGCCTCACTGCAGATTCTAGATCTTCTGTGACCACCCAGAAGAAGATTAGGGCAGCTCTATGATGAAATAATGGAAGAATAGCAATCAATAGATAAAGCATTGTGCACGCTACTGTGCCGTGAATAGGCTGATCAGACAAATAATAGACATCAATTCTTTTTGCAGCATCTTCAGTCAACAGATGCAAAAATGATTTTTACAACCCACAGGTACAGTTAATGTCTGTGCCCTTGTACACACAAAGTCTAAAATATCCATTTCCTTGGGTTTACAGAGCTTCCTTGGTGGCCTGGTTTTCTAGCACATTTCTTATCATGAATGTCATCTCTCCACTTGGAATGGACAGCAGCAATGATAGACATGCAATGATCAGCAGCAAACAGATTTTAACCTTATTTAACTGGTGGAAGCTGCTTCTGCTGAAGATGATACTTCTATTCTGAATGAGAAGTAGTTGGTAGCTTGAGAACAACCTTCAAAGGAGACCAGCATTCTGTGCTGCAACAAGAAGGGGAGAGCTAAAGAGGAGGAGCTTGGAAAAGGATCATATGAACAAACCAGTGGGCAGCACCAAGGTTGTCAGTCCAGCTTGAGCACTGATATGGGTGTCAAGAATTTATACGTTTCCATTGTTAACATACTTCTGTGTATCCATCACTGGGTTTAGGTTAAAAAACTTGGAGTTGTAGCATACTGCATATTCAGACCATGTATCCACCATCCATGCAGAAAACCTAATACAATGGATGACTGTTAACTGTGAAATAGCTAGATTAATTTTCTAAGTGAACAGTGAAAAGATATTGCTTAGTATTATATATATCCTCCCTTTGCCACATCTCAAGTTCCCTGAAAACCTCCACATATCTCTGGAAATGACTGTATTCTTCTGAAATATCATCTAGCTTAATCCTGCTTGTGGAAGAAACCACATCCATCCTGTGCAAATGAGAAGGAAAATTAAATTGTGGGTGTAACACAGTAACACAATGGAAATCACAGCAACGATAGCAGAGTAGCAAAGTCCTAGGCTGCTGCAAAGGGGGATGTGCTCAAACACAGCAGCTGTGAACATAGAAAAAAAAAAGGAAAAATAGTCTAATTACCTTCAGAAGGACTCAGACACACAAGAATCTCCAGCAAGACACCCGCACCTCCTCCTGCCAACCCTTAATTGAGGTCTGGGCAGGGGTGGATCCTGGCTCCACCCTTCCGGTCACTCAGGCACATTGCACACACCTGAGCTCCCCTGGCCTGGCCCTGCCTTCCCACCAGGTGCTCAATCACTGGTTCAGGCTGTGGCTTAGCATTTCTGCTACAGTGGGCTAAAAGAATCATTCATGTTATGCTCTAGATTCGGTAAAACATACAAGCATTAGTCACATGGTGGAAAAAAACATAGAAATCAGGTGTGATACATCTGTGGAAACTATCTGTGTTGCTAAGTTTTCTCAATAAGGTGGAGCTTCTGACTGTCAATCTTCACCACGCAAAGCACAATTGCGTCATCTCCAGGATGTGCCTCTGGTCACTGTCTAGTTCAGCGTGTTAGTTTATGGCACTGAGCAAACCCAGCAGCTCTTCTCCATACATTTTCTGATACTAGGACATTCATCGCAGTCTGATCAGGATGATGTGCTCCACCAGCACTTATGACTTCACCTACATGTGCTGTTGGACCACTCAGCAGTGGATTCTTCTCTCATATGAAGAATGCTATCATACAACATGCCATTCGATCAGTTCGTCTGTAAAAATCACTTCTGGAATACTGAGAATGAGTTTGTGATGCCTGTGCTGGTCTGTTGGGATTGTTCAGCTTGCTTGAGGGGAGGAGTTCACAGTATTATTGTACACTACAACGCACAGAACATACAATATGACTTTTCAGAGAAGAGTGCCCCTGAAGAGAAACATCATTCAAATGGCTGAAGAGGGAGGTGATATTTTCCACAGAGTGTCTACATCGATGACATGTTCGCATACACCAAAACAACAAAATACCCTCTGTAAAGGTTTTCTTTTTGATTGATACACACTCTTGTGGGGGAAAGGGGAAAGAATAACCATCCACACCAGTAAATATCGTGCAGCTGTGTTGCTTCTGTGGAAATTTCTTTTTCCGCCCTGGGGGAGGGAAAAAATGTTTTGCTTTGGTAGGTGTCCATTGAAATGTGGGGTTGTTCTTCCAGGTCTTGTCAGTGAGAGACTCAAATTCTGTCTCCTGGGTGAGTCCATGTGAGAATTCACTGCTCACATAGGTGTAGGAGAGCAGTAATCTGCTTGGTCTGGGGTCAGAAAGCGAGCCCAGTATTTGAGTAACTTCCTGCTCCCCTCTGCTTTGGCTCAGCTTAATGAAGTCACTAGAAGTCTTGCTGAATGCTACTAGCTGATTCTCTGTAATTCCTTTTAGCAGCCAACCCAAAATATTTTTTGTCAGTAAATGCTACCCAGTGAGCTTGATCCAGACACTTCATCCAGACAATACATAAAATTCAGGAAATTCAAAAACAAATCTGCTTACTAAAAAAAAAAAATAAATGCAGTCATAAAAGCAGAATTTCTTATTAATACATTCTTAATAAATTAAAATACATATTTTTTCCTAGGTGAGTAAAAACGAGCTGCTGCCAGTAGTACTGTTGTGGTTTAACCCAGCAGAAGGCTCAGCAGCACACAGTCATTTGCTCACTCCTCCCTCTTCCCAGTGTGATGGGGGTGAGAATCAAAACAAAACAAAGTAGAACTCGTGGCTTGAGATAAAACTATTTATTAAGATAGAGAAAAGGATAATGCACCCATGTTTTGGACATTCCTGACATAGAGGGCAAGAATTTGCCAGTGCATTAAAAACAAGTTACAAAGAGTCAAGTGTAAACAGAGGTGTCATACAGAGTAGGGCTTTCCCTTTCGGGTAGAGGGAGTGGAGAGGAGGTCCTGGTGGAATATGGTGTGCCCACCACCGGATCACCGTGCAGAAAGCCCCTGCTGGATAACCCAGAGCTATTCCTGTAGGCTGAGCTGTCTGAAACCAAGCAGCCTTAGATCTCATTCATCACACAGCTACAACAGCACCCATCCAGCAATGTGCTGTTCAGAAACACAGTATCATATATGTAAAACACATTGTGAACATGATGGTGAAACTGCAATATCTACAAGGTAAGTTTAAGAAAACGTATTTATTGGGTCCATTCAGGTCCATTTGTAAGGGACAAGTGGGATATCCCTCAACTGAGTGGACTGAACACAATGTAGACAGACATATGTGGGATTGAAGTAGAAGTGATAAAAGTTGTGGTGACTTGTAAAACATGTCTGTTAGTTCTTGGCTTCTTCTATACCCACTTCTGTCTGTAAAATTTATTCCAAAGGTCTGCACTGGGCTATATCCCAAATGAAATTATTTTGCACACATGACTATATTTTATTTGTAGTGAGGGGAATACCTTGGTTTGTTTTATGTCCACATGCCTGTTTAACTGGGTTTCTAATTATTTAATGTCACTGTTGCAGAGGTAGTTTTATGAGGCACAAAATCTAATGAAAATTATTCACAAGCCCAACTTCTGACCAGTAAAATCAAGAGTTTAATGTAAGAAGGAAAGTCCCCATCTGGTACTTCTCTTTGAAAAGAACAGCGCACATGAAGGATTTATTGTGACATTACAATGCTTGATGTCAAATAATCTAGCCAGAGGAACAATATTGCCCTAAAGAGAGCCATCAGGCCCTGTGTGACATGGGTATTTGAAAGGATTAACTACACTTAAATCAATATGGGCAATGAAAACAGAAATAACCAATCTCTTAGCTGCTCAATTATTTAAGAGTGTCTTTATTCCCTACAGAATGGAATTAAACGCTTGTTTAAGAGGACTGACAATTAAATCCATTCCTTTAATGTCAAGATAAGGACATAGGATCCTTGACTGCAGCAGGGCATGAAGGAGTGACATTTCACAAGGCAGAATACTCCAAAGGAGCTGTTAGGTCACAGTACAGGTGGTGGCTTTGCTGTGCTGTGGAATTCACAGCTACCTGACAGGCAGGGCTGTGTCACATGCCTCTTGGTCTGAGAAAAAATCACGTCTGCTTCTAAGGGTGTTCCTATGCACCACTGCCACTGGCACATCTGACTGCTACTGTCAGCTCAGGTTCAGATGTTGTAGCACAGTCTGGGCCCGAAGCACAGCAGCAGCTCCTATGCTCAGTACTTGCCAAGTGCAACATGCAGCCACTGCCCTCACTCCAAATGTACATACACAGTAAGGTCTTAACCAAGGGCAGTATGCAGGCACAGCTTCTTAAATGGTCCTTTTTCTTCCCACTGCTATGTTTTAAGAGTATAAAATGCAAACTTTAAAATTTACAGAAAGCAAATAGCTGATAATATAAGAATGTTTAATTAAATAAGGCTGAGAATTTTCTAATTATTTGTGTTCTGAACATTTTGTTCTCATTTTTTTTAAGGTCGTTAGGTTTTTTTTCTAAGATAATGTCTTAAACAACAACCACTCTGACCCTTCCTGATGATACAGCATCTCGTGAAGGGTTTGTTTATCTCAGATATAATAAATGTGAAAAATTTCAATGATAAACTTTCTTTTCAGTTAATAAAAAGGGGGTAGTGAAAGTAGAATGTATTCAAGCAGTTAATGTTCATTTGGCTTATTGCAGATAGTCAGTGACAGGAAAATATCAGGTGCCTACCTGCCATCTGTTAGAGCTCTTAGCCAGAAAACTGGAATGTGTTCTTAAATTAGGGACAACTCAATGCAGTAGGAATTTGTGATAATGTCAAAGATTTACATGGGTTGTCCACCATGAATTTCAGTTATTCAAAGGCTTCTGTGAGTTGGAAGACAATAGTAAAAAGCCTGATTGTGTTTTGGCTGCTCCACAACAGGGCATATGAGTGCAGAAACCCTCCTCTCTGGTTTGTAACCTGCATGTGAAAGCCATTCCCAATTAGTCAGCTGAGTCTGAGGATTTCTTGCTGCTAAGCTCCAAGTCACCATAGACAAGACCTTCCCAGATCTTGTATTTCTTTATTGCATTTTATATTCTGTCCTTTAAAATAATATTGTGCTTTAACAAGTTCATGTCTTTCAGCTAGGTAAAAATTGTGGTCCAGAAAACTCATATTTTTTTA